>NC_139605.1:94163828-94560990 GCF_964270895.1 Podarcis filfolensis | reverse complement strand
CCCTCTCTCGCGCTCTTTGGGGGCTTTTGCGCGGGAAAGGGGGTCTCTGGCCTGGGTCTTCCCCCTCTCCTCAGGGTTAGTCCGGAGAGGGGAGGGGACGGAGGCGCGCGCACGAGGCGAGCTGGGGTGGTGGGGGGTGGGAAATCCCCGTGGTGTCAGGGAAAAGCCTGGCTGAAGGCGCAGCCGGCGCGCGAGAGCTGTGAGGCGCGGGGTTTGGAGGGGGGTGGGGGCGGGGCGCCGCTGCCAATTCCAACCCCTCTCCCTCCCGTCGGTGGTGTGTGGGGCCGCTTCGAAGCCTGAGTCTGGCAGATGATTCATTCCTTGCGGGGGAGGCGCGGAGACACTTGGCTAATCCTCCCCCCCAATAATGGCGAGCAGCGTGCGCGCTTCGAGGGGTGTGGGGGGATGGGATGGTGGCGCTTAATCTCTCTTCTGCCGTTTCTTCTGGCGTGTTGGCGAGGTCTCCTCTACGACCCCCACCACCCCACAGCAGCAGCAGTTGCAGCCCCCCCCCTTCTCGCCGCCGCCTCGCTCCGCGGTGGGGCGCGCAGAGAGATTCCCAGAGTGGCGCATTTCTAGTTCCAGGGTGACACGACACTTGACCTCGTGTCCCTGCAGTGTGATGATCCTCCGCTCTGGAAAACTCCTAGGTGCGCTTGGGAGCAAGTGCCCGTGAACTCGGCGGGATTTACTTCTGAGTAAACATGCGTGGGCTGGGGCTGTAGGTGCTGGAAAATCTGGTCGATGGTAACTTGTAGATCCTTCCTGTTGTTGGCTATGGGGAAGAGAAGATTGACCTGGGTTTAATTCGCCCGGGGGGGGGGATCTGGCGGCGTGGGGAAGAGATGCTGGGAGTGTTATCTGTGGGGTGGAGGAGCCTGTTTTTAGTGAAGCCGGATGAGCGCTTAAACTTTCTTATTTAAAGGTTCGAGGTTGAAACTAGTGACATTTGGGGATCGTAGTGCCGCTGGCTTTGCCCACCTCCTCGGTTGCAAGCTCGGCTAAGAGTGGCGGGTGGGGGTAGCGCAGAGCAAAAATCCCTCTCTTTATTGTTTCTTCTGCAGCCTTCATAGAGAAGTTGGGTTGCTGTGCAGAATAACAATACCGAGCTAAGCTCCCTGAACAGATCTGCAACACCATCCCAGGCTGAATTGCCAGAGACTAGAAGGGGAGAGGGGATTTATAACCCAGCGGTGCCTTTCCAACCCCCACCCCCCTTTCCCCTTGTGTTATCACACACACATTATTACACCTCAGCAGGGAGCTCGCAATGAGAGCTTCCCTTAGAAATCATTATGGAAGCAGTCTGGAGCAAACTAGCTCCAGGGGAAATGGGAGATAACTTTAGCAAGCGCCAAGCCGCAAAGCCAAATACTAGCTGTGGTTGAAGATTACAGTATTGTGCCAATTCATACCTTGCCTTTTGTCTCTCTCCTCTCCCCCTCCTCCTTCCACCTTTTACAGATTTGATATTTATACAGCAGTTGGCTGGCTCTGTTCTTTTGGCTTTGTTAGATGTAGCGTGTGAGTATGCTCTGGAGAAAGGAGAATAGACTAAGGGGCAGCATTGTCTTTAAACTGCTTCTCCCCCCCCCCCATGGTGTGTGGGGGGTGGGAGGAAAACCCCTCAGTTACAGAACCAGCCAAAAGAAACTCAAGACCAGCTGATACTGCGGGGAAGGGGATGGGCAGGCTGCAGTTGGGGGTCTGGCTTGGAGATGAACTGTAGTGTGATTTGGAGGAATGAGGCAATGGGTCTGCATTCAAAATTCCAGCCTAGCCTGGGACTTCCTAGTTTATCCTAGTTTAGGGGTCACAGTAAAATGGTACAGTCGGGGCCTATGCTTCTGGATTGGCCCTGGAGCACAAAATTAGAAGCATAGGATGTGACTTGGGATGAAAAGAGCCACCTTTTCCCACTGAGACTGGGGTTGGCAGTGCAAACTGTTCAGACAGTGTAGACTGGCAGCCTGTTCCCATCAACCGCATGAACTAGGGGGGCTAGCTCAGTGGTGTGTGCACACCTGAGTGTGCTGTGGGTGTCTTTAGGTTGGTAACCGAGAACTAATAAATTCGGAATAGCAGTGGCCTGTCCCTCTGCGTTCTTGGTGAACCAAGATCAGGACTGTAATGCTGCACAGTAACTGCTTTATTGATAGGGGCATGATAGGCATTTTCTCCAAAGCTGATGAGGGTGTGTGCAGATTGCCTCAGGTTGGGGCCAGGAAACGCTTTATGGTGCCATTGGAAGGTTTCTGATCAGTTTCTTCTGCATCTAGACACACAAAGCCATACACTTATGAAACTTATGCGTGGGTGAGGTTATATACAGCATTTTGCTGGTGCTGATGGATGAATAAATAACTTCTTGGCAAAATAATGGCAACAGATGTAAGTGTCCTCATAGTTTGTAACTATTATTGTTTTTTTCCTAAACAGCAGACACTTCATACTAGAATATGCTGGGATGAAGTTTTGTCCTTTCCCGCCGTTTCAGTTTTAAATAATGCCAGAATAGGTGGTGTTTAATTGAATAGACCCATTAATAATTACGTCTTGTAAGCTATGAAATTTGCATCATCCCCCCCCCAGTCTGCAACCCACCCACCCCAAATTATGTTTGCATTTTGGATTTTTAACGGAGATCTTAATTAGGTCCTATTGTAATATTCCCGTTAACACTAATTAAAACCAACCCCTCTAGGTGAATGCAAATTGTAAAGAAAAGAGCTGAATGAAGGGTAGGCTGATTAAAAGGAAGGAAAGGGTTAGGAGTATATATGCCAGCTCAAATGTGTATTTGGGATGTGTAAGTCTTCCTTTCTTCCTCCTTTCAGTTCTTCTGTTCTCCTTGGAGCCTGTTGTGCGACTGCAGGAGGAAGAGAAAAGGATATATGTGGCAGGCTCTGCAGTGGCAAGGGTCAAGTGAGGGCTGTAAAACAACCGTTACTATTTGCACCTTAACTTTCATCTTCTGTTGGAGACCAGTGGCGATTCTCAAACGTTTTATTCTAAACAAAAGTCTGGTATAAGTAAGCTTAGGTTGGATTTGAGGGAGGAAAAGTGAAAAGTGAAATACCCTTTGCATTAAAACCAACAACATCAAAACCTGCTGTGTTACAGAGAATACGTACATACCAGAATTTCTGTGGTCCTGTGTATTGCTGTTTTACCGTGAAATGAGACTGTATACATGGTGTTATGATGGTGTGGGCTTTGCTTTCATGTAAATCTGAACCAGTGTGCCTCCTAGTAGGGAAACATATTTGCCTTTGGAATGTGGCATTTTCGCTCTGTTCCAAGTGGTAGAGTTTGCAAATGGCAAAAAGGTGCTCGTCAGATTTTGAAGTGGCGACATCTTAACTCATGGGGTTCCAAGGTGGTGTTCCTGTTCAGTCATGAGCAGGGTGAAATTTCTGCCTTAAGGGATTGGTTTTGGTAAAGCTGCCTGCATCTCAATAAAACTCCCACCCTGACTCCTTCCCAAACTAGGATAGAATCGTACAGTTGGAAGGGACTCCAAGGGCCACCTAGTCCAAACCCCCTGCAATGCAGTAACCACAGCTATCCCTGAAAGATGGCCATCCAACCTCTGTAAAAACCTCCAAAGTAGGAGAGCCCACCATCTTCCGAATGCATGCCTACTGCCTCATTTCTCCAGGAAACAGATCTTTAGGCAAAGAAGAAAAGTCAACCAATTGTATAATATTTGGTTTAGAAGAGTCCAGTTTCCTGGTTTTAGATTTTTATAAGGTAATTTCACTGTTGGTTTTGATTTTTCAAAGTGGTTTTCGGGATAGTCTTTGTTTTGTGCTAGGGGGAAAAATATATGATGTTATAATTGCAACGGGAGACTTACTGTTCTTTAGAGGCTATAGTCTGTGGCAGGCAGCACTTGTCCCAATAAACTCCTCCACTGCAGTGGAAGAGACTAAGGAAAAGTTCCCTCACCCCACCCCAGGCATTTTCAATATACCGGTATGCTCACAAGGAACCTTCAGACCACATTGTGATTATTTAGCACAAGGCAGAAAATGTAAGAAATGGTCCTGGGAATAACAGCAAGTTCTTGCATACCAAAAGCGCTTCTTTCCCTGTGCTTGCAGTGATACCATGCACTGTCCAATCTCAAACATTTAATGGCATATAGACGAAATTCTGAAAGGTTCAGTGCAATAAAAGTTACTCTAACAATTAAAATACTGTTGCATAGCATTCATGGATCCTCATTGTGTGTTGCAGAACCCTGGCTGCTACTATGCACTGTCTGTGACTCTGTGTGTTGAGTGTACGGTCAGGTGGGGAAAGTTTGAGTTGTGTCTGTGTGCTTGGTGATCATGCTTGAGGCCTGCATCTATTCCCCTGTGCAAGAAATGTCAGGGCTTTTCTTGTTCTCGGGGCTGAGAAGGTTGAAAGAGAGCCTTAATTTATGGCTGTTATACTTGAGCCTATAAAGTCGAACCAGGCTAATATAAAATGAGTTGGTCTGTAATTTTTCACTTAAGTTTTTGAGCAATAAAAAATACCGTTACTATTTGTATATAATTGCTTTTCATTCGTCCTCCATAACCTTTACAACAATTATGCATGGGAGTGGATAGTTTTACTACATTGTGTTATGTATTGGTTTGTGTGGATTGGGGACTGAGGATGATAGTGACTTGCCAAAGACCTCCAGTGATGAAGACTGGAGGGACATCATTACTGAGCTAAGGCTTGAATGGGTACGACAAGCTCTTTCCCCCCCATGCCAGGCAGGAGGTGTTCCTGTAGGGCAGGGATTCCAAAGGAGGGATGGTGGAGGGAAAAGGTACGAAGATTGTTAGTGGTCTTGGGGGCAGAGCCGGCCCAGCCATTAGGCAGGGGCAGGGTGAGGCTGCTGCCTCAGGCAGCTCTCTCATGAGTGCCCTGCCTGCCCTGCTACCTTCATCAGCAGTGGAGAAGCAGCAGCACCATCAGCACCAATTTCGGGCAAGATTGTGTCCGTTTTGGACAAGTTCTCACCTGAAATTGTCATGATCCAGCCTGAAATCAGTGCCAATGGCAGCACTGTTTCTCTGCCAGCAGCAGGTGCAGCAGGGCGTGTGGAGGTGGCAGATGCGGCAGTGGCAGAGCAGGTAGTGGTGGTGGAAGGGACAGGTGTGGTGGCGTCAGGGCAGGGTGGCAAATCTAATTTCGCCTCAAGCAAAGTTTGTGTCATTCTTAAGGAGCAAAGTTTGCAGTACAGTATATTGAGAAGAAACCTAGAATTGAAAGCCAAATGATAGCCTTTCATACCAAGTAATGAGTCTCTCTCTCTCTGTCTCTCTGTCTCTCTGGGCTATAGTCCCTGAAGGGAAAATTAAGCAAAAACACTTGTAAATCCCAGGTTTTTGCAGGGCTACATAAGCTCAGTGCTGCAGACCTAAGCACCTTTATACAGAAGTAAGTACTGCTGAAATTAAGGAACTTAATGCTAAGTAAATACAGGATTGAGATGAAATTAAAGTTCTTCTTTATATCCTGGCACTGGAATTTTCTTTGTCAAATGTTTAAAAGCCCATTGCGTGCCCCATTTAAAAAAAATGCCTTCTAAGGACTGGAAGGAAGCTGGAAATGACCCGTATCTGACATAGTAGAGAATATTTCCACTTGGGATATTTGCCTTCAGAACTCTCACGCACAATGCAAAAATGGCTTCCTTGAGTTTTAGCTCTTTCCTTTATTGAAAAGAATCTTAGAAAAAGTTTGTACATTGGCTTGGCGCCTATTATTATATCATGATTCCAAAACGTTGGCACTCTTACTGGAGGTTCTATAGGTGTTCGATAAAACTACTAGCACATTTGCAAAGCTAAGCAGAGTCTGGTATGGTTTCATATTGCATGGGGGAACTGCATGTTGAGATTCCTGCATTGCAGGGACTTGGACTAGGGTTGCCTCAGGGTCCCTTCCAACTTTACAATTCTGTGATTCTAAGAAGTCCCAACTTCAAGGCTGTGTCTTGAGCAGCTGTTGTGGCTGGTAATTCTTCTCTCATTCTGGGATGCTCAGTCGTGTGGGTCTCAGGTGCAGAACTGGAAAGAAGTAGCTTAATTTTCAGCTTTTATTGTTTGTTGTCCCTACAAGCCCCACTCAGTAACCAGATCCCTGTTGGCTACTGTAAAAACACAGGAGGAGTGTCCTTGGTGTCACTGACTCCACAGAGGCTAAAATTAAAATAGGAAATTGTTTTTATGGGCATGAAGGACCATCAGAGCTGGCTTGACCTTGCTCACATGTTTTAAGTAGGATAGATTTTTCTCTGTGTATAACCTGCATGTTTCTATCTCTTCACTACATTCTGCATCCATATGGCTTAGATGGGGCAAAAATACTATGTGTTTTGTGGCCACCTTGTATTCTGATGCCCAGGTGTGGCCACTACTTCCCTAAAAAGTGCCTCAGGAGGGAGAGAATTGCAATCGAGAAGCAGCAAGCAAGGGAAGGAGTTCTTAACCTCCTGGCTGCTGTTCACTGTTTCCCCACCCTGCAATAAGTCCTCTCCTTGCTATTTACCAGACACCTGATTCTGTCAAAAACGTGACCATTAGGGTTTGGGGCAGCATAAAATGCAGGTGCAGGCTTATCCTGTCTTAAGAAGGAAGTGTGAGAATCAAAACAGGGTATGTGTCTGTCTGTTTCCATCCACAATGGGTGGTTGCCTCAAGTGTGCCCAATGGTAAATGGAACCAGGAGAACAGAGGGAATCGAAAGAGCGTGGTTGGCAAGGCACTCTCTTGTACATGGTAGCTGTGCAAAATGGATGCTTAATGGCATTGTGCATAAATGACAAAATAACTCTGAGCGGCCTTGAGCTTTTCATTATTATTGTTATTATAAATAGTGCAATGGCAACGAGTTCTTCCAGCTCCCTGAGAAGTGTTTCCAATGTGATAATAGCTGTTGTTTTAAGGCAGTTGCGGCTTTATCCTAATGGCGAGGTGAAAACTAGATTTGCTCCTAAATGGGTGCTTGTTTACAGTGCTATTGATCTGGAGGTTCTCTGAGACAGCCTGTCTACATGAAAAAGGAACTCCAGCGTGTTCTAACCACATTGCCCCTTTTGCTTTCTGCCTTGGGACATACATGGACCACTTGTGTTTGAAAGGGACTTTGTACTGTAACCACATCCATAAATCGGAGATGGAAAAACTGATATTGTTTACACAAGCATTTGCCTCAAATGAAAGAGGTGAGTTCCTTGGCTAACTCTTTTAACTTCCTTGAGCTTCTCATACTTTCCGATTTGCACATAAATCAGCGGTGAAGGTGAGTTAAGGTGATAATAATTGATTGATTCCGGAGGGCTGTGTGGAGATAAAAAGTTTTTCAGAGACTTGGAGGTGTTGAGTAGAGGAGTTATATACACCCATGGCATATGCAGTCATTTTCGTTTTGTTCTGCCACAGTGTTTGGTCAAACAGGTGTTGCAGGTTTTTGTTAATGCTTCAAGGTCTGTCTTGTGAAATCCACAGCAAGGAGGGATGGCCAAGCAGCCTTGTCTCAAAAATCAATTGCTCCTCTCCAGTCTTAAAAGCAAACACTTGTCAACCCTCAAGGGGGTTCTTCTAGCATTTAGCTTTAATGCTCAAAGGGCACAATTCAAGTTCTCCTCTGCCTGCTGCCCTTTTCTCATGACACTGCAGGTCTTCCGCATATTGGTTTGTCAATTATGTAAGTAGTGCCTTTGATTGATTGATTGATTGATTGATTGATTGGAGTAGCACCTTTCTCCCTTCTCTCCCCTGCACCCCAAATTAGCTGCAACACTTTTAGGAATTTTTTCCCAAGGTTTTTTTTAATCACCGTATTTTTCGCTCTATAAGACGCACCAGACCACAAGTTGCACCTAGTTTTTGGAGGAGGAAAACAAGAAAAAAAATATTCTGAATCTCAGAAGCCAGAACAGCAAGAGGGATTACTGTGCAGTGAAAGCAGCAATCCCTCTTGCTGTTCTGGCTTCTGGGATAGCTGTGCAGCCTGCATTCGCTCCATACGCACACACATCTCCCCTTACTTTTTAGGAGGGAAAAAGTGAGTCTTATAGAGCAAAAAATACGGTAAATTTTATTTTCGTTTGTGGTGAAATAATTGGTGCATATTTATTTAATTTCATAAAATTTATACACTGCTTAATTGGTTTTTTTATAAAAAAAACCCTCAAAGCAGGTTACAAAGAATATGTCCATTATTAATAACAGTTTAGTCCTAACTATGTCTACTTAGAAGTAAGTCCTGCTAAGTTCAGTGGTGCTTATGCCCAGGTAAGTGGCTTTAGGCATTAGAATCGCAGCCTAGTTAGCCTTTAAAAATAAGAGAAATGCAGTTTTCCTTTGAAGTGAAATTCACTAGTTCGGAAGTTGCTTACAATGTGCACTATTCTGTTTCATCACACTGAATTTGTATGGGGCTTGGAGAAGACAGCAGAGGTAGGAAAATAGAGCAAACAGGGCTGTCCATTATATGTGTATAGACATAAAACTATAGGTGCTGCTGCAGACCCTCCGAGTCTCCCTATTTACCAGGGACAGTCCCAGATTTACAGAAGCTGTCTCGGTTTCTGATTTGATCCCAGAATGTCCCGCCTTTCCTTAGGACATCCCTATTTTCACTGGAGAAATGTTGGAGGGTATGGAGTTATGCGACCCCCGGGCCAAGGAGAAAAGTAACTATACAGCCTTTAGAAGACATCTGAAGGCAGCCATCTATAGGAAAGTTTTTTAATGTTTAATAATTTATTATGTTTTATATATGTTGGAAGCCACCCAGAATGGCTGGAGCAACCCAGTTAAGTGGGCAGGGTATAAATATTATTATTATTATTATTGGACTAGGATGTCCCTGTTTTCATCAGAAAAGTTTTGGATCAGGGGTGCTGTTCCTGTCGTCTTGGAGAAATATTCTTTGGTGCACATCCAAGCTCTGATAGTTCTTTGGAATTATTTTGTAGTTCTCTGTCCCTATCAGGAATGAGGTTGAATTGTTCATCCTTATCAGCATCAGATCCTGCCAACCTAGCAGTTTGAAAGCACAAAGTGCAAGTAGATAAATAGGTACTGCTGCGGCGGGAAGGTAAATGGCATTTCCATGCACTGCTCTGGTTCGCCAGAAGTGCTGGCCACATGACCCGGAAGCTGTATGCCGGCTCCCTCAGCCAGTAAAGCGAGATGAGCACTGCAACCCCAGAGAGGCGTCCGCTACTGGACCTAATGGTCAGGGATCCCCTTTACCCTTTACCTATCAGCATCAAATAATTGCATCCTGAGGCAGTCTGGGTAGCTTATGTGCATTTGTAAAGTTTTGAAGTTGCTACTGCAGTTGTTTGCAGCTGTTGCTTCAAATTGGGCTGGCAGGTAAGACAACACAGATCAGTGTGCTAGCCAGCAGATTCAGAACAGCGAATGCTCCACCATTGACCAGTGTTTTACCAGCATTGCTCTGCTGTCACCAAGACAGATTGGCACAGATTGTGATAAGATGCCTGTAGACTGCAGGTTGCTCTCCAGATTGTGTTGCCAGGCCCTGTCTGGCTTTCTCAGTCTGCAGAGGAATCTGCAATAACTCAGTGGGACTGTAAGACTGGAGTCCAGTTTAATCTGGGCTGGACTGGTGAGACACCTAGGGATTAGATAAATAAGTGCCAACTGAAGATTTGTTGGGTTTTTTTGTTTGTTTTTGCTTTCAAGGTAGTTTATCTAGTCCCATGGGCTGCATTTACTCATTCAGTCTGTAAATGCAGATTTTTAAGTGCACGCATTTGCTAAATTAGTTTGTCATCACAATTTTTTCAAAACATACCAGCTGATGGCAGATAAATGCCTTTTGAAGGTTACTTGAGATAATAAAAAGTGCATGTAGGGAACTCCTTAATTTATCGGAGCATTTTTATAGTATATCATGTAGCTGGGATACAGTAAATAATTCGCTCTTGTAAAACATCTAGGGCGAGTGTAAAAAAAAAGATGAGAAAAAGAGGGGGCTGGTTTTCAATGCCCAGTTAGAGCCTAAGCAGTGTTTGTAGCAGTAGTGGGGAATCTTCCCTGGCCAGTGGGCCAGATTTTTATCTCCTCACCCTGATGAGCCAAATTTGACATGTGAGTGGGGGCACCTACCTCTCAATCACTTGATGTCACTATGATGTCTGGTGATGCTGTGCTTTGAAGCCCAAATGTGGCACGTGGCTGCTGGAAAGCTTCCCTGTACTGTTCTTTAAACCTCCAGAAACTAAAGGAGAAGGGCTGTTAGTGGTAGAGCATCTGCTTTGCATGCAGACGGTCCCAGGTTTAATCTCTGGCATCTCCAGGTAGGGCTGGGAGAAACCCTGCCTGAAACTCTGAAGACCTACTGCTAGTCAGCGTAGGCAATAATGAACCAGATGAATCAATGGTGTGACTCAGTATAAGGCAGCTTACTATGTTCTTATGTAAAGCCATAAAAGTGGTATACAACAAGATACACATAAGAGAACATAGAAGGAACTAAAGTTCTAAAAACAATTAAAACCATTCCTACAAACTCTAAAACCAATAAAATCATTCCCACAGATAGCAATTAATTTTCCACAAATGACAGGGGGATACATCTGAAATGAAAACATCTTTAGCAGGTGCCTAAACATGATGATGCTAGGTGCCTAATTTTACCTGGTATCTGATTCCAGAGGGCTAGAGCTGAAACCCTAAAAGCCCAGTTCCTAGTACAAGCTGAGCACATCTCTAGGGCACGTGGTATTCTCAGCAGTATCCTCATCTGAAGAGCACAGTGGCTGGACAGGGGATGTATTGAGCACTGTAACTGGTTCAATGTTCTTTAGGAATTAAAATGCCAAAGCCAAAACCTTGAACTACAGCTGGTAGCATATTGGCAGCCAGTGCAGTTCCCTCAGTAGAGGTGTTCTATGATGTTGATAGGATGCTCCAGTCAACAACCTAGCTGCTGCAGTCTGAACCAGCTGCAGCTTCCGGTTTATGACCGGGAAACCCATGTGGATTGCACAGAAGTAACCCATTCTTGAGGTTAGCAGTTCCAAGGTATCTTGGTCTGGGAATGGTAGTAGCTGTCTTACCAACTAAAGCTGGTAAAAGACATTCCTAACCACAGAGGTCACCTCTGCCTCAAGTGACAAAGATGGGTCCAGGAGCACCCCAAAATCACATACCTGTTCCTTCAGAGGGAGTGCAACCCCATCCAAAACATGTAACGGATGTATCTTCTGAACACAGGATCCATGCACTCACAGGGTCTTTCCAGGGTTTAAGCTCAGTTTACTGGCTCTTATCCGGCCTACCACTGCGCCCAGACATTGGTCCAGAGTCTGCCTGGCCGCTCCCAGTTCAGATGTTCTGAAAAGCAGATGCCAGAAACTGCCCTAGCCACTCTTGTTCACTAACTAGAGTTTTCCAGACAAGAGCAATCCAACATGAAGTACAGTACACATTGCAGTAGTCCAGCCTAAATGTGGCAGGGTGCAAGTGACAACGGCCAGATCCGCATGATCCAGGAAAGATTAGAGTTGGTGCACAAGATTAAACTGGGTAAAGGTCTCCTGGCCACAGCTGCCATGTAGGTCTCTGGACAGGGCTTATGAGGCAAGGCAAAGCAGTTGACTCAGGTGGCATATCTGGCCCCAGGGAACACACCACTCACTGCCATGCCCCCGCCTCCTACTCTTCTGTGGGTGTGCCCCCTGCCACAGCAGAGGAGCAGGCAGCAGTGGTGGGGGGCTTTGCCTCAAGTGGCAAAACATCGCGGGCCAGCCCTGTCTCCTGAACCAATATTGGGTCCAGGCGCTGTCCTAAACTGTAGACATTTTCCTTCAAGAGACGTTCAAGGCCTTCTAGCACAGGCTGTGTGTCTCAGCCAAGATCAGCTCACCTACTGACCAAAAGCATTTCTGTCCTCTCTGGATTAAACTCCTGTTTATTAGCTGAGATCAGTCAATTTAATATTCAGTCTGTGTATGTTCTCTTTTCATGAATGCCCTTTGATTCTCTCTGCAGTGTTGGGGAGTTCAAATGACTTATTGAAAGTATTCTCTTTGTCCAAGTTGTACATGTCCTTAACATTCCCACTGCTGTCTAGTGTAATTCAGTTTTGATTTCATTCCTGATAATATCCATTACACTATTGAACCCTAGTCCTAATCTGAAAATGAGCCATCCCAGCCATTATGTTTTTCTTGAAGAGAACCAAACCTTATATGAAAGTTTTTGTTTAAGTGAAACAGAAAAGAAAATTCAAGTTACCAGTTCTGAATTATCTTTTATTTCTTTTGAGAGCCAGATGTGCTAGTACATTGGCATCAACCAGAATGAATAATGGTTACATAAAACAAACAATATCTGGGAAGATTCTTTGGATTTGTCAGGTTTATTGTGCTCTTCCATCTTCAAGGGCTGGGAAGCAGCAGGTGAGGTGGAGGCCTACTGCTCTACTGCTGCAATTTGCTGTAACAAGCCAAAGATAAGCAACATGGTGGAGGAAGGGGGCAGGTAACAGGATTTCTGTGCACTGCAGAGTTTCTTAGCCGTGCTGAAGTGATCGTCTTGTTTTGTAGCCGTTAAAAATATTTCTGAAATCCTGTCTTTTACTGGAAAACCAGCACATGCAAAGTTCTAAAAAAATCAAAACAAGGTAGCTCTGGCACAGATAGGTTGCATCTTTGAAGTATCTTTGATTCCAGGCAATACAGGACTCTCCAAGTTTCCAGAATGGATGGGCTTTTTATTTAAACTTTGTACATTTACCCTTCTTATTGGATCTTTCATTACTGAGTAATAATCCAAGATTTCTCCCCCTGTTTTATTCACTCTTGAGTTGTAGTCCTTTCTCCTGGGTAACATTTAACCATGCAGTGAAAGGATTTTGTTTTTTCAATATTATGGAGATACGAATTATCTTAGAAACAGTACCATGCAATCTCTCACCTGCTGGCCCAATTAGACCCACCAGGCCTCTTGATTTGGCCCGTGAGACTGTTTTGGGTGATCCAGTGACACCAGGCATAGGAAAGTTTAAGCCACTGCTGCTGCAAAGAAAGGGTTGGAAGTGCACTCCAAGGCTTGGCGGGCTCACACAATTCCTCCTTCGCAGCTGCAGCTTTGAAAACTTGGCACCTTTCCCTGTTGCCCTGACTTTGGCAGGGATCAGATCTACTTGGAAGTGATGGGGAGCATTCATCATTTTAATGTGAGTGATGCTAATTCTGTTTTCCCATGTGAACCCAAACTGGGCTGGTTTAGGTGTGCTGAACCAACTACTCCAAGCTTATTGGCTTAAACCAGAGCTGTATCAGATGCAGCTAGACCTAAAGCAAACGATATAGCCCGTTATATCAGACCAGTGGCCCTTCTAATCCAGCATCCTGTTCTCACAGTGGCCAACCAGCCTATGGGAAGCACCAAAGCACGGCCTGAATATTAACAGCATTCTCCCCACTTGTGATCCCCAGCAATTGGCATTCAGGAGGATGCTGCCTTCAACCGTGGAGACAGAATATAGCCATCATGATTAGTAGCCATTCATAGCTTTATCTTCCATGCATTCGTCTAATCCTCAGTTTTAAGCCACTCAAGTTTGTGGCCATCACCACATCTTGTTGAAACAAATTCCAGAGTTTAACTATGTGCTGTGTGAATCAGAACACTGGCTTTTGTTGACAGGCTCATAGATTTTAATTGGAATTTCAATGTATTAATGACAAAGAAGGATTAGAACACTTCCCCTTCATTTTCACCCTGTTCACTGAATCCAAGCACTCCTGATTCTTCTTAGGTTACTGTTTCCTCAGATGTGCACAGAATATCGGCCTCCTATTTGTAAATTGGCCTTCCCTGTTTAGAGGACTGTGGAGTAAAATGAAAGTTTTATCAAAAATGTCCTTTTGACTGAATGGAATTCAGTGTGGATAAAAAAAGAACATTCAATTTACGCCTGATCCAGCAAAGCTTCTTCTGTGCATAGATCTCCATAGTTGGTTCAGGTAGAGAGGGAGAGTAAAAGAACAAAAATATCCTTGTTCTGTGGGTGTGGGATGTAGGAAAAGACACAACCTCTGCAAAGCTTATTTCCTCCAGGTCTGCATGTTTAATACATTTTTAAAGAGGGTCAGGTTTGTGTACATATAGTGATGAACGTGTTTTGGAGATACATCAGTATTTTCAGGATCTGGGTCAATAAAAGGAACTACTTAGGGAGGCAAGAGGATAGCCTATAACTTATGCGGAGAGAGGGTCAGAAACTGCCATTTGTTGACAGTCTTGAAATATCCGGATCTCCCCAGTTACCCTGAATGTCCACCGTGGCACCCCCCCATTTTAAAGCTTTAATTTTTAAGAGATGGCTTCCTAAAAATAAATAAATAAATCTTATTTCAAACAACCAGCATTCAAATTGTGCATACACTGTAAAAACAGCACAAGAGTTCTGCTTAATCAAAGCAATTTATTCCTTTCATCAATTTGTCAGTTTTACTTTTGGCAACTGAAAATGAAAAGTAACTTTGCTTAAAGATTTAGGTCATGTTGGTAGATTGTAAGCAGCAGAACATAACATTTTTTAATATGTGGGAACCCTTCTAATATTATGCATTTGGAATGCCCTGAAAACTAGTCAAAAGTCTGACAATGTTGGTATGCAATTAGTTATTTCTACTCCTGTCGCTTTTCTTCCAACTTGTCGTTCATTAATTTTTTTGTAGGGCCATGCAAATAATAATTAAGCACCATACAATAATTAACTGCATATTTGATTGATAGAATGTGTATAATCCAGAAGCACCTCCACTGGCTGTCACCGGAGGATTTTAAAGGCGAAAAGTGGGCAATTTTTATTCTTCTTTCTTTTGACTCCATGAACAAGTAAGATTATTGAAGCTTGGCCTGTGGGTAAATACTTTGCACATTTCTTTTGTTCTTGTTAAAAGCAACATAAACCCCTTTGCTAGCTGGGGAGCTGTGTTAGAACCCTCTAAGTCACAACTAGTCTGAGTAAGGTTGTTTGTTAGCTGATAATGCTAGATGGGACAAAACTGAAGCATTTGGAGCAGCTGGTTGTGTTACGATCCTAGTACAATTTTCTCTCTTGGTTGTTTTTTTTATTTTGAGGGGAGGGAGTTTACTTGTGTGTACTAGATGTACTACAAGTAAAATAAAGGACAGCACACACACACACACACATTGTTGAGATCTCCACATCTGTACCATGCCTATGCACTTAGATTTTGCCAACTTTAGTCTTAGTAGGTGGGTTGTGCTAAGAGCATCCCTTGTGTTGTTCTTTGCAAAACTGTAGCTCTTCGATGTGTTAAGATAATTTCACACTGGTGGGGTGCTTGACTATTTACTGCACTTCTATTTTTCCTTTGTAAAACTTAGGCTTCTGTTTTGGTGGGGAGGGAAGGCGGTTCATGATGGCAGCTATAGTGTAGTAGTTTCCTGCAAGTACATTGTAGATCCCTGCCTCTTCCCTGCTGCATCAATAAATCTTGCCTGTGTAGCACTTCTCTGCAGTCACCCCAGAGGATGAAACAGAACCTCACCTCCGCTTCCTGAATCACAGGTGGACCCAGGTGAGCCTACACATTTGTAACCTCACCAAGCAGAGGACAAGCAATCCTTAAGAGTAAATCAGCAGGCAGATTTACAGTGGCATCTCGGGTTACATACGCTTCAGGTTACAGACTCCGCTAACCCAGAAATATTACCTCGGGTTAAGAACTTTGCTTCTGGATGAGAACAGAAATTGTGCAGCGGCGGCACAGCGGCAGCAGGAGGCCCCATTAGCTAAAGTGGTGCTTCAGGTTAAGAACAGTTTCAGGTTAAGAACTGACCTCCGGTACGAATTAAGTTCTTAACCCGCAGTACCACTGTACTCTTCTGATCAATGGACAATTAAAAGAGTTGCATACTGTATTCAGAAGACAGAAAAGCCTCTAAGATCCTGCTATAGAATAAACTGGACTCTGTCTCTTGAACTGTATTTAAGGGGGTGCTTATTTACATTCCCGGAAGCCTTGTTAACAAAACTCTGTCACACTTTGTGACCATGCTCTCTTTGGTGTGAGGATGACATATCCCCCAGCACCACCAATCAAATTTAAAAAGTTGATTCTGCTTCAGTCTTGCCAGAGGCTGGATCATCACAACAGGAAAGAAGCTTCACCAGCATTTCTAGACATTTCTCTTTTAAAAAGCACTCTGGGCGCTTGGAAATGAAGAACTGCAGCAAGAGTTGAACCCTCCCTCCACCCCAAAGCAATTCAGGAAAAGGGCCAAGCCTCCTTAAGGAAAACTGGTGTGTTCTCCGTGCAGTGGCAGATCTTGGGGTCTGAAATTTCAGCAACGCCCTGTGCAGCACCGAAATTCGGCGCCCCACCGCCTCAGTTGTCTGATGTTTTTCTTTCTCTCCTCTCTGCTGCTACCTCCTCTCTTTCCTTAAGACAAGCAAAAGAATGGATTTTTTTTAAAAAAAAAATCTATTTCTCGCTGGTGAAATCTGCTCCCTCATTGGCTCCACATCTGTGCTGGAATCTTTATCAGCCAAATCTATACATGCAGCAGGAACATGAGGAACAGCTTTTTCTGGATTGTACCACTTGAGACTGCAGGTGGGGGAATCACATAATGGAAGATTCCACCATGCAAGAATCTGCTTCACATAGCACACTAGCCTGTTGGAGCAATGGAATCTAGGGTGGCATTGTCCCAGACATACTAGGGTTTTTCCTTTTCAAATCTGTGTGGCTGACACACTTGTACATGGAAATAGTGCAGTCCAGGAAAAGCTGCATCATGCAGTTCTCCGTCATGCGTAGATTGTCTCACAATGCAGGGCACTGCCAATGTATAGGCTTAGTGGACGTCTGAAGGTTCCCCAATGGAAGCAATAAATACATTATAAAGTGGAAAAACTAAGAAATGTCCACTTGAACCCAGCCAGCAATGACAATTAATACAAGGCATACTGTTTCTTGGGTGATTTTAGGTGTGGGTCGTTACTTTGTCTTTTGGCCCAGTCAAGGCAATATGGAGTAAACGGCAAGCAGCTTACTATTAACCTTAAAGAGGCACAATACTAACAGGAACTTCTGCATCCCTATATCAAACTAATCTCAGACCATAGGAGGCTGAAGACCTCTGTGCCATTTAACAAATATCATGGATCAAAATTATGTAATTTAACAGAAATATTCTATATAATTTTAAGCTAAGGCTCTACTTCCTGCTGGGTTTGTCTCTCAAAAATTAAAATGTATGAATTAGAAATGCATTTCACGGTTTACAATCTGGTGACACGTTGGAGTAAGAGTAAAACTTAATATAAGACAGAATGCACTGTGTTCATCAGTCTTGCTTTCATTATTTACTTACATATTTTCAAAATGGATAAAATTCTGGAAATGTGCTTTAGAAATGTGTTTAAATGTGCTTTTAAACTTTGGATATATATTTTATGATGGGGGGGGTATTTGACAGCAGATGTGGGGCAACTAACAGTGGCTGTTATTTGCTGATCAGGTATATGTTTTCTGTTGTGCAATCTGAGCAGACTGCCAGGTATGCAAGTTCTGTTGAATGTGGGACCACTTAAAGGACATGCTTTTCCTCTGCCAATTTTTCTGTTCTGTGATGGGGCAGAAATTCTTGGCTCGTGCCAAGTCTGTCATATATAGCAAAGAGATTCCCAAGTCTTTGAGAACAGAAGAAAAAGCAAAATCGATTTATCCATACCCAACTTACGCAGAGTGTTATCCTCCATCTCTTCCATTTGTATACTGCTTCTCACTTGTTTATGTTTTGAAAATTTGATTTTAGAAAGAAAAGTAACCCAGAGCAGGACAACTGGTGGAATTCCCTGCGGACTGAAAACATTGCGGCGCCAGAGGTTAATTTTCTAGTAGGTTAGTTTGAGGGTTGTAGAAGTCCTGTTGTCTAAAGTGCTCTTGCAACGCAGGGGTATGCCACCATCTTGGAAACTGACTTGCTCTGGTTTAGCTGGTGGGTAGCTGCACTGCATTGCACACACTGTGTGTGTTTGTGTAGTTATCTCCAGGGTCACATTGTATCTCTGTGCACCTATCTGTGCGGCAGATGCGGATGAAGCATGCTGTTCTGCGCTGAAATACTCTGCAGGTAATCTGCATTAAAGTACATTGTCTGCTGCGGTGAGTTAAAGCAGCATTATAGCAAGGAGAAAATACGCGGGCCGATTCCCATTGTGTTGCGACAGTCTCCATCAATAATACATAAAGAGAACCATTTCTCTCCTTAGTGGGCAGCCGTGGTTGTGTCGCTGGGCTTGCTTGGCCTCCTCGCTGCAAATTTCTTGTACTCGCCACCAGTTTTATAGGTTACTCTGCTTTCAGCAAAGGGGTATTAAATTCTACTTTATTTTGTGGCTTTTATTTTGTGCCTCTTTTGTCTCTGTGCATTGGATGCTCTCTGTGCAGCATGCTGGGGGTTGTGTTTGCAGAAGGAGTGTTTCTGTTTATAATCTGCCTCACTACAATATGTTGCAAAGGTAATTAGGAGTCCTGAGATAGCTCCGTCTCTATCTTTGAAGCAACGAGGCTCATAAAGCTTGATTCAGGGACCTCGTTATCTTTATTTTTTAAAAAAGAAGTTTTTTCCTCCCTTAAAAAAAAAATTAACTTCCATGAAGTTACCATGGTTACTGCTATACTTGGTGGCTTCTTTGCTTTCCTCTTACCTTAAATGCAGCTGCGCTGCCATTAAGAATTAAAACATCAACAACGGGAACATCCCCAATGTCAGCCAGCCGTAAATCCTGTTTATGTTCCTCATGCAGGGGGGGAAGCTGCAGTGGCGGCAAATGTGGAGGCACCGTGGAATGGGGGGTGTTTTAATGCAGTCCTCTGGAGATGTTGGGAATAGTAAAATGTCTCTCTCTCACATGCTACAATAATTACAGGCAGCAGAAGAGAGAACTCGGAAAGGGACGCAGCATTAGCCTGTACCTGAGAGAAAATGTTTCTTACTCCACTCCCAGCAGACCTCCTTTGCTTCTTGTACATGTCAATTCGGCAGCAAATTGATGTGCTGCACTCAGGCAGCAGTTGGCTAATCCTGCCACTTTCTGCGGTGGGTGGCATGTCACTTAACTTTGCTGCATGCTGGTATCTATCCTTATTTATATATCCAGGACAAGGAATTTGGTGCCATCCAGATGTTGATGGACATCCGTCTCTGACCACTGGCTGTGTTGGCTGGGGCTGAATTGGAATCCCAAGGACATCCATTAAGTCCACAAGTTAACCCATCCTATTCCGAAGCACTGCTGCCAGCCTGGGCCTCTAGCACTGTTCCTTTCCTGAGCTTAAAAACCAAATGAATTAGAATTGCCAAAGCACATGCTGCATCACTTAGCTGTGGGCTATATCTGAATTCTGCACCCTGTTCAGCCTTCACGCTGTGTGGAACGAGGTTATACCTCTCTGCCTAGGTACTCATCATGTATGTTCTCTTCCAGATAAACCTATGACTTCCAAAGAAATCTCATTCCCCATTGGTTTGTTTTTTTCTTACCTTGTGAAAAGTGGGATTTAAGAGCGCACTTAAAGGAACAATCTCCATACTGATGTCAACTTGACGCTCATCTTAATTGCAATGCTGTTCTGGGCCCCTTTGAATATATGGAAGCTTCTTTAATGGGGAATGTGGATTTCCATCCAGGGTCACCGGTTGTTGCATGTTGCTGCCACTATGACTAGATTTGGGTCACCAGGAAGATTCAGTGAGGAGGGATCCTGTCGCTGGCCTCCTGGCAGCGGAGTCAATCTTTGTGCTTTGGAAAAATAAATAAAACAGGGTGCTTAGATTCGTCAGCCTCCTTCCAAAGGCCATGGTTGACACATCTTACATCCCAAGATATGCCCAATGATACTTTGATTGATATTTCCAAAAATATATCATTACCCAAAATTTGTTCAGTGCTGCTTTAATTAAAAGATAGAAAAAGTTCAAAGACTGGCAGCCAATGAAATAATTGTCATTGATTATTTGTTTACATATTTATTTATATTAAATCGGATGAAGTGCCTTTCATCCGAAGATCACAGGGCAGTTCACAACATAAATATACGAAATGAAAACACAAAATACATAATAACAAAGCAAAACAAACCAATAACCCCACCTCCCACATCCTTGGAGAGAGGATTCAGAGGAGCCACCCGTTATTTACCTTTTAACTTGTAAATTAATTGATTGAGTTGCAAAAAAACTTCAGATAGATGTTATCCCTAACCAAAAACAACTTCTTACTGCAGTAGGAAAGAAGCTATCTTAAATCTCATTCCTTGTTTCAGTAACACCAGAACCAAAATAGTCTCAAAAGATAAAACACATAATCTTAATTGACAGCCCCGTTGATTAAACTTGACCCTCAACAATCATTATTAGTCAACTAATCTGCAAGATTAAAGCATTTCAGCCCTAAAAATGAATGCTTAGGTGTTGAACAGTTTGATTGCATGTTCTGGCTTTGAAAACATTGCTTACTGTTAACTTGGGCCCTCGTTTGGCCTCTTATCAACTTTTGTGGTTTTAAGAGCAGATTAGAATGTGGTTAGTTAGTGTGGTTTTAGCTGTTGTTTTTTAACTCCCACCCCACCAGCTAAACCACACTTCTGATTTGGACACTCAGTAGACCTTACCATGCTGTACGGGAGACTTTTGGGGAAAATTAAGGTTTGGGTCTACAGTATATGCCTGATGGCATGCATCTCCTGCCTCGTATTTCTCTTCCCCTGTTAGAGGCCTGCCTCTTAACTATCAAGGTATTGCACCTGTACCCTCCTATCATGCTGCTAAGGCATTTGTATGTTGGTTTGAGTGTATCTGTGGGCATGCCTGTGTGTGCATGCAGGCTACAATATTTCAATTTTGGTTGTTTTTTCCCCTTTGAAAAACAAATCCTTTGGCATACCTGAAGTATCTTCCAGGTTTACTGAAGCTACTTACTTTTCTCTGTGTGGCTCTGCTTCATCGCTATACTAAGAGGAGCAGTCCCATCCACTTAAGAGGGAATGGTCAGGGACGTTTCCTCCTCCTCTTTTGTATCCTGTGTGCTATCTTGCTCCTTAGAACATACTCCGATGTCAACAGCCATTGATCTCTTTGAAATTGGTGGGCATTGGTTACTCCTTGCAAGGATGACAGTCTTTTCACACTTTCTCATGTCTGTGTATGAACTGTGGCGGAATAGTGTCTTCTGCTGGTGAAACTCACTTGGCTGCAGTCCTATCCACTCACGGAACCCAGCACAGGATGCCATTTTTAAAAACCCAATTCCTCGCCAGTTATTGTCAGTGGAAGTCACCTTTAAGTAGTGTTGTGGACTTGTGCCCACAACATGTGCCCAGAAAAAGGCAGAAGACCAAGTCAGGCTCGTAGTAAGAGGGTAGATGAGGAAGAATCAACCTATATTGGTGGCTATGGAGAGAGGGAGAAGAAAGGTAAATAGGCGGGATGACTACAGCTGCTATTTGGAAGCCAGTGGACAGGACCTGTGAGGCTGGGAGAGCACAGCATGCAAGGAGTTGGGATCTGCCAGCTTTGGCTACATTTGCACATAATGCTAAGCTGTGGTTTAACTATGGTTTGTTCAGCAGACCTTTGATTATCTCAGAGCTGAGCAAACACACCATGCCTTGTTTCTCCAAGCTTGTTGGAAAACAAGCCTCTCTGAAGGCAGCCCTGTATCGGGAAGTTTTAAATATTTGACGTTTATTAAGCTTTTATATATGCTGAAAGCCACCCAGAATGGCCAGAGAAACCCAGCCAGATGAGCACGGTATAAATAATAATACTAATTATTATTACTTGTTCTGTTTTTTGTGATGCTCTTGCCTCACATCTTTGCAGCTTGCTGAGTGTCTGACTTGGTGGTCAGACAAACCATGGCTAAGATTGTTGGTTTCAGAGATTATACCACACCGCAGTTGAAACAAGCCAACAACACTTTGTACACATTGTATGGGTCTGGGATTGTCAGCTTATTTGTCAGTTACTACTTAACAAGTGAAATGAAAACTTAAGATTAGGAAGTGCCAAGGTAGCGAGTAGCCTGTAAAATTCAGGTGATTTTTGAATTCAGTTTATTTTTTAAAAATAATAAAAATTGCATTATAATTATGCAACATTGCTTAGGCAATATGCTAGCCAACATATGGGTAAAGAGCAGTTTAAATTGATGTTAAATTCTCTTGTTCTAACTCAGATTGCCTTGGGTATTAGCACTGAGTCAAATAAAAAGATGAGTCTGCTCTTCTAGAGAACAAAACAGAATGATATGGGCCAGGTGTTGCAAGACTTTTGTGTACCCATTTGTAATCTCTTGCTCAGGACAGTTCCACGAAGGCAGGAAACTGGCAGGGTGGGAAGCAATAAAATTGACTCTTAAAAGCAGTGGGAGCGAAACCTTTCTTTAAATTAAAATGTTGTTAGAAGACAGGATTTGCAATCTCATCCTCTTAGAAAAACACCATCCTGATTTATGCTGCAGTCCTGTGCACATTAACATGGAAGTAAGGTCCAGTGAAATCAGAGGAACTTCCTTTTGAGTAAACATGCTTGTACTGTATAGAAATTGAACTTTCATTTTTCTGGCGCATCTACATCTCTTGCTGGGGATGTTTACACTTGTGCAACTGACCCTGCTATCCTGCCTGGTGCATACACACGTAGTTAATTGGGAGGGATATATTGAGCTAATAGTGACAGGTGATTGCACAGGATTAAAAACAATCCTTTTTGTCTTTGTCTTAAACATTTTTTCCTTTTTCCATTCCCTTTCTCCATTTCTTTTTTCCAGTCCTGCCATTAATATTATTATTATTATTCCCTGATGATCTAAGGAGCAATGTTGATGGAGTTTGAGGAGAGGTAATTGAAATTTGGTCTCTAACCTTTACTGTGATGTTTGTTAAATAATTAGTTGTCCTTTTCTTCTTTTCAATTGCTTTCCTTTCACTCCCCTGCCAGGCTCCTCAGAATGAAGCAAACAATTTTTGCTTGTGCTCCTTTCCCCCTCCTCTTTTGTGCCTCCTCCACTTCCTTCATTCTTCCATCTCCCTTTCTTCTTCCTCCTCCTCCTTCCCAATGAAAGATCCCCCCCCCCATTTCTTTTCTTTTCTTTTCTTGCTGTGTCAAGGCAATGTGGCCTGGTTCTGTAATAAAGAGACGGCTTATTAGAATTAAAGCCTAACAGTCTTAAAAAAAGCAATCTCGGCAAGATTGAAGCCACAGGGGAATTGTAAATTCTCAGCAAAGACCTCATTTAAAGACTGGAATGAAAACGCACGCATGGGCGCAAGCAGTATAAAAACCCCTCACCGAAGGAGAGAAGAAGTTTCAGTGTGAAATTAAAATAAGTAAAGGAGTCGTGTTTGAGGGAGGGGAGAAGAGATTTGAGGTGTGCCTTTTCCTTCCAGGGATGCTGTCTGGCTTGTGTTAAGCTAGGTTGTTGGCATTTTCCTCCCTGCAGGTAGTTATTATTATTATTATTTTTTTAAAACTCAGCCTTGTACAATTCAGTGTCATAGAATCTCAGGATTGTAGAGTTGGACCACGAGCATCATATAGTCCAACTCACTGCAATGCAGGTATATTTTGCCCAAAGTGGGGCTCAAACCCACAACCCTGGGATTAAGAGTCTCATGCTCTGCCGACTGTGGGCAATTTCAAACTTAAATGTATGTATTTAAACAACATATAGATGAGGGATGTAGTCCCACCCCCCTTCCTTTCTTTTTGGGCCAGAGATTTCAAACCTAGTCTTTTCTGCCTCCTTTAACATTCTTGCTTCTTTCACAGCATATTGTCAATTATCCTTTTCTTTTAAATTTTCTTTTTTGCATTAATTTTTCAGAGGATGGGTTCTCACTTCCTCCCTCTTTATCTTCCTATTCCATCTTCACCCACCTCTCTTATCTCTGTGCAGCCAGCAGCAAAACAAAGAATTGGAGGTTATTTAACATACGGCTCTACCACACAGAATGTAGGGGAAACCCAGTATTAATTACCTGGCTGTTTGCAGGCTCAGAACAGCAGTTCTTAGAGGCTTGAAGGTGTTTTGGAAAGGTGTTATGTTTAAGCCACAGCTGGAGGAGTTACCCGTCAAGTTGGTGGCGCACGTTGGCTTCCAGAAATGGAGGTTGATGTGCTTGTCTTTAAAACTAAACCAGTCATCTGAACTTGGTAATGATATCTGCTGACCTTGATTGGTTGCAAGCCAATGTATTCTATGGACATATAAATCCAGGAGCCCAGCATGCAGTCAGTCTTGGTTAGAGTAACTGACAATTCTAATAGTGATAAAGATGAGACTTGGGAACTTCTAGAAGAAGTTTGGAGGAGAGCAAGATATGGCAGGATGATAAGTTGCATGTAGTTCAGTGATTCTTACTCCCTCCCTGCCCTACTCCCACCAATGAAGTTTTTTTTTTTTTTACTGCAGTGCAACCGATGAGGCTGCAACGGTGAGTGGAAAATTTTGACTAACTCCTTTTGTTTAGAAAACTAATAAAGGGTAATCAGTGATTTCCAAAATTATTTCTTCAGCCTCTCTTCTTTTATAGCCCCTTAGTCGCTTTAGTCATTAGCACTCTTCAGGCGTTACCATTAAACGTTAACTAAATATGTGCAGGGGCAGGGCATCGGTAGCCACCATGCTTTCTTCGCCTTCTAACTGCCATTGCAATTTGCATTTCGTGGAGGGTGACTTGTCTGAAGTGGGGGAGCCTCGTCTGCTTGTGGGAGGCCCCCCTCCATTTGGTGGGAAGCACCCACAAGTACAGGAGGCTCCCTACTTCATTCAGTTGCGCTCCAGTAGTTGGAGGGTAAGAGGGAATAGTGCCAGGAGATGCACAGAACTAGTGTGCTCAACCCAGTTGCCTTGTGACGTCATGTGTTTACTTAGCTCTCTTCATGCATCGCAATTAAGTTCCACCAAAGCAGAATCAAATAGTTTATATTACTGATTTTGGTCTATTTGAACTTATTTATCATTTAACAACATTTATAGCCCACCTTCCACTGAAAGTCTTCAAGGTGGCTTATAATAAAGCAGACTGGGGATGTTGCTAGCCCTTTAAAAATGGGTGCCAGGGGCCCATAACACAGATTTGCATGCAGATTTATAGGTATAGATTCAGATTTAGTCCAGCTTTCGGGGTGAAGGCCACCCTATAAGCCAGGAGTGGCCAACTCCCAAGGGACTGCGGTCTACTTTCAGAATTAAAATCTGACAGTGAACTACCCCCCTTTTTAGGGGTTCAGGTCTGTTTTATGCCCATTTTGTTGGGGTTCCGCTTTTTGGGGGGACTTTTAAGGGGGAAGGGGATTAGTCGCTCAACAAAACAGTGCTGTGAAAGCATTTTGCCTCACAGCAAAAACTCTGTCTTCCGTTACAAGTATCAGGAGAAAATACAGGCAGGGAGAGGGGAGAGGGGCTGGGTCCGGATGCTCTAAGGCAAAAGCAAAGGAAAATGAGCCTCCCTGCAACCTCCCGGGGATTGACCAGTCGATCCTGATCGACCCTTTGGACATCCCTGCTATAAGCCTGGCATCCCCAGACTCGGCCCTCCAGCTGTTTTGGGACTACAACTCCCAGCATCCCTAGCTTAACAGGACCAGTGGTCAGGGATGATGGGAATTGTAGTCCCGAAACATATGGCGAGCCGAGTTTGGGGATGCCTGCTATAAGCAATAAATGTTTCTTTCTAACGTTTAGGAAGGTTGGCGAGGGGCAGTAGACCCTAGGCCTGGTGCAAAAGCTGTGGGGCTGGGGCCTCCTAGATCATCCTCTAACAATTCCCCTGAAGAAAGCTTCCCCACAAAATGTGTTCCTTTATTGGGGTGCCACTACAGAAAAGGCCCTTGCCCTGGTCACCTGCTTGATAGAGATCTCTGTAAACAGGAGAGTCCTTTAGGGGGGAAATCCCACCAGTACTGTACTTGGGAGTATTGTCTGTGTTCTCGTGTTTTGCATAGAGAATCCCAGCAGCGGTTGAAGATTCTACATTGCCTTCCTATTCTGTCTTCCTATTTTTAGTATATGTGGGGAACCACACGTGATCTAGCATCAAATTTTAAGTCAAAAGGATTAATGTTGTCTTCACCTTTTGAAATAAAATGATGAGGGACAAAGAGAGAATGCAAGACAGCATTATAATTTTAGTATCAGCATTATTGATTACATTTATGAATTGCTTCTTATGAAGCATCTTGGAAGTAATGTCACAATTCAATAAAAACTTATATCAAACAACTGCAGATACATATATAAAACAAACAGAAAAGCAATTAAAGCAATTGCATATAAAAGAAATTAACAATTAAGCATATAAAAACTAAAATAAATAAATAAATAGCACATATAAAAACAATTTCAAATCCGGTCCAGATAGCAATCAGGATAATACCATGGCAGTGAGGCATAGAGGCTACTACTGCCTGGGTGCTATACTGTACCTGGCTTAATGTATCCCATTTCCCAGAAGCTTGGTGCTCCCCTTCAGGCATGTAAGAGGCAATGTAATTGAGCCACAGATGTTTTCCTGGCCTGTTAATACTGTTAAGGGGCAAGGGGAACCTTAGAATCACCTATATTCTTCCATTACCCCGAACATTACAAGTGTGCTGTGGAGGGGAAAGTGCAGTGAAGAGCCTTTGGACTAATGCAAAGGAGAACCTTTAGATCGGCAGTCCTAGCATAATGTCCTATGAGTTCCAGCTGATGTCTTGAAACCTGCTTTGGAACTTCATTCGAGGAATAAATTTGACAGGATCACCTGTGCACCCCCCCCCCCAATGCTAGATTGTAGGCATTTGCAGATCTCTGGTGTCTCACAAGGGAGAGAGCATAGGAGTGGCCGTTGTGGCGATCACACAGGGTCCCCAGACGTTTCACCGTCTATTGATCCCTGTGCCACCACTTCATTTCTCGCTGCCACCACCCAGGCCCTACCTGGTACAATACTGAGTCCAGTCAGGGTTAAACTGGAACATAAACTTCTGTTTATTTATTGCAGTTTAACAAGCATGTGGTTTCATAAACGGTATCGGTCCATGACAATCATGGGGTGCCTATCCAGACCTATAACTTCCGCTACCTGCTCTCACTCACTAAACCATCTCTCAGATATTTATTTCACTACACTAACTCAACCTACCCACAAACTTTATCCCAATGCACTCCCAACTCCAACCAGCCTCCCAACGAACTCCTCCCTTCACCCCTCCCAGAGCTGGTTTTATAGTCCCTCTGACTCCACCCCCTGGGTTCTGATTGGGTAACTATTTCACCTCCAGCACTCTCTCATATGTTAACGTCACAGCCGTGCTTTTTCAGTAACGCAGCACAAGAAAGTGAACCTGCCAAGCTGCTCCTTGCTGAAAACCCTGAAAGGACCAGGGCCACGCTTGGCAAAAAGGGAGGCCCAGGCAGCTAGCAAGCAACTGCGTGAGCACATCTATAGCCAAGTGAAAATAATGAGTGCAAAAGTGTGTGCTGATTTATGCATGCTCCTCAGCTCCCCTGCCCTGGAGCAGGGCAGTGGGGAGCTTGTACTCTCCTGGCAACAGGTGATGACACAGATAAAAATTGATACAACAAATGCAAGCATTTCCTCCTCCGGAACGTCTGCAGGCCGGCAGCAGAGTGATGATTACACAAGAGAGCCCTTGACTCCTTGCTGGTTATTAATTTAGAGCATTTGGAAGGGATGGCACTAAGGCAAGGGCTAGCTTTCATGTAGTAAGTTTGCACAGTTCTGGAATCTCATCAAAATCCCCCTTCTGAATCTGGTTTAGCTCTGCTTATTGCTTTAGTTGGAGACTGGCAGAAGCCTCTATGGCCATGTTAATACATACAAAGGTGGAGATATCCAAGAGAAAATTACTTCTCATTATTAATCGTAACATTAGCTTCAGAATTTCCCCCCATTGTACAGTACTCATTTTCTCAGCCATGACTGCTATTAGGGAATGTTGTGTATTTCTTGTTTTATAATTGGGAAACTGATGCAGAAAGGGTGCAGCTTGCCTAAATTAGATGTGAAAATATTTTTACAAAAGTTACTGGCCAGTTTTACCACACATATACATATCATTCATCTGTGGCTTAAAAGGGGAAAATGTAAAAAAATAAAAAAATAAAAATGCATGATTGCTTGAAGGTGACTCTTAAATCAGCCGATTATTCCACATCTGTGCTGAAAACTCAGCCCGTGTGCCACAGAAAGAGGGGAGGTTAAACTGCAGGAAATTCTGAGTAATTTTTAAGTATGTGTCCAACCTTAGTTTCACTCAGAGCTCAGCCTGCCTTCTTTCCTAAGGGGCAAAAATGCATCTCCCGTCAGTTGGTTAACCTTTGACACACCCAGACTCCCAAGCTTCCTGCCTTACCTTTTCTAAAGGGCAGAAATGCATGTTGATATGATTGGTTGATTCCCTGCAACCCTGTCCACTATCCTAAGTCAGGTCACGCCATTGCATCAATTCTGCAGGCAAAAATATCCAATGAATTTGTATGTTATGTGTCTTCAGTTGGACTTAACAAGCTGTGCAGGGCAGGGAGAGGCTTCTGACTCCTGACTCAGCTGTTTCTTCTTAAATTGAATCCTACGCAGCATGTAAGATACGGCTGTCCTACTAGAAAGGGCAAATCTTAGGAGTCAGAACCAACGTCCTATCCATTTCTTGCTGCAATTCTGTCTTCTTCGTGACTTATCTTTTTCATTAGCTAAACTGATCCAATGGGATTCTGAATATTTTAGCCCCATGTTTCTACTTTGATTTGCACATTCAAGCTACCACACAGGTGTGAGTAAACCTTCAGATGGACTTAGTGGGGAGAGATGCATGTTGATTCCTTGGATCTCTCCCTTCTGCCATTATACTTAAGTGCCCTACCTACTGCTCTAGTAACTCAGTAGATGGTGGCAACAACTGTGACTTTGCAGATATTTTATTGTGGATCTAGTCCTGATGGTAAAAGTGGAGCAACTTTACAACTATCAAATTCAGCTTACCTAGTGACCCCAAAAGGTGGCTGTTCAAAGGACCTGAAAGACACCATGCTATGTGTCTCAAACCCACTTCTAATGCTTCCCATTGGGCCACAGGAGCTGGCACACAGTTAAGGAGCCTCTCAAGAGACGACAAAGGGAAGAGGCAAACAATTATGAATGAATTGTTTGATTTGCTGATGACTTTGTTTCCAATGTGTACATGTTGCAACAGAGAGTTCATTTTTAGACTTTTGAGTGGTGTGTGAACATACCTTTTATAGCAGGAACACCATGTCATAAGCTGAGATTATAATAAGAAGTTTTTATTCTTAGGTTCTCCTTGTACAGTATTTCATTTGAAAATATGGGGGGTTTCAGAATTCCTTGAGGAATTCTTGAGGCATTCTCTCATCCATGATCATGCAATAAATAGATGCCAGGGAAATGTAGCTCTTCAGTGAGCCTGAGTCTGCACTATGGGTGTCAGAAAATTACACGTCTTGGGGCTTTTTGCTCTTGGGATGCTGCTGTTGCAGTTTATGTGGCCTCCCCCCCCCCAGCCAGGACCAAATCCTTTCTCAGTTGCAGTATGTTTGTGTGGTGAAGTGATTTTGCAAGTGTTCGCTTTTGAATTTTCAGACCCTGACATAACCAGAAATGATGGTGTGATAAATCAGGCTCAGAAATCTTGCGGGGGGGGGGGGGACAGAATAACCCAGATATTAAAGAGTAAAATGCTGTGGAACTTCAAAGACTAACAAATTTTATTGTGGCATGAGCCTTCATAGGCAACAATCTACACATCATCAGATGTTAGAGAAGGTAGTATGAACTGGCCCTCAGTCGCTGCCTTCTACCTCAGCTAGAGACTTCCATTTAAAGGCTCATCACACTTTCCTCAGACTGGTACCCAGTTCCAGCTGTCACAAGATCTTCTGTCTTAATCTTCGATTTTCCTTAACTGTTGTGCTTGCATTAGGAAGCGCTGGCAACAGAGGTAAGTGAACTAAATGCCACACTTGTCCTCTGTCTAATTTGCAGTGGCATCCTCAGGAGATCTAAAAATATGCTCAGCCACAAGTCGTAATATTTGGCTTTGTGTTGCAAAAATTAGGTGGCTTTCCCAGCTTCATCAAAGCGGAACTTTGTTATTTGCTTTTCTTTTTATTATTAAAAAAACACTTCCTTATAAGGCTGAAAATTTGGCCATTTAAGTCAATGATTACCCAAACTCAATGTGGGACCCTCATATAGGACCATGTTGATTTGAACAATTCCTCTCTTTCTTTGAATTTGTAATTTATGTATGATCCACAAACACTCCCCATTCCCTTCTTCTCCACTGGTCATTTTAATTAGGGAGGTTATACCATATTTATATATGCAAAGTTAATTTGAAAACAGGAGCCCAAGAGCCCAGCAATAAAAAAAAGTATGTAGGAAGGATGCTAGTCTAGGCAGAGAGGGTAAGTTCAGTCACAGGGGACATCCATTCAAAGAGGCAGCCGCCTGAACATCAAGGTTGATCGGCTTAGCTGTGCCTCCAGAGGGATGGGGATTCAATCAGAAAGTGTTTCTAACAGCTTCACTTTGAGACCTATTCAGAAATAGGTCGTGTTTGTTTCTTTATGAATGAGAAAGTGCTGTTTACTTTTCAGAATGTACCCATCACAGCTATTATGTAGGGATTGCTCACACAGCACTGTGGTGTGAACCAGGAATGGTCTGGGAGGAGATTCCTGTATTCTGTGGGAGGGAGGATAGGAACTTGGCTGCACACCAAGGCTTGTTTCCAGTGTCCTACTCACTCTGTAGTCCCTCTCCTTGCTTGTGCATATTCCCCACCCCCCTGGTTCTACCTCCTTTTCATTACCTTAGTCTGTGTAAATAACTTTGCTAAATTCTTCAGTAGTTCCACAATCCACCTGATTAATGAGATGGAAATGAGTTGGGTCACCCTGGTGGAACTGAACAGGGAGAGTGAGTCCCAGTGGTACTTCTGGATCTTCCAGTAGTTTGCCATGCCGTCAGAGCATACATCCTTCTGAACTGCTAGTCTAGGAATAGATGTTCCACTTTTCCTTGGATTGGCGATTGTCAGTTGCAGGATACTCCTTGGACCCAGCCATGAGCTTGGATGTTCAAGGGTCAGCTAAGCTTAAGTGGTGTGCCAGCTGTATTTGTTCCTGGGGAAAATCAGATCTGGCAATGTTAACCGACGCCTTGGTTCAGCCTTCCCCATCATGGTGTCCTTCAGATTATTTAGACTGCAACTCCCATCAGCCTCAGCCAGCACAGAAGTAGACCAAGGCTGTGAACACACTCCTGTTTACTCTGCACCTAGTGCACTCCCACTGCTGTTTTCAGAAGCAAGTGTTCACCATGGTGCTAGCCACAGTCTCTGGCTATCCTGTGTCTGTCCTGTCATTTGGGATGACAAACTGCATTTCCCTACATCCCATCTGCCCAAGCACCTTCCAATCTAAATTGAGAAAAAGAATGACCTGTGTTTTAAGCCGGCAATGTGTACCCAGCTCCAAACATCTGGAGGAACCAGGTTAGAGAAGGTTGCCTCACTTATATAACAACCAGGCTTCTTCAATGCACTCTTATGTGTGGGGTTGCCTTTGAAAGTCATTTGGGAGCTTTGGTTGGTCCAGAATGCTGTGGGCAGCTTGTTGTTGACTGGGAACATATCTCTCCCTTATTAGAATGGGACCACTGGTTACTAGTCTGCTTTTTGGGTCCAGTTCAAATTGCTGGTTATAACTATTAAAAGTTCTAAATGGATTGGGATTAGGATACCTTAAGGTCTGCTTGCTCAGGTCCTTTGGAATTTGCACGTCCCACAAACATCTCAGTTGCATTTTGCTGGGAGAGGACCTCCTCAGTTGCCATGCACTGGGACTCCCTCCCTGCAGGCTTTCTGACAGTGTAACCCCACCCCCCCTTTCCCTCCTCAGTCAGGCATTTGATATGCTAACTGGCTATATTTTAATTTGCTAAATTTTTTTCTCATGGTCTTTTTATCTGAATTTTTGTTTGCCTGCTGTTTTACTCTTGTTGTAGCTCCTTCTTCTTCGATTGTGATTTAATGTCGCTTTGTTTTTATGGAAGAAACCCTGAGCATTTTCAAAAATGGAATGGTGGGATAAAAATATTTTTACTAATACAGGCGAGGAATTAAGTTACATAAGAATTGTGTGGCAAAAACAAACAAGTAAAAGAAAAAAAGTTGGCTAGATCTATTGAGACCCTGCAGTAGCAGCTTTTGCATAGTCTCTCCCCCCCCCCCCTTCCTTGCACATAGCAGAAGAAAGCTGTTATGGGTTTTCAGAATGTCAGCCTTTGTCCTCCTTGCTTACTCCACCCATTCCTTTTGTTTCTGTGCCTCCCCCCCTCCAACAAGTGCTTTATTTTCTAGAAGCTGTCATATTACATAAAAGTCACAGCGAGGTACATCCTTTCCCACTGCCAAAATCTACATATCAAAAACTTGCAACATGCCTCTGAACTGACAGCCCTGACTACACAAGCTCTGCAGCTTTACAAAAGGAATGCCGTGTCTTTATGAGGGATATAAATACATGCGTTGGAATGACATGTGATCTGTGTATGTGTGTGTACCCTCATTTGTGTGTGTATGTGTGTGTTTGTACATGCACACATGCACGCAGGTACAATGAAGCAATGTGTGCTGCTAGCTGATAGGACAGTATGCTGAGGAAGCTGAAGCACATGGAGATGTTTGTGTGCTGGTTAAGAGGCTGGTTTGCTAGATAAAAGACAAGTGTTTCCTGGGTGGCAACAGACTAAGAGAGACCTAGGAGCATCAGAGTGCAGCTTGTGGAATCCAATAATGTGAATCCTAGCAGTTCAGCTTGGAAATCAGTTCCGTTCTGCTAAATAATTTTTCTATATCTTTCTCCTCCTCCTCCTCCTTCTCCCCCCTCCACGCCCAATGCCAATACTAGTGGGATCCTACTTGCACTCACCTGGGCATTGAAACAAACTCAAAGCTACCCTGTGACCCAAGTAAGCTCTTTTTGGGCTCCCATCAGACAGCCTTTTTGTGGATTTGTGATTATTTGTTGGTGTTGGGCCAGTTATAGTGACCACGCTGCCACTGCAGTTTTGGGGTGGACATATGGCTTCATTTCCAACCAATGCACGTCACATAACATTGTTGTAAATCCTGTTTTGGTGCAAGAGTGCCCCTCCAGTTGGCAATACAGTGGTACCTCGGGTTAAGAACTTAATTCGTTCTGAAGGTCTGTTCTTAACCTGAAACTGTTCTTAACCTGAAGCACCACTTTAGCTAATGGGGCCTCCTGCTGCTGCTGTGCCGCCGCTGCACAATTTCTGTTCTCATCCAGAAGCAAAGTTCTTAACCCGAGGTAATATTTCTGGGTTAGTGGAGTCTGTAACCTGAAGCGTATGTAACCTGAAGCGTATGTAACCCGAGGTACCACTGTAATGCAATAATTAGAGAAGCACCACAGAACAACGTAATAAAGCTGAATGATGTGTGGATGGCCTAGTATAAACCTATCATTAATGCACTATTATTGCCTCAGTGACATGATGCAGGAAACCACCAGCTTGGCGGGGCCATTAGCTTCTCTTTCAGCTTATTGCCAGTCCTCTCACCTGGAGTGTTAGGTGCACCGTCACAAACGTTCTGAAGTGGGAACCACCTGTAAACTTACTCTCCCTCCTGAGCCCTACAGAAAACATAAGAATATCATGCAGTAGTTAACTTTTAACGTTTAATGTTGGTATAAGCTGATTACATAGGCGGTATGTGTCAGAATATATTTTATGCATTTGATAGGGAAGGAAGAATCATACATGCTTAGTGCAGGCATACAGCTTAGTGCAGGCATGTCCAAAGTCTGTTTTGGGGGCCTAATTCAACCCCCCAGCCGGTTTTATCCGTCCCGTCCCCCCCCCCCCGTGGCAGATGGCAGATTATTTATTGGGATCACATTGGGACCCATCTTTGGGTCAGGGTGCACCATTTGAGAAGCAGCAATCAATAATCCAGTTTATCTGCAGTGCAGGCAAACTTCCTCTTAAGTGGAGTCAGTTTGAGGGGGAGAATTTCACAGTAGGTCATGCTACTGGCCTGCTGTTTCCAAAGGGGGGGGGAGGTCTAGCATGGAAGCACCCCTGATGGGTGGCAGTTGCACTGTAGACTGGGTACATTAATAGGGGAGGTCCTGATCAGCACCAGTCTGCTTAAACTGGCTAGTGCAAATCTTGCTTCCAAAGACTTGGGCTCTGTTCTCTTAAGCTGAATGCAGCAGAGTGACCTTGAACAACACATTTTCGGTCCTCTATGCCTGCTTTTCATCTCCAGCTGCTCTATAACTTGGTCTTTTGCTCAGTCTGTGCCACAGCAAGCAAGCAAAATCTCAACAGGGAGTGTCCGTGTACACACACGCTCTTGGAGTGCTAAAAACCAGCACTGATAGAATTCTGAGTTGGATGGATATCCATTCAGGGAAAAAGGGCTTGGCCTGGCTATCCACAGTGAGGGAGGAAAGGGAAGGCCGTAGGTAGGTGATGAGTTTGGTTAGCAAATAAAGGAAAGTGTGCCAGGCCTGCCTCCAAAACAACCTTGTTTCCTTCCAGCATTTACTGCACCTTTCTGCTGCAACGCACTTCCCCCTCCGTGCTGCACCAGTGTCCAAAGCGTTTAAATCTTTCATTTGGAACATGAGGTCAGGTATGGTCAGGGTTTAATAATATGCTCCAAGCAACTGCATAATAAGTGCCCCCAATGTGGCATGGCATTGCCGCAGTCCCCAGACCTATTGTGTGACTCCTAGCAGCGGGGAGGGGGGGAGCCTTTTTGGTTCAAGATGCAGCTCTTTATACACCTTCTGTTTTGTAACATATGCATATTGGATTGCATCCCAGCCTGGTCTGTTGTGGGTTCAGCTTATTAACATGGAAACATTTGCTGTGGGACGTGTCATCACTCCCTCTCCGCCCCCAGCATGCAGCCCTGTATTGCTTCTCTGTTCCAGTGAGCCATCCTGCAACAGAGATTCAAGGTCAGTGAAAGACTCTGAATTTAAGGAGGATGAGCTGGCATGGACAAGTCTACAGGGGCAAGCTTTCCCTTTCCCTGCCAGGTGACACTCCTCACAGCCATGATTTATGCCTGACTACCTTTTTTGAATGGCATCCAAATGGTGTTTTCTTCAAGGCAAATCTTTGTACTGTCCAGCTATGGAATCTGTTGTAGAGGGAACTTGGCTTACGCGTATGGAATTTTCCAGCAGCCTGGTATTTGTCCAGCATCACATTGTCTTTCTGAATACCTTGATGCGCATCCAAAACATCTGGGTACTTGGCATTTTATAATGCACCAGTGGCTAGAGTGGTGGGTATTGGAGACTGAGAACTTCCATTTTAGCCACAAAGCTCCCTCACTAGCCTTGGGCAAGTCTCTGTTTATCAACTAACCTTACCACGTAGGGTTTTTTGGAAGGAAATAAGATGATAAGTATAAGATGCTTTATACACTAAAAAAATAAATGTGCAGCACTTGCATAATTTGTTCTAATACCATTCAACTCACCCAGTAGGTCACTGCAGTTCCTAAAATATCAGAAGCTTGTTTGACAGCAGGACTTCTCATTGCTTTGTAGAAGAGCATCCCTGTTGAGATACGAAAAGCACCCACTATTTGTAGGGTGTGTTTTTTTGAAAACAATTGCAGACATTTTTGTTTTGATAAGCTTTTCCAGCTGACTGATTATTTTTAAGGTCTCTGCCTTGGGTGTTTATTTGTGCTGCTTTAATATGTATCTTCAGTTGCTTTCGTATTGTTTTTAAACCTATTTTTAGTTGTTTTTATTGTATGCTTGTAAATTGCCTTAAGACGTATATGAAAGGCAATTCATAAGTTAATAGAATAATAACACTGAGTTTCTGATTTTAGCATTTGGAGGCATTAGAGTTTCCTCGAGGGTCCTGATTGGGTTGGGGTGGGGAAGGTAAAAAATAATAATCCAGATTTCTTGCTTATAAGCTGTTCTGCACACATAAAAATAGGGCAGAAATAAAAATGGCAAGGGTGAGAGGAAAACTTCCAGCATATGCCAAATGGAGAATTTCTCTCCAAGATCACTTTGTTGAGCTAGAAGAACATACAGAACTATCTTCATTGAAGGCATTTTGTCAAAATATGTAGGTATTTCTCATCAGTTAAATTCTCCATTCACCAGGCTGAGGGTTCTCTCTCTTTTTTGCAACTTAATTTTCTACGTTATAATTTGTAAATAATATGAGCAAAATACGGTCTCCTTTTTATATTTGGAAAAAAAATCATGTTTTGGCATGGCTTTCCCCATAGGAGAATGTTCCTGCTGCAGATGCCCTAAGCTGAAAAACACAAGACTGTTTTGTCTGTATGTACAGTATATGCGTGCACCCTTGCTGTCAGTAATATTGTTTTCAATAGAGCTAAATAAGCGCCAGGGTTTCAGGTCCTAGGGTCAAACTACCACATATTTGGGAGGTGAGGTCATGGATTCTGGGAAGCTGATGGAGCATCATTCTGAATTACTCTCCTCATCGGTCAATGGTTCCCCTTTCCAGAAACCTCCACACTTGAGACCTAAAGAGGTTATGCTGTCATCCTCTGAGTTATTTTTACTTGAAGAAGCTTCTTCCAGCCATTGTGGAGCGAACTACACAGACTTGAGTGGCATCATTATTCAAGTCCCAGTCTAGGACTTCCTGATGCAGAAGCAGCAATAAAGCCTCTGCATTGTGTCTCCACTTGGAACTGTCCAGGGTGCTACCTTAAATTTGTGTGCCTTGCCTTGCCTACCCCTGCCTGCTGTGACCAGGACCTGGAATAGAATGCAAGGGATTGAGGAGCGAAGGGCACTGAAAATTTGGCTGATTCTTGTACAACTTTTTGGGTAATTAAAAAAATCCCATGAGAGGTCATTTGGGTTGTGGTTCTGCAAGTGGGAGTGGGAAATTCTTGTCGTGTTCTTCCTCCACTCTGAATTCCAAACACTGGAAACAGCAGGAGGGGAGAGTGCTGCTGTGCTTATGTCCTGATTGCAGGCTTCCCACGGTCTTCAGGTTGGCCATTGTGAGAACAGGATCCTGGACTACATTATTTTACACTTGGGGAAAACATGGGCTATGACAGCTTTGAGAGCTAAATTATGTGTGTATGGGCATCTTTACTTTACGTAACCTTTATTTTCTCTGTGTTGAAATAAAGTTCTTCAATCCTGAATGGTTTTGTAACATGAATGAGAGTCTGTACTGATGCTGTAGGGCAGGAGATGAGGAATCACCATCTCACAGAATTGATGCAGCCACCAGCTCTTTCCCAGTTGTCTCTCTGTGGCCAAATTTTCAACCATGGCAGTGGTGCCACTGCTGGCAGAGGGAACATTCACTATCATACATAAGAGTCAAGTAGGGACAGCACACTTGCCACTCCTACTGTGGTGCTGGATGCTCAGCACTGCAGTGCAGTTGAAAATTGCCTCCCCTCATCAGGTCAATCATCTGAAGAATGGGAAGGGGTTAATAGACATGAAACACAAATACTGAATCATCTTTCTACTTGTAGCAGCATGCCAAATGACAGCTCAACATTGGGAAAACTACAAACCATCTAACTTTGAAACAATGGATGCAGAAGGTTTGATATACAGTCTTAATGGGAGAAAATAATGTTCAAAAGGATTTAAAAAAACAAAACCCCAGACTCACACGACACTGTCAACACTTGGTATTGCTTTATTCAATACATTAAAGGTACTGTTGCCCCAGGAAATCTGCTGTCTTCACATGGACAATTATGGACTAAGCTTCTGAGATAACCTGTGAAAGGCAAGGCAAGGCAAGGCAAGGCAAGGCAAGGCAAGGCAAGGCAAGGCAAGGCAAGGCAAGGCAAGGCAAAGTTAATACTGTGATTCAGTTTTATATATATATTTCAGTGGAGTGGGGAGTTGTGTGATGGTGTGTGTCCTATATGCATATGTGTGTGTGATGTTTATGTATATGCATGCAATAATGTGTGGGGTGGCTACACCCATTGCTGCCATTCAACCCCAAGGGGTTTGGACTAGGATAATATGGCCTTTGGACTGATAACAGTTCACACCTCTTCTAAAGGGTTTATGTGAATGCATTTTTCAACCTAATTTAACACTGATGGCAATAAGGAGGAAAGATTGTAATGGAAATAATTTTACAAACTAGGGGCAAATTTACTGGATATTTGCATGCTTTGAAAGTCACAAATAGGATGCAAATTATGAATTCTAATCTGGAGCTATAAAATGCCCCGAATATTTGATTCAGCCTTCAGAGAAATGTTTGGTCACGGCAAAGCAGGGGTCTGATTTATTGGGAAGGTTTTTTGTCCCCCCCCCCTTTTGCAAATGGACTGAATCTGTATCACAGTGTTGGCAGCTTAAATATGCCTGCCTTATTGAGGCCCACTAGTTTCTGCAATGTTCTATATGTCCTTGAGCCGAGTCCCAACCAAGTACTGACCTTACCTGACCCCGCGTGGCTCACGGTAGCTTGAGGGTAGCACTAGCTGTAAAGCGAGAGAGAGGTCAGTGGAGATAATGAGAGGTCTAGGTGTGGGAGAATTTAACAAGACTTATGACTACAATATTTGGGAGGAAGGCTATTGGGGAGAAGTGCTAGTGGCTGACAAAGTTCTTCCCATCTTAGATGGCAGCAAGTTTGTGTGTGATTTGAAAGAACAAGTTTTTAAGCAGTATTTTGGTGGGTTGGAATTGGTAACGCCGGCTGAAACCTCAGGAGGGTTTGTGTGGGGCTGCAAGTTGCTAAGAGATAGAAGGGCGTTCTTATGCTGCTTCGCTTGCTTTCCTTCTGTGTGACCTTCAGCCTCTTTTCTTATACTCTGAGGCTGGAGACTGAAGACATTTGGCAGGCTTAGGGTTTTATTCAGAGCACTGAAGCCAACCTGAAAGGGAGTTCATTGCTCATGGTGTGCATGCTTATCCTACTTTAGGATAGGATTTGCGAGTTTTTGTCTTGTTCGAAAAAGCTGTACAACCTGACAAAATGGAACAAAGGCATATAAGAAATACCTATGTACACCCTGGAAGCCAAATCTCTTGTCAAACTACTCCCATCTCTCACAAGATCCATTGTCTCTCTCAAGCCTTGTTTTCCAGATATATCCCCCCTCCCCTAACTAAATCCCCTGTGCCAACATGTCCACACACACACCTGTGTCACACTGCTCTGTGTACCAAACCTACATGTTTCTTTCCCTGTCTTGCAACAGTGAATAATCCAGGCACTGCATGAGAAACAAGCCACACATCTGTATTTTATTCAGACAAGCACAGTTTGGGTTTTGTGATAGCAGAATAGAGAAGATTTAACAGCAGAAAAACTAGACTCCTTGGTTGCAGGTGATGCATAGGAGAATAGGAGACTGTAATTGGCAGAGGAAAGCTCCCCTGGCATGCCTGAAATGCACTGGTAATCAGCTTGACAAATAATTTCCTGCACCTGGTGGTTTCTGCCTTTTGCATCTTCCCACCTGCAGTATATGAACAAAGGTGGATCAGTGTAATTCTTTTAGAATTGGTCTCTTCCATTATGTTTGTGCTTCCCCCCCTCTTTATATCTGTGCTTTTCGTCCAACTCTCCCTTCCAAGATTACAATGCCATCCTTCCATAAAGGCCCATTGAAGATTATCATTCTGGGTGTAACTGTTCCTGTTCTCAAATGGGTTTACTGAGAAGGACCTTTCAATAATAGAAGCAGAACAAGCTGTATTGTACCCTGGTCCTCAGGATGCTGAATTCCATACCCAAAATATCTAACTTCGTGCAGAATGCACACTGTATCCTCCTGAGAGTCTGGTTTTCATTCTAAAGAGTTTTCTAGCTCTTGCGGTTGTGAAGGTAGTCTTGAAAATGTGTGGGCAATGTCTGGTGACAGCCTGAAAACCACAGGTGGGGCTCAGCTGGTGGAAGGTTGGATTCCAGTGACCTGCACAGCCCTTTGACCCGCCTCATGGCTTTCTGATGAAAACTGAAGCAAAATAAGCCAATTTCCTTCCTTCCTTTCAAAATTTGGAATCCTTTCTTTCATATAACGTAATAAGGTTGCTTACAGCATACAATATGCAGTAAGATCAATCTCTAAATACCTATAAAACATAATTTAAAACATCAGTAAATACTGGTTGGCTTAAAGAAAAATTCTTATTGTGAAGGCCTCTGTAAACAATTTTCAGAAGACATCTGAAAGAAGGCAGGAAAGATTTTTGCTGAACTTCTACAGGCAGGGAGTTCCACAGGGCAAGGCCTGTCACAAGTCTCCATTGGAGGCCAACTGAACCTCACGGCTGTGGGGAACCACCTGAAGTGCCCTATCAGAGGATTTCAGTGATCAAGGTGGAGTAAAAGGGATCAGCACAAGTTGTTTAGATGTGAATTAACACAAGAACTTTAAACCTGGCCTGGTGACAAATCTGTAACCAGGGCAGCTCTCTCAGCAGTGGAGCAGTAATCTGCTCCTGTGAACACTAGCTGTAGCTTCTGGACCAGATACAAGGGCATCCCCACATAAAGCATGTTACAGTAGTTATGTTTTGAGGTTACCAATATGTTAACCACTAAGGTCAGTCTGTCATGGTCCAGGAATGGTCACAGCTGGCTCTTGTGACCACGGTTGGTAAAAAGCACTTCTGGCCACAGAGGTCACCTGGGCCTCTAGTGACAGACTGTGTACCTGTTCCTTCAGAGGGAACGCAACCCCATCCAGAACAAGCAGTTGATCTATTTCCCAGACACAAGACCTATCTACCTGTAAAGCCTCCATATTCCGAGAACTCAAGCTCAGTTTATTGATCCTCTCATCCAGCCACACACTGGTCCTGTCTCAGATGCAGCAGAGAAATAGAATTGGGTATAATCAGCATACTAATTACACCTTGCTCCAAAACTCCCAATACACTCTTAATCTAATGCAGGTGCTCTATAAAATGGTCTCCTGCTTTCCCAGTTGTCGGATAAATTACAGTCCACACTTTGCCTTTTGCGGGGGTGTCTTGATAAAACGTTGCAACAGTGAGTTCCTAGCATCCTCACTCTTCAGCTCCCTGCCCAGGGTGTTAAATCTCTGGGTGGGTGCACCTTCTCTCCAGTGTGCAGGTGCATAAATGCTAAGGCACCTTGCAGTACCTAGCCTGATATTTCAAAAGCAAGAGTCTCTGGGGGTATATTTTGACCTGTTGTAGGGCAATTATGTTGGTCTAGTGTATCTTCGGGATAGTGTATGTTTGGGATAAAGAGCGATCCCTCTTGACTTTAAGTCAGTGGAGGGCAGGACTACTAGAGTTCAAACGAATCCAATGTTTGCTGTGAGGTGGATCAGAACCTTCAACAATATGTAACAGCAGGAAGGAGTCATTGGGATGAGAATAGGGTTGTTAAAAAATGAAAATAGAGTCAGGAGGTGGAATGTTGTAGGGCAGGCACCCCCAAACTCGGCCCTCCAGCTGTTTTGGGACTACAACTCCCATCATCCCTAGCTAACAGGACCAGTGGTCAGGGATGATGGGAATTGTAGTCCCAAAACAGCTGGAGGGCCGAGTTTGGGGATGCCTGTTGTAGGGTATACTGAGTGTATTCTCTCTCTCTCTCTCTCTCTCTCTCTCTCTCTCTCTCTCTCTCTGCAAATTTGGCACAGTGGTGGCATTTGGCCTGTGGATCATTCCTCACAGCATTGTTTTGGCAAGCCAAAGCTACTGTTTCCTTGTTTGTGTCTGCAATGGTGTGACCACAGAGCAAGGTAGAAATTATGGAGGGTGGCAAATTATGGCCACTGCATGGAACTAGAAAACTAAAGGAAGATTATTTTCTCTTAGATGTTCACTCATGGTGCCTCCACCCTGTCTTAGGGTGGTGCTCTTCCATTGTCTCCATTTTCCATACTTCTTTGCAAGCAGAATTAAGGTCTGCCTGGCTGTGAGTTCCGTCTCTGCCTTACTGAGACCTCTGACATGATGAGGCAAGCCGTGGCTGCTAATGGAAGCTGTAATTGGAGTGTGTGCATCCCATCATTTCTAATGCTGCATTTGTAGAGGTTTCAAGTCTCACTTGCACAGTGGGAGGAACCTTGGCACTGAAAATACGAGTTACTTTTTAATGTAATGTCATTAAAATGGTTTTTAATTGAGTTCATTCCTACAAATTCAATGATAAATTTTTAAGCACCTTGGTTTCGCAATGAGAGTGTCTCTGTCCCTTGTGTTTTACTGCTTTGCCTCTTGTGCGCCTTACTAATCGATTCTGCATGAGGGAAAGGTGAGTGCACATCTGCCCTTGGCTGGTGGAGTCTAATCTTAGGAGTTGAATAGATGCTTGAGTTCCTCAAATGTATCTCACATGGCTTTCCTTTTAAAACTTGGAGGTCCATCCTTTAGGGGAGAGGCTGTAGCTCAGTAGTAGAGCATCTTTGCTTGCAGAAAGTCCCAGGTTCAATCCTGTCATATCCAGGTCTGGCTGGGAGAGTCACCTCTCTGAAACCCTGGAGAACCTACTGTCAGTCATTGCAGACAATACTGAGCTACATGGACAAAAGGTCTGTCTCATTATAAGGAGCTTCCTATGCTGCTATGTTCAGGCAACTTGTTTGCCATGGAGGACCATAATGGAAACAAACAATCATAGGGAAGACCATAAGTAATTTCCATGCTTTGTTAATGCGATTAATAGTTTGGGTTTCATTTGCATGCATACTGTTGGTGCCAAACCTTTGCCACTGGCCACATTTTGTGTATGCATTTTGCGATACTCTTGTTCCGAAATTTGTTCCAGTCTCACTAATAATAAGTAAAGTGTGGGGTAGGAGCTCAAGTCAAGCTATGAAATAAAATTAAATGTGCTTCAAAATCTTGCAAGGAAAACTGCAAGGAATTCTGTTTTCTATTCCATTGCTTTCTGATCCTTAATAAATAGCCTTCACATTTTCAAGGTTACATTCAGAACAATCGCACCTAGAAACCCCTTAGAAAGCAAAATTTGGAATTGTGAGGATCCTAGCACAAGTCGGCAATCCACTAAAGCAGTTCTTCACGGTTGCTGTATTGCCCACTCTTGTTTAAATTGTGTTAGAGGGATCAGGGTCCCTTAGAGCATTGTAACTGACTTCAGCCTTGATTTATTTATTTATTTGCAAATGCACCAGTTCTGAGCAATTGAGAGAGAAAGTGGAAAAGGTCTTCCCTTAGGTCTTGTGCTTCTATAAACCCTGTGAATTGCACACAGCATGAGTGTTTAGGGTGTGATGTTGCCTGCTGCCCTCTCTTACTAATATCTGTACCACTTCTCCCTTCCCCCTGTTGGGCTTGCAATTTCTGTAGATACTGACAGGCAAGTGGATCATTAATTTGCTCCGACAGGCAATTTGACCTCCCCCCCCCCCGCAACTTATTTAGTTTCCGTTCCTTGTGCTCCCATTTCTCCATTTCCTCTGTAAATTCTGCTTGTACTTCCACTCTTAAAGGATCATCATGTTTGCTTGGCATACATCGAGACATCTTGGAACAAGTTGTGTAGTAGAATTTGGTTTACATTGCTCTGGCATATGTAGAAGATTATTCTGCATTAAATTCAGAAACATACTAGCTCATCCACTCATGGGCTTGACTCCGTCTTGGCTTTGAGCTTGCAGCCTAAAGAAATTTAGGCTAAAGAAATGCAAGGTTGCCAGCTGAGACATATATTCACACTAGTCACCACTTGTTGTGTCATCCTGGCTGCATTCGGCCGTCATGCTAAGCCGAATTGTGACTTAGTATGAGCATGCTGCTTTCAGGAGAGGAGATTGTAGCCTCTTGGCTCCTCCCCAGTCTTTTTAATTCTGCACAGCATGATGGCCAAGCCAAGGTTTGTCTCTTCGTGCCATCCAAGCCTGGGATTGTGGTTAAGCACTCTCATCTGTTGCCAAGGTTTGTTATTGGCTGCAGAGCATGGTTAGGGAGAAGAGAGCATAACCACAATCCTGGATGTTTGGATGACATGCTAAGCCAAGCCTTAGCTTAGTCATTGTGCTGCATGGAACTAAAAGGACTGGGGAGGAGCAACGTGGCAGCGATCTCCTCTCCTGAAGTCAGTATGTTCATGCGAAGCCATAGTTTGGCTTAGTGTGACAGCCAAAGGCAGTCAGTGTGACACAATAAATGTTGTTGTTTGAATATATGGCTCAACTAGAAGTTTTGCACCTATTTGGACTAAAAAAATGTAGGCAGCTGTGGTCTCCTTTCTGGAACCCAGCATGTAGGCATGGTCTCTGGTAAGCAATAATTAGGCTTGTTGTAAGGCCTTTATTTTTGTTCAGGTTATTCCATACACAAATATTTCCTACAGGCTCTTCTCCGCAGGTGCAAATTTCAGCCCGACTGGTAAAATTTGGGTACTTACAAATGGAAGTTTTATTTGTGAGATCAGTGTTCCTCATGCATGCAAAGTTGTGGGTTGTCCCCCCTTCCCAGTATCTGCAGAATGCCCGTATCTGCCCCACTTTAATCTGGATTTCCCCTTTCCAGGAAAAACCCAATAAGTAAAGAAACAAAAGCAACAGCATTCTCTTAGTGATGACCTGCTTGGGATAACTCAATGACCCGTTTGCTAGTGAAGCCCTAATATGGGGTGGGGTACAAATAATAAAAATTATTGTTGTTGTTATTTACCCTGCATCTCTTCTCTACCCTACAACTTAGTGAGCTCTTCATGGGTTTTGTGCAGTTCCACATATGGAAAAGAGACACAGTTTCTATAGGTGAAACTTCCTAAAATGCTCTGGAATATGAGGAACGCTATCTCTTCCCCAACCTGCACCTTCCTTCCCAGTTCCTTTCTGACTACACGAAGAATGGAAGCAGGAAGGTACTTCATCTGTACAGAGAGATCTGTGGGCCACTTTGCTTTAGGCCTTGTTTGCTTTATGCATGCTCCCACTCTCATGGCAAGTGGAATGCTTTTTGAGAGATGTATCATGGTTGTTCTAGAAAAATTCCTGAATTTGATTGTTGCAACCTTGATGAAGGTTGTGGCGGTGAGAGTTGTAAGTGGTGCCAAGAATTTATTTAAAAGGCCAGTGAGGTTAGAGATGAACATCTCTAGGTGATTATGTGGAAATTAACACTTGCTGCTATGGTCATGTCCCCTTATAGGGATATAGAAAATAGGAAACTGCTTTCTATCAGGTCAGATGATGGGGCATCAAGCTCACGAATGTCCACACTGACACAGTGGATCTCCAGGGTTTCAGACGGGAGCCTTTCTCAGCGCAACCTAGAGATGCTGAGGAATTAATCTGAGATATTCTGCATGCTGAGCATGTGTTCTGCCACTGAGACACTGCCCTTCCCCTTGCAGCTCTTTTCACCTATGTCTCTCATCCTGAGATTTTTCCAGTTCCTTGGGCACTCCATTGCTCTAACTCTGCCCCTGGTTTTCCTTCTGATAAGACTTTGCATCTAGTGCCTTCCATCTCTTGTGCTCCACCTGTAGTCCATGAAGACTGTTATTCATAGAATTGTAGAGTTGGAAGGGACCGTGAGGGTCAACAGTCCCATCCCCTGCAATGCAGGAATCTTTTGCCCAACATGGGGCTCGAACACACAGCACTGAGATTAAGAGTCTCATGCTCTACCAACTGAGCTATCCCACTTCTCCATCTCTTAAATTCTTGATATCCTATACCCTTTTAAATACTTTTATAGGAGGGGTTGGGGGGAAGGGGGTTATTGATACTTTGTTCTTGTTTTTATTATGTATTTTGTGTTTTTATCTTGTATTTTTATACGAGATAAGAACCGCCCTGAGATCTACAGGTGAAGGGCGCTATAAAAATTTAATAAATAATAACAAGAAAAAGGCTAAAATTGTCCCATTCAGTTGAGGCTATCAGTATCTAGGTTGTCAAATCTTGAGTCTGACTCTGAGTTCTGAAGCTGGCTTCTGAACATTCATTGGCTGCATTGTCTTCAAAAACTAGAACACTGAAGCACTCCGAACCTTTTTGGTTCCCAGAGTATTGGCCAGCCCTTTTATTCCAATTTTCCTCAACACATCGAAAATCTGCCAGCACTTACGGTTCTAAAGGAGTTTACCAACAAGAAGTAGAAGAAATAAAAGTAGTTTTAAGCCAGTCTTGGCAAGCACCTACATTCAATTGGTTCCCTAGAGGATTTCTTTAATGTCTTATTCAACTACCACAGTGCACCTGTGACATCAACAAATAATTACTTTCCTGAGATTGAGGCTACCAGCTTTCCGTGATGAGGAACATGGCCCTCTAGACCAATGTTTCCCAAACCTGGATCTCCAACTGTTTTTGGACTACAATTCCCATCATCCCTGATTCCTGGTCTTGCTAGCTAGGGATGATGGAAGTTGTAGTCCAAAAACAGCGGGTGACCCACGTTTAGGAATCACTGCTCTAGACCTCTCCTAATGCATTTGAAGGATCTGAAGATTTTGGTTGGCCTTGAGAACCAGCTTAAAATGGCACTCATTTCTGACTTGAGTGTGATGACATATTGCATTCTGGAGGCTATCTTGAGGAACCACAGAACGTCCCTAGTTTTGCATTGATGAGGGGCTGTCCCTGTCATGCTGAACATAGCCGCTTTCTGAATTTCTTTCTGCCTCCAAGCATCGCCTGAAGTACAAAGAAGAGAGATTCGATGGTTATTGGTGTGAAAGAAAAGTTTGGGCAGGTAAGCGTGCTGCTTCCAGTCACTGGGTTTGAGCGATGACAGGAAGATGGGCTTTTTCAGGCAAAGTTCATGAATGTTCATCATGAGCGACCAGGGAAGATTTTTCTTCTAATGTGCTGATTAAGAGCCTTCCCAGGACTATGACATGTGAAGTAAAATATTGGACATTTCATTCTTTGCCTTAAAACTTAATTAAAGCCATATATCAAAAAGCAAGACCCTGGGCTTAATAATAATAATAATAAAACCCTCTGATAAAATTATACTAACGCACTTCAGTTTCAATCTAGAGCTCCCTGATGGAAAGCATTGGAGAGGCCAAGCCTGTAACTAGATTAGAAACACCTCCAATGCCATATTTACGGCACACTATCTGCTTGGAGGTGCATAGCCTGAAAGCCAGGAAGGTCTCAGCTGTACCACAAGGCCTCAGCCCAGTTTACCTGTGCATAGAAGAGGGGTAAAAAAAATACAGTGGTACCTTGGGTTACAGACGCTTCAGGTTACAGACTCTGCTAACCCAGAAATAGTACCTCGGGTTAAGAACTTTGCTTCAGGATGAGAACAGAGATCACACAGTGGCGGCAAGAGGCCCTATCAGCTAAAGTGGTACCTCAGGTTAAGAACAGTTTCAGGTTAAGAACGGACCTCCAGAACGAATTATGTTCTTAACCCGAGGTACCACTGTATGCAGTTGGACAAGTAGCAGCTCTGAACAGGAGCCTGGCCCTTTGGCTTGTGAGCTCTAGGATTAAGGGCTAGTTTCTCACCCGCAATACTTCTGTAGGTGTGGGGGAGGAAAGTAGGATTGAATTAAAATTCAGGGCAGTGGTAAAGAGACCCTCACCTGGAGCCTCCTCCTCCCAGAGTCACTGCATTCCCCTCCACCTGGAGTGAGCTCAGATTTCCTGTTGGGAACTCCTGACAGACCCCAGGAGGTGCACGTTTTTAGCACAGCCCTGTTTACTGTCCTGGTGTAGCATTGCAAACAACAGGAATTTTTAGGGCTCTCTTGACTGACACAGCTGCAGCAGATCTCAAGAGCTGCCTCCAAGTGCCATCTTGGCAATGGGAGGGCGATTGCTAATGCACGGCATAAATCGCAGCAGAGACAGGGTAGGTCGGAGGAGGAAGATGGGATCAGCAAAGCATTACGGTCAGCAAGACACAGTCCTTAGAGGAAAAACAGGATTTAATTAGAAAGGGAAGGGAGGATGTGACATGTGAGAGGCTGCAAGGACCAAGGCGGCTTTGCATTCTCTCTCTCCAACTTGAAAAGAGGGTTCTCGTGGAATCTGCATGCATATCCATAGATAATACCCTCTAGCTCCTCTTGGAAAAAAGAGCTTCCTGTGAGCGACAGTGGCCCTGGCAGAGAAATATGCCCCTGCACTCCGGCAAAGCAAGTCTCTGTGCCCTTACTGGAGAAGGAGAATCCTCTACAACTCTCGCTGTAACTTGTTTAATAAAACTCAGCACTAGAAATAGCTCTTTGGGGACCAAGCTGCAGGAGAAAGATTTAGCAAGGCATCAGTGAGAGATGTGTTCTGCATGGCAGATGAGCCCGGGAAGAAAACGGAGGAGCAGATAGTGGAAAGAACACCCTGTGTGTATTCATCGTCCTCCCTCTCCCTCCTTCTCCCTCCCCGGCTTCTCTCTCAATATATAATCAACAGTTTTCACACTCCCATTACAGCCCAGCATTTCCAGTTTAGAGAGCACATCAGAAATGGAGAAGTGGCTCAAAAGAAGGGCAAGCAGTTCCCTAGCAAGGATGGGGGCTCTCAGGCCTGTGTGTGTGTCAAATGCGGTCCTCTAAATGGCCCTTGAGTCTCTTTGTAAGCAACACACCCTTCTGAGCCACACCCCTCACCAGTCCTCCTTTGCACCTTTACCTGGCAGGAATGTGTCCTTGAATTCTGGCCATGCCTCTTGCTTTGCTGGGATGGAAGATAGAGATGTGTGAGTGCGAAGAGGCTAGGCCACTTTTGCCTCTGATCTTGCCTACTGGTGGCTGGTGGCTCCTGGAAGTTGCCCAGAAGGCCGTCAGAATAAGAAAGCTCTGTGGCTCCCTTCCTGCAAATCTTCTCTTCCCTGTCCCCCAGGGGATTGGTTTGTTTTCTTAGGCACTCCAAGCCCAACCATAGCAGCCATGTCCAGAAGAGCTGGGGAGAGGAGCTCTAATCATTGTTTGCCGGGGTTAGAGAAGGTCCTAGGTTATGTTGTGAACTGCCCTGAGATCTGCAGGTATAGGGCGGTGTATAAATTTAATAAATAAAATAGGAGCATGGACCAAGTTAGACTGTGGGTCCATTTCATTCAGTATTGTCTGCACCGGTGTTTCCCCAAAAATTGGGTCTCCAGCTGTTTTTGGACTACAACACCCGTCATCCCTAGCTAGCAGGACCAGTGGTCAGGGATGATGGGAATTGTAGTCCAAAAGCAGCTAGAGACCCAGGTTTGGGAAACACTGGTCTACATGCTGACTGCAGTGGCTCTCCAGGGTTTCAGGTAGAGGCCATCCCTAGCTCTCCCTGGAGATGCTGGGATTGAACCTGAGTGCTTTTGCATGTGCAGCAGATGCTCTACCAGTGAGTGATGCCTCTTCCTCTTTAAGTGGTCAGTCCACTTAAAAATACTAATGGGAGAGGGGTTGAAGTGTATGTGTAGCAGGAGAGAGTGCAGATGGAAGGAGAAGCCCCTCCTAGTCTTCTGCTGACTTGAATATCAAGCAATTCGCTAATAGTGGATGAAAGGCAAACTTAAAGAGGAGTTTTAATCAAGACTCCAACATATTCATTTGCTTTAAACTCAAGACTCCAACATATTCATTTGTTTTAAACTGTTTTTAATGTTGTATTTTTTGTTGTGACCTCATGGCGAAGGGCAGGTGATGATGATGATAACTTTTTTTTTAAAAGAAGATTTTATTAAAGCTTTTTCATAATACAATAAGTTAAAAGTAAAGGTAAAGGTACCCCTGCCCTTACGGGCCAGTCTTGACAGACTCTAGGGTTGTGTGCTCATCTCACTCTATAGGCCAGGAGCCAGCGCTGTCCGCAGACACTTCCGGGTCACGTGGCCAGTGTGACGAAGCTGCTCCGGCGAACCGGCACCAGAGCAGCACACGGAAACGCCGTTTACCTTCCCGCTATAAAGCGGTACCTATTTATCTACTTGCACTTAAGGGTGCTTTCGAACTGCTAGGTGGGCAGGAGCTGGGACCGAACGACGGGAGCTCACCCCGCCGCGGGGATTCGAACCGTCGACCATGCGATGGGCAAATCCTAGGCGCTGAGGTTTTACCCACAGCGCCACCTGCGTCCCAAAGTTAAAAGAAGCTGATCTAAATAAAAACAGAAACAGGCAGAGAAAAGAAAATACCAAAGGAAAACAAAAAAATAGAAGAAAAGGGGGAAAAGAGAAAAGGAAAAAAGAGGAGGAATGAAAAGGACTTCAGATTTTCCATCTGTGTTTCACATAAAATAAATTATTCAAAATATTCAATCCATAATGACATCCGACTGATCTGCTTTCTGTTACGTAACATTTCCCCAATCTTCCTACCCAAATATCTCTGATTAATTCATTTTCCTTTTTACGCAAAAAGTCTAAAAGAGGTTCTCTAATTATTGTTATCAATAAATTTCAGCAATAGTTTTTCTCTAATAAAATAATAATAATAATAATAATAATAATAATAATAATAATAATAATAATAATAATTTTATATGCCCTGTATAAACATAATATTTACCACTTGTCTGCTTGCACTTCAAGCTCTTTGTATAGCATTTCAGCCTGTTCCCCCAATAGGCTGTTCTGATGCAGGCTGTGCTTGGATTGCCCTCTCAACACCCCTCTTGAGATGGACAGATTCATGTCTGTTTTGTTCATGGCATGCCCATATGTCTTTGTAGTAAGGGCGGCCATAGTCATTCTCTTCTGCTCCTTGTTGGTGACCACCATTCCCTGATATATTGAGGTCCAGTATGTTTCATTACAGGCCAGAGTTCTAGCAGGCTGCTTGGGAAAACATGAACTCTATTCCTTCTCCATGGTGTTTTGTTTTTTTTGAATCGGATTCAGTCACAAGAAGAGATTGCTCCAATCTAACAATGACAAAGATAAAGACACAAGTTACCTGGGCAAAGGTAGCGTCAGATGGGAATGATGTGAGATACATGCCCAGCTGCTGCAGTCAATGGTAGCAGCAGAAAGCAATTAGTGTGGTGCCTTCTTCTCTTCCCTCCTTGAAACAAACATTGCTTTGCTTGTGCTGATATTCTCCTTCCCAATGGAAGAGATCGTGTGCCCTGGAAAGATGTTGGTATCACCAGCCATGTGCTGGGATGAAGGTGGGGGTTTTTTTTGCAACTTTCTCCTAAAGCACAGGCACACTCTTCACACACCCCACACTCATTCAAGCGTGGAAGTTTGGCTGCCTTTGGAGACGACACCAAGTGTGCATTATCCAATGTGGGTCAGTCCTGGTGGGCTGCAGTTCAGACATGTTTCACCTGTGTTAATTCTCTGAAAGGGTGGGCCAACAAGGCAAACCTTATATGCACACCTGCAACAGTGATTTGTTGTGATATTTCTGTCCTGTTGTTCAGGGGCTTTGGAGCAGGGGAGAAGTATGCAGCCTGGGGAATAGGGAGGGGGCTGTAACCGATGGTGGTGGGGAGTGGTATGTGAAAGGCAGGTGTGAGCAGTTTGCACGGGTGGGGGTGGGATGTGAAAGGGAATAGGAGGTGGGTGCCTGATTGGAGTTCACAATCGGGGGGATGGGGAGCAGTTCAGACGTTTTGCTCCTTATGGCGAATTTTAGATATTGCACTGGGTAAACTGGGAAATATCTGTATACTGGTATGGTGCCTGGGGCACAATAATCTTGTCTCCCTGGCATGCTGGGATTCTCTATACAGCATGTTGTATGAGGCAGAGAGAAAGATCCACACCATCTGCAATTTCCTTTCCCAGGCACAGATTGGCAGGGTCAAAGGAGCAGCCTTGTTGGCACATAGGTTTAAACAAAACCGATTTTCATCCCTTCCTACTTAGCACTGTGCTTTGATTTTAGCCATTGTAGCAGGAGAGCTGGCATGATGGAGACAAGACCGGGGAATATTCTGCACGGCTCTTGGCAGGCCCTGTTTCTTTGTACCTCTTTTCCCCCCAGAAGCGATGCTGCTGGGCCATGAGGATTTCCTCCTCCTCCTCCTTTGCCTTTTGGTCCTCCTTATGGCAAATGAAACATTCACATCTGCAGCTGCAGTTCTGGAGTGTTCTGGGGAAGGGAGGGGCAGGTCAGGGGGTGCCTACAGGGGGACGGGAAAAGGAAGACGGATTGGCTGTTTTTTCAAGCTGGCTGGAAATTCCTCTGCTCTACTTCCTTCATTTAAATCAAGCTGCGGATGCTTGAAAACAGAGGTTCTGTGAATATTCAGTCTGCCAAGAGATAACAAGGGCAGCTGCAGTGCAACCCTAGGGGGGTAGTCTTCCGCCCCTGCTGAATTTTCGCCCTTTGGCATAGGATCAGCTGTGGGGAGCTGGAGATACAGATGCCCCCTCTTGGGCTTTGCAGGGGTGGCAAAGTGCTCCTCTCTTGGATGTTGCTTTCTTTCTTTCCCTCTTTTATCTGGTGCTCTTGCAGCGTGGGTATTACACTACTGAAAGGGGGAAATGGAACAGGCAAACTCCCTCAGCTTCTTTGCACCTCGGCTCCTGTTTCTCTCAGATAATGCTGGCTATTCTCACTGTGGTGTTAGCAGCAGGCAGGACACCCAGAGCTTTTGGATGGAACAAGCAACCTGGTACAAACCCCAGCCCAGCCCAGCCTTTCCTTGGACAGAGGATGGAGGCTTGGTGTGCAACACACTTCTTTTTCTGCATCAAGCTTCCTCATCTGAAATGCTTTTCTTGCTGGAGGGATGCTAGCAGGGCTTCCCCCACTCCTGAAGCCTCCCCCCCTCTTTTTCTGGTTTTCCTCTGTAGCTGGAGGGTGGTGGTGGTGGTGAGGCTTATATTGAATGAAGCAGAAGGGAAGGCCAATCTTGTCTGTAAAACATCTTAAATGCGCTCTCCTCCACTTTTGGCTACCCTGTGCATGCACACCCCTGTTCCCACTTTCCCCTTCTTGGGTGTATTTTTAAGTCATGCCTTCCCAGTGGCGACGAGCCCCACAGCTTGCGTAAGGAGCGCACACTTTGCAACATGCCTTTTTTCCTTTTTGGGAGGCTCTGGGGGTGTGGGGATGTCGTGTGTGTAAAATTAGCACTGCCTCGTTAGGCCTTTTCAGGCTAATTCAGAGTGAAATGCTCTAGCAGCGGTGGGCTGATTCTATCAGGAGAACAAGGACTAATTAAATTCACTCTGACCATCAAGCAGTAAATTATTTATATCCAGACAGATGCAATCTAATCTCTAGCATCCAGCCCAGCCCATCCTCCTTGATTCAGAAAGAGAGAGAGAAAAAGAGAGAGAGAAGAGTGAAAGATGGATTAAAGAGAGGTGAGAATAGAAGGAAAGCAGGTGGTATGGGATGTGGAACTGGGTAGGAAAACCGTTTGGGGAGCCATTGTATGATTCCTACCCACCCTCATTTTTCTCGTCCTATGTGTAAGATCGGCAGCGAGTGTATATGAGCTAATAAGGCAGTGAACTAATAAGGGAAACAAGAGTATGTATGTGATGAGTATGGCTGCAAGCGCTAACAGGTAGATTAATCAACTGAAACATTAGTTGATTGATTGAGGGCAGTTATTTAAGGGCGAGATTCTTTTGTTGTTGTTCTTAAGCTTGTTTTGGTTCTGATGTGTTATTGTAAGGGGGGGAAAGCCCATCTTTAATACTTCCCAGCAAATAATAGGTGCTAGCTTTTACTTACTGTCTTTAAAGTTACCTTGTGCTTTAATCAATGGATTCATCTGGTGCAAGGTAGATTTTTTAAAAAAATATTTAATTGGTTGAGAGTCTTAGCAGTCATAGCTGTTCCCCAGACATATGGCTAAGAGCTGAAGAGCTTGGGTTCATGTAGCCATCTTTACTACCATGAAGTGCTTGCATACATGGCATTGTACTAGAGCACAAGTTTCCCGCACATGTTGATATACGTTTAAGCAAAGTTTTAGAAACATAATAAATAAGAGGTGTGTATTTATTGCACCACTCTGCTTATGTTTTGGGAGGTAGGGCGAGGCAACATGTGTTCATTATATATATTCTCACAGAGAGAGAGGGAGAGGGGGTTAAAAAGTATGCAGCTCTTCCCTGGTTAGGGTTGCAGAACCCTCTAGAAGTGAGGGCCAAACTACATGTGTCTGATTGTGTGTGAATGCATTAAAAAGGGCAAATAGTGGCTGTGGCTGTGGCAGTGGCCTGAGAATTGGCCCTTCTTACTACCTCCCTGTAGTAAGTGATACTTCTATTTCAATCGCTTTTAAAAGTAACCTGGCTCCATTCAAAATGGTGTCCTCCCACTGCATGTTGTGTAACCAAAGTGCCTTGGCCATTTCTATATTTACTTTTGCACATGCTTGCAGACAGGGAAATAGCAGGATGTGGACATGCATGTATGGACTGAGAGGGACGTAGGCTGTGCAATTCATGTGGACAGTTTGTTTTTCAGGAATAAAATGTCTCAGGGTTATATTTCATCCTAGAAATAACTTTTATTTTTACATTGGGAATGTTGTTTCTTCTTCTTCTTCTTCTTCTTCTTCTTCTTCTTCTTCTTCTTCTTCTTCTTCTTCCACCCATTTTTAGATATATGCCTCCTCAAATTCTCTCCATCATTCTTTGTTCATATAGTGGCTGTCCCCTTGGTCTTTTACAACTGTAGCAACTTCACCTTAGCACCCTCTCTCCCTTTGGTTTCCCGACAGCTGCTGAAGTTGGGACCTCCAGCAGTGCTGGGGACTGAGGGTCTTGTGTTTCATCTTGTGAGGTTCATTGATGGTGTTAGGCCTTACCATTCCACGCTGGCCTGATTGCTGGTTGGAACGTGCCCATCTTCCTTTAGGGCAACAGATTTTACTATGGGACTGCTTGAAGCAGTTATTCTGCTGTACTTCAGTCATTAGAGCCTCCTTTGCATAAACAGTTTAGTGTGGACAGTGGGTGAGGTTAATATTTGAGTAAGAGAGGCTTCATCACACCACTACTACCCCAGTGGGTATGTATATTTCGATTTCAGCACTGGGATTGCATAATAGGTTCTAGTATGTGTTGTGTATCTCCTTGAGTACCTGATTTATAAATTCAAACAAAATTATAAGGCAGTTCACTTCCAGCATAGACAAGCTGTATGGTCCTGACCTGATTGAAAAGAAGAGGTTAAAAAAATCCAAAAACACTCTTGCAGGGCTAATTTCCCCAAGCACCATAGGAATGCTTAGCTATACGGGAAGAAGTCATGACTGTTTTCCATAGTAATAAATTTATCTGGTGCCGCAAGTGTGCACAACACACTCTCTCATGGAAGGAAGGCAGTGTGTGGCCAGAGGGAAGACTTGGACTTAGGAGTTTATCTTCAAATCTCAGCCTACACAGGATTTTGCAGAGCCCCCCCCACGTTTCCCAATGGGAAATAAGATGCAACATGGGAATATTTACCAAAATGCCTAACTTGAGGTTTGTATAGAATTCTGCAATTTACAGAGGGTGGGATATGTGCACACTGTGTGGCTTTCCTCATTAGAAAACAAACAAACAAACAAACAAACAAACAAACAAACAAACAATATGGTATAGTGCTTAAGAGTGCTGAATGAGGGTTAGAGAAGAGCTTAGGTTCAAATCCCACCTCATCCATGGAGCTCACCAGGTCAATGGAGACTGATCATGATCTCTCATTTTAAACTATCTCACCATGTTGTTACAAGGATAAAATTGGTGGTGGTGGAAGAAGAAGCCATGTACACTCGAAACATTGAGTTCCTGGAGGACAAAAATGTAACATGAATCATTTTTTTCTTAAGGCTTTAATCACTGTCTGAATGTATAGGAAGACTGTCTTAAGTGAATATAGTTGCTAATGCTAGAAGGGTTGTAATGGCTAACGGGCTTCCTTTGCAATGCCCCTCTTCTCTTCTACCAAGGTGCACAAACAGGGATAGGCTGCAGGATGGCTAGGGGATGGAAATTATGCAGGTACCCACATTACAATAAATAAACGAGACTGCTGTTCTTGTTACTTGATTGTATAGCAGGTGCGTGGAGCCTGTGGCACTCCATATGTTGTCAGAACCCAAAATTCCAAACTCCCACCAGCCCCAGCCGGCCATCGCCAATGGTCAGTGATGATGGGGGCAACACCCAGAAGGCTACAGGTTCTTTCCCTCTGTTGTACAGGCTTCATTTCCAGCCTTGTGGTATCACTAAAGTTGAGATGGTTTTTAAGAGAGCTCTGTCTCTGGCTTGCATGCCCAAGTTCTTTCGCCTTAGTCCCAATCTGTTTCTGGTCGGGAAAAATAACATGATACCTTTGGACACTTGTCAGTTCATAACAACTTCTGTAAGAGTTATCCAGTGACCTTCCCTGTATCCTATTTATGACAGTAAGCTGTGCATGAAACAGCAGAGAGAGAGGTGGGCAAGAAACCCCAATTATATAAATAGCAATCCGTTCATCAATTATTGGGGCTACCTTGCGCATAATGCTTTTAACTCCATGGAAGTCACTTCTTTGTAGGAAGCACGCATGAAATGTGGAGTCAGTCATGTTTCAGTGTAGCATTCTTAACAAGCTAGCTGCACCCTCCTATAGAAGTGTTTTCTATGTAGAAAAGGTATATTGTGTAAAAAATATTCCACTGACCGTTGTTTCCAGTTGTGGTCATAATATGATAGTAGTTTGCATCTTGGATAACTGACATTTGTGGGGTTAGCCTTCATTTTTTTTATTAAAATGATACATTATTCCATGGTTTAAGATGATTCATTATATACAAAAGCACATTCCAGAATTCAAGGTGTACTTGGCAGACTGGAGCACAATTTTGGAACTGTTTCAGGACTCTAATGGTAGCCTTTCCACTACTGGGTTATTCCAAAGTACCTGTAAGGACAATATTGTCTTGGCAGCATGGAAGTAATGTCCTTGTGTTTCTAGGGGCCCATATGAGAAGAGTTGCTACTGCAATCAAAGTAAAAAAGATTCTTCCTTGACGAGTTAAATCAAAGTGGGTGGTTTGTTGCTTCCTCATGTTTGATTAAAATTTTAGTGGTGTGTGTTTGTTTCCATTTGTGTTGTTTTAATTGCAATGCATTCTCTCTCCCTCATCATGCCTTTATCCATCTTGTCACCTGACATGACCCCCCCCCCCAGGATGCCTTTTAGGATGCAGGCAGGTAGCACAGCCTAATCTCAGAGCAGATACAAACTGTTATGATCTTCTTTAAAGACTTTCTTTTCTTTTGGTTATCTGACCCCAGTGTCTGATTAGATCATTCTTGTGTCTCAGTGGTAACATGAGCTTTGACTGCTTAAAAGCTGCAGTTCACTCTAATTACTATTGAGCTGACATACTGCTCCTTCCCTCCAGTTGAAAGGAAAGGATGGAATGGGGTGGGGGGTGGGGGAGAGAGAGGAGACACTGGCACAATTCTTCGGGGCCTTGTAAAGGTTTGCAGCATCCAGGAACTTGCCTTCTGTTCATGGCTGGTTATGAATATTGTGTTGGGAGGCAGGATTGCACATCTAACTGACATCCAGACAACATGCTTACTTCCGGTTCTGTATATATTACTTTATTGTTTATATTTCCTCAATGATATGTACTATTGCATTGGTCCCTGGATTTAATTTTTATCCATGGGAAACAATGCACTATATTATTTAAGTAGGGAAGGGCCCTAGCTCAGTTGTAGAGCATCTGCTTTGCATGCAGAAGGTCGCAAGTTCAATCCCTGACATCTCCAGGTAGGACTGGGAGAGATTCCTTGCCTGAAACCCTGAAGAGCTGCTGCCGGCCAGTGTACACAATATTGAGCTAGTTGGACCAGTATAAGGCAGCTTTCTATGTTCCCTGTTTATCAGTCACTTCCCATAAAACACCCTAAAGCAATTGGCAGTAAAAGTGTATATAAATGCAATGCAGATTAAAAACTGGGATAATAAAACCTTCATTTAAAAGGCTGGTTGGAAGAGGAAGGTCTTCAATAGGCACACAAAAGTCAGTTAAGAGAGTGTCTGGTCGGCATGTAATGTGAGTTTCAAAGAGTATGTGCTGTCACACTAAAGGCCCAATTTTACACTATTTTTTACACAATTTTACACTAGCAGATTGGACCTCTTGAAGTGATGGCATCTGCCAGTTACCCTCTTCTCGGTGATCGGTTGAGGATACAAGATACCCTGGGCTTTGTAAAAGTTTCATACACTAGCATTGGCACCTTGAACAGCCTGGTGGCTAACTCGTAGCTAATATATCTGCACAGAATGAGGAATAAATATTAAAGCCAGCTTCACGTTATGAAGCTGTTCTGTTCTAGCCCAGATTTCATGGAAGCCTGCAGAACTGAGCCAAGTGGATGTCTTCCTTTTTTCTTTGGCGATCACTCATGGCCAAGTGAGATTGTCTTCCATGAAAACGGTCTTAACAGTGAATCCGTGGCCTATTCCATTCTGGCTGGATGCAAACCAATAGTTTTCTATGAAAGGGATTGCTAATTGCTTTCCTATACAGTACTGACAATAGAAATCTTTCCAAGATGGGCGAGGGAGTGTGCTTGTAGCGCCAAGCATAAACATAGGCCTCTTGTCCTCAGCTGCTTAAGTGCATTTGCTGTGCTTTTGTTTCTTTTAAAGTGCTGAAAGTAACCTGATACGACTTAGTGAACTGAGGTTCCAAACCAAGTTTCCTTTTTTATAAAGAAGAGCTGGTGGATAATGCATGCCTATGGCATTTGCCGAGGTCAGTGTGATTAAATCAGCTCTAAGTACACTTCCAGCTTTCACGGACACTTCTCCCTCCCCAACACCTTCCTTTTCCATATCATGGATACTGAGCTTTTCAGAGTGAAAAAGCAGCTTTTAATCCAGTCCTCACTCACTCCTTGCCGTTCTACCACTACACGTCAACCCTTTTGTTGCAGTGGTATGGAAAAACTGTGTATGTTGTTTTGAGCAGAAACACTGCTTCACCTTGTCCATAGCTGTCAACCGTCCCTTATTTGGAGGGAAACTCCCTTATCCCAGTGCCGTGTTCCGCTGCTGTCCCTTATTGATGATGTCCCTTAAATTTCCCGGGTTTCAAAGGAAGCAGCTCCTCTCCCTCCCTCCGTCCCTGCTGGCCAGGGAGGAGGGAGGCTCCAACTGTGTTGCTTGGCTGTGTTGCTCACCCAATAAGGAGTCTAAGAACGACTGGGGGTGGAGCTTGCATGCCTTGTGCCGATCAAATCGGCCACGTTGCCTGGGGACTCGCCTTTGCTCAGCGCTTCCCAGCGGAGAGGTGACGGTGGTTTTCCTTGCTGCATCCCCTTTGCCGGGTTGCTGCGCCGTGGGAACCACCGCTTGAGGCTTCGTTTGGCTGCTGGCTGGGCTTTCTGCCTTTGGCTCGGAGGGACTCAGAAGTTGAACATACCTGTGCCCTGAAAATCCCTTATTTTGGCTGCTGATCCCTTATTTTCAAGGCTGCTGGTCCCTTATTTTCAAATCTGTAAGTTGACAGCTATGACCTTGTCTCATGAGTGGGCTGGGCCGGATGGTAGTATATGTGCAGAATTAAGTCCCACACCCGAAGGTAAAAATGATATATAGCACAGCAAAAGCCAAATTTCGCTTTGGTTCAATCACCATACTAGTTCTCCGTTCTGTAAGGGGGAAGGAGAGAGCATTCTCCATAGCACTGCTCCAAGAGGGCAGTACTATGTAGGCTAGTCAAGCAACTTTGTCCTCTCCATCAGCAACTCGTATTGTGATAATGGGGTGCCTGGTCTCCTGTAGCCAATTGTTACTTGCCACAAGTGATCGGCCAAGTGCTAAATTACAAGGCTGTTTTTATTTCTCCCAAGGCCACTTAGTAATTTTTCATCTTTAAACAGGAAATTCTGTCAGGCTGCAGGGCTTGCAGACTGGTTTGTGAACAGTATGCATCAGCTTCCTGGCCTGATATTTTTCCTCTGGTAAATTTATTCTTTCTTCCATGATAAGGTGAAAGGAGGCTGTGACAACATTATGGGTAGAATCCTTTGTGCTATCCAACAACAACATTTTGGATTTAAGTGATAGAAAATATCCCCCCTTTCCTTTCCCATCTTCATTGAAGGAAATGAGGTCTGCCAGAACTCATTGGAGTTAAACCAACTGTCTCGTTCATTCTTAGTCCAGCCATAGGAAATAGTTGCTTTGCATCCATTTTATGTTTGTCTCACTTGAATCTTCAGCTGCAGAGCCCTGTTTCCTAAACCATTTTGAGACCTGGTCACCAAAGCCAGGTTATGTTGTGACTATACATAAGCTCTGACATACTCATGGCAGCATCAGGACAGCTAATTAAAGAGTCTAGTGCAGGCAAGATCTAAGTGCCACTTCAGCTGTTACAGACTGAGTGTATATTGTCATATTTAAAGCAGCTACACATATTTCTTGCTTGTGTACATCTGGCAGGGAATGGAAATTGCTTCATACATGTATTTGCAGAGCACATGTGTTCAGTAGTCCTCAATTAAGGATGCGTGAAATGCTGCACGGGATAAGAGAGAAGGCTTGCAAACCTAATGTCTTTAGCAGCAGATGTTACAGAGGATATGTAGAAGTGCACTGGGGGAATAAGGAAACATCTTTTTGTAACCTCACAATGTGGGATAATTTCTAGTGTCTAGTATTTCATAACTAGGGAAGGAGTTAAGTGTGTGGTGGTATCTTAACTCTATGAGTTTCTGGATGATGCAGAGTATTTATGCCCATTTCAGACTGGTTTCTGGACTGGTTTCAGGACTAGGGTAGCCTGGGTCACCCTGGTGGATGATCTGTGCTAGGAATTACACAGAGGAATTGCCTTACTGGAATTTCTCTGCCATTTTCAATGCCACCTGCCATGGTTTCCTTCTGGACTGTGTGGCTGGAGTGGGTTTTGGTGGAACTTCTTGGCAGGGGTTGTGTGGTCCTTCCCGGAGGATCAGCCCCAGAGGTGCTGGGGCACCATGGCTGAATGGCATGGTCTTTGGTTTATGTGACTACTAGAAGAGACCATCCAGAGATCTGTAGATGAGTGTTATTGGTATGCTGATGACAGGCTGTCCTGCTCCTCTCAATCTAGAGAGCCCTTGGAAATTCTAAACTGGTGTCTGGAATCAGATGTGAACTAACATGCTGCAGTTTAATCTAGACAATGCAGGAGAGCTCTTGGTCAGTAGTACTATTCATCCTGCAGTGAGGCCTTTCTTCTTGAAAAATGAGGTTTGCTGCATGGACATGCTTCAGGATGTCTGTATGGCATCTGTTAGTCTTGCATTGTAAATTGATTTGTGTGTTTAGGGTTTGTTTGGAATTTTTGATCACAGGATATGTGAGCTACATTGAACATATTAATGTTCAGGATCAGGCCAGTGACCCATGTAGTCCAATGTCTTGTTCACACAGTGGTCAACCAGTGGACTATGGGAAACCTACAGGCGGGTATATGGAATAAAAATGTTTTTAATAAATAGACTTCCGGTCAGCGCCGGCGCTTAATGGCGGATCTCAACCGGAGCTCCGGGAGAGATCTGCTTCGTGGGTTCGGGTCCTGTCAGCTACGGCGAAGCGGGGACCCTTAAAAATCACAGGCGCGTTGCCTGTGAACTGGAGACTCGGCGGGCACCTTTGCGCCCCCCCGACGCTGCGAAATAGCCTTTTTAAAGGCTCCGGAGGAGCGGAGGGGTCTTGGAGCGGTGCTGAGAGTCGTCTTCACCCAGCCTGCGAAGCGAAGCCGCGTCGCCATTAGCGGAGAGCGCTGACTTCTTCCCGGGAAATTGGATTAAAAGAACAACTATCCGTGAGTAGGATTGACCGCTAAAATATAACTGGACACTAAAAGTAAAGAAATTGGGCACCGAGACGGACAAGCACTAAAAAGGAAGTCTGCTTTCCGTTCTGTAGCAAGATCAAAGCGAAAGGCACTCTAGCTGTAACTGCTTGAGAGGAAATTTGCGGGATTTAAGAAATCCACCACCAAAGCAAAGAACTCCCCCCCCCCCGAAGGCAGGAGGAGGGGGAAGAAGATTTTAAAAGTGTTTCCCTGCCAATTTAAAAGAATTGGATTAAGTATCGCTGCTCTTTAACCTGGGATCGGACTGCCGGAGAAAAGGAACCGGCTAAGGACTGTTGCTATAAGAAGTTAAAAAATATCTCAAATTGACTTTGGTTACTTCCAATTTGAAACACTGTTTCTGTGGCATTACAAAGTTACTTACAGGACACTATTGACTGGGATCCCCTTGAAAAAGGAAAGAAAAATTGAAAGGGACTAGGAAACTTTTATTCTTTTTTTTTTGAAGAGTGTGGGATTACTTTGAGAAGTATAGAACTGACTCTACGCCCCCTAGAGGACCTACAAATTGTCTCAGCAACAAGTGGAGTTTAAAATTTGAGAACTTTGTTTGTGAGTTTCAAAGTCTGGGAATGACCTTGACTAAAAGACTTTGTTATGGCAGATGGTAAAGAGAAAGGGGAGTTACAAGAAACAACCTTGAGATCTGGCAGACAATACAAAATTGACACTTACATGCAAAGAAGGGCTTCTGTAACAGGAGCCTCTGGAACTATAGTGGCTGCAAAGCCAAAAGCGAAAGCAATGTCTACAGAAGAATCATTTGCCAAGGTATTGGAGAAGATAAATGACTCTTTGGAGGAACTAAAAAAGCAAGGTGCGGAGACTAAATTGCAAGTTGCTGAAACTAAAGTACAAGTTGCTGAAACAAATAAAAAAATTGAAGAAATCTCTGGGAAAATTGACCTAAATACTAAAAGTATAACTGACCTAGGGAATAAAGTGAACTCAAATGCAGAAGCAATTGGGAAATTATTGGAAGATTCATCTACAACACGAAAGATAGCCGAGGAAGCTAAGGAAATTGCAACTGCTGCGGAGGAAAAATTTCCACCAGTTTACAAGAAATTGGATGAATATGAATTGGCACTCTCTATGCAGGATATGCAACGCAAGGAGAGGAACCTGAGGATCAGACTTGTGCCGGAAAAGGAAGGAGAGAACTTGGTGGATGATTTGACAAAAGAATTTTCTGACTTTTGGAAGCAGGAGCTGAAGAAAGAAGATTTTAAGATAGAAAGTGCATTTAGATTGGGAATAAGACAGAAGAGAAATCGACCCAGAGATTGTCTTATTACCTTAAGATCAAAGGAGGAGCGAGATAAAATATTGAACCTGCACTACCAAACAGCCCTTCGAATTGAAGACTTTTTTATTGAGATCTTTAAAGACATCCCTAAGAGTATCTTGGACGCAAGAGGACATTATAAAGACCTGGTGACACTGCTGAAGAAGAACTACATACCATTCAGGTGGGAATTTCCCCAAGGCTTGTCTTTTAAATATAAGGGAAAGAAGAGAAGAATAAAGACTGTAAGTGATAAAGACAAGTTCTTGGGAGAACACGAAGAAGACCTACAGAAAGAGACATTTCCAGGACAAGGGCATCCATCACTGGACACGAACACGGTACCACCGACAGACGAGGAACAAAAACAGGGAGCTGTAGGAGGAAGGAGTAAATAATCCCATCATGGCTCTGCAACTTCTAACTTGGAATTGTAATGGCTTAAATATTCCCAGGAAGAGAAAAAATATATTTCATGCCTTAAAGAAAGACCAATTGGACTTGATTTGCCTACAAGAGACCCACGTGACAAGAGCACATAGAAAATTATTAATAAATAAAAGACTGGGACAGGAATTTATATCTTCAGACAGAGTAAAAAAGAGAGGAGTGGTGATCTATGCAAAAGAAAAATTGCAACCGAAACAAATTTTTAAAGATGATCAAGGAAGATATTTGGCAATTGAAATTCAATCTCAAGGAGAGAAGTATTTGATAGTGGGAATCTATGCACCAAACGAAGGGAAAGCTGAATTCTTTAAGAAGTTGCATGAAATTTTGATGGACCATATGGATTACAACTTAATTTTGATGGGAGATATGAATGGAGTGGTTTCAACAAATATGGACAAGGCACAAAGACAGGTAATAACAAAAGATGGAAGACTACCAAAGACTTTTTTTGAAATGACTGACAATATGGACTTGATTGATATTTGGAGAACAAAACACCCATTAGAAAGAGAGGGAACCTTCTTTTCTGAAGCCAAAATGACATGGACAAGGATTGACCAAATCTGGGTGACTAGCAGTATGGCTCCGAATATAAAAAAAGTAGAAATCTGCCCAAAAACTTTCTCCGACCATAATGCTGTAAAGATGGTGATGAGGCAAACAACAACTGGTTCCTTCAGATGGAGAATGAATGACACCTTATTTAGAGACGAGGAGATCTGTAAGAAGGCCCAAAAAACCTTGAAAGACTATTTTGAAATCAACTTAAGGTCTGAAGTAGAAAAAAGAATAGTATGGGACGCAAGCAAAGCCGTGATGAGAGGGTTTTTGATTCAGCAAAATACTTTAAAGAAGAGAAAGCAAAATGAGAAAAAGGAGAGAATTTTGGAAAAGATAAAAGAAGGGGAAAAACAATTAAGATCGAAGCCAAAATCTCAAGAGATTCTAAGAGAAATCAAATTTCATCAAACACAATATATGGAACTGATGAATCAAGAATTAGAGTGGAGAATTAAACAAATGAGACAAAAGACTTTTGAATCTGCTGATAAATGTGGCAAGTTACTGGCTTGGCAAATAAAGAAGAGACAAAAACTCAACACGGTAACAAATATAGAAGTGGAAGGAAAAAACATAAGCAACCCAGCGGAAATTAGGAATTGTTTTCAGAACTACTTTAGACAACTTTACACACAAGGGCCGCAAAAAGAAATGGACATACAACAGTTCCTCGAGGAAAATGGGCTGAAAAAGGTTTCGCATGAAAGTAAGATAATATTGAACCAGGAGATATCAGCACAAGAAATAGAAGATGCCATTCAAGGCATGACGCTGGGCAAATCCCCTGGACCGGATGGACTGACTTCCAAATACTACAAAGTTTTGAAGGAAGGGTTGATACAACCTTTGAAGGAAGTCTGCAATGAGATTATGGAAGGGAAAAGGGCACCCGATACGTGGAGAGAGGCCTACATTACACTGTTCCTTACATTGTTCGACAAATGCCTTTTTGGGAGAAAGCCCGCTTGGTCCCCGTGAATCTCCTCCATCAAAACTCTCTTCAGTCTTTTTGCCAAAATATCAGCAAAGATTTTGTAATCCACATTCAATAACGAGATGGGTCGGTAGTTTTTAAGTTGGGTCTTTTCAGTCTCTGTCTTTGGTATAAAAGACAGAGACTGAAAAGACCCAACTTAAAAACTACCGACCCATCTCGTTATTGAATGTGGATTACAAAATCTTTGCTGATATTTTGGCAAAAAGACTGAAGAGAGTTTTGATGGAGGAGATTCACGGGGACCAAGCGGGCTTTCTCCCAAAAAGGCATTTGTCGAACAATGTAAGGAATATAATTGACATTTTGGAAAAGCTGGAAGTGAACATAAACACTAAAGCTGTTTTGATATTTGTGGATGCCGAGAAAGCCTTTGACAACATTTCTTGGAGTTTTATGTTGAAGAACCTCCGGGGGATGGGGGTAGGCCAAGGGTTTGAAAATGGTATAGGTGCAATATACTCTGAACAGAAAGCCAAACTAATTGTAAATAATGTGGTTACAGAAGAGTTCAAGATTGAAAAAGGGACACGTCAGGGGTGCCCTATCTCCCCATTACTTTTTATATCGGTCCTGGAGGTTTTGCTTAATATGATTAGGAGGGACCAGTTGGTTAAAGGGATTCAGGTCGGAGCTAAACAATATAAACTGAGAGCATTTGCAGATGACTTAGTACTTACATTGCAAGAGCCAGAAGCTAGCACGAAAAGAGTTTTGGAAATAATTCAAGAGTTTGGTCAAATGGCAGGATTTAAATTGAATAAGTCTAAGACAAAGGTTTTGGAGAAAAATTTGACACAGATAGAAAAGGAAAGGTTCCAGAATGAGACAGGGTTGACTGTGGTTAAAAAAGTGAAATATTTGGGTATAAATATGACAGCTAAAAATGTGAATTTGTTTAAAGATAATTATGAAAAAACTTGGAGAGAAGTGAAAAAAGATTTGGAGATTTGGTCCAACTTGAAGCTTTCCTTGTTAGGCCGTATTGCAGCTATAAAGATGAATGTATTGCCAAGAATGTTGTTTTTGTTCCAAGCATTGCAAATAATTGATAAAATGGATTGTTTCAAGAGGTGGCAAAAAGACATATCTAAATTTGTCTGGCAGGGCAAAAAGCCCAGAATTAAATTTAAGATACTAACGGATTCAAAGGAAAGAGGGGGGTTTGCCCTGCCAGACTTTAAACTTTACTATGAAGCGGCAGCTTTCTGCTGGCTGAAAGAATGGCTACTTCTTGAAAACACAGACATTTTGGATTTGGAAGGTTTTAATAACATTTTTGGGTGGCATGCATATTTGTGGTACGACAAGGTTAAAGCACATAAAAGTTTTAAAAATCATATTGTCAGAAAAGCACTACTAAATGTCTGGGACAGATATAAAGACTTGCTGGAAAATAAAACTCCAAGGTGGTTGTCGCCAATGGAAGCTAAGGCAGTTAAAAAGTTAAATATGGAGTCCAAGTGGCCAAGATACTGGGAAATTTTGGAAAAGGAAGGGGACAAATTGAGATTGCAGAGTTTTGAGAAATTAAAAGGGAAGGTGAGAGACTGGTTCCACTACCATCAAATTAATGAAGCGTTTAAACTGGACAGTAAAATTGGCTTCCAGGTGGAAAAATCAAAATTGGAGACAGAACTGTTAGAACCCAGTACTAAGAATTTGTCCAAAATGTACAATTTGCTGCTGAAATGGAATACACAAGATGAAACGGTTAAATCGGTCATGATTAAATGGGCTCAGGACATTGGTCATAATATTTTGTTTGCTGATTGGGAAAAGTTGTGGACCACCGGGATAAAATTTACGGCATGTAATGCCTTAAGAGAAAACATTATGAAAATGATATATAGGTGGTACATAACCCCAGTCAAGCTTGCAAAGATTTACCATGTGCCTGACAACAAATGTTGGAAATGTAAAGAAACTGAAGGTACATTTTTTCATCTTTGGTGGACCTGCCCGAAGATTAAGGCATTCTGGGAAATGATCTATAATGAACTTAAAAAGGTATTTAAATATACTTTCCCCAAGAAACCAGAGGCCTTTCTCTTGGGTATTGTCGGCCAAGGGGTGTTAAAGACGGATATAACTTTCTTTATGTATGCTACAACAGCAGCTAGAATACTCATTGCGAAGTACTGGAAGACGCAAGAACTACCCACACTGGAAGAATGGCAGATGAAGGTGATAGACTATATGGGCTTGGCAGAAATGACGAGCAGAATCCGAAACCAGGGAAGAGAAGCAGCGCAAGAAGAATGGAAAAAATTCAAGGACTATTTAAAGAAATATCATAAAGTTAATGAAAGTTAGAATGATGTTGGACTGGAAAGTAAATGGTTACTATTAGCAATGGTTAAGACAAGGAAAATAAGGAAGAATAGTCTAAATTTAAATTAAAATAAGGGAAGATTTGCTGAACAATCGATAAGAATTTGGAATACAGAAAGGGGAAGCATGAGGAAGTCGGGGAAGATAGGATATGAAATTAGGATATGAAATGATACATGTTTTTTGTTTTGTTTTTGTTTTTGTATGTTTATGTTGGTTGTATTGTGTTTATATGGAAAAATAAAAATATTTAAAAAAAAATAAAAAATAAAAATGTTTTTAATAAATAAATGCCGTGGTTTTAGTTCATTACATTCATATCCTAATAACCTTCAGTGCCAATCAGCACATCCAGGGCAGCTTATATTTAAAAATAGAATCACAGAATTACAATAACTTCAGTACAAAAATTTAAAATAAAGGCAATAAAACCACAGCATGATATGGGGTGAAGGTTTGGGGTCGGGGAGACATGCCAAACATAGTCTGTATCCAACTCATAGCAGTTTAAGGGGGTTAAAGACCTTGGGGAAATCATGGTAAAAGTCTGCACTCGCTGCCAGAATGCCAGGCTAGCCTCCCTTGGGGATAGCATTCCACAGTTATGGCTTCACTGCAGAAAAGGCTCTCTGGGTTTGGTCTGCCACCTGCCATACCTCAAACATTGGGGATACCAGTGGGCCTCAATCTGAGTCCTCAGTGAGTGGATTGCTATAGAAGACGACAGCCCGACAAATAGCTGTTCTTGCTTCTTTGCTCCCAGCTTCCATAATTCTACGGCTTACTGGCATTTCTGAATCTGAAGGGGCATGTTTCGATTGTTTTGTCTAGTAATGGACATCGGTAGACTCTATTCTCTGTTTGTTCGATTTATCTTCCCGGTGACTTCTGCAAGTTAGCCACTTAAATGACAAGAAGTGACTGACTGACCTAAGCAGGTATCTTTTTTCCAGCTAACTCCCTGCTTTTGTGAACGGGGTAGCGATAAGACATCCTTGCCTGAAGAAATAGCATAGCTGGCTAGTAGCAACGTCAATCACCGGACGTACATATTGTACCTGAGCGAAGTATAGGGCTGGAAAAGGGGAAATGTCCAGGATCTTTTATTTTCAGTAGGGTTACTGAAGAGCCACACACACATTGAAGGCAGTAGCAACATGGAGCATGTGCTAAAATGCTTTGCAGTAGCAGGAAAAGGTGATGCGGGGCTGGGGGGGAGAGGGAGAGGTGAAGAAATCCCAAAACATCCAATAGCCATCAAAAGGCCAAGCAACTCTCTTAACCCGTGCTCCCAGGAGCACGTTTTGTGTGTTCATGCAGGCATGTGCAGAGCCAGTTTTGATCTCTTATCCATGTAAGCCAGTGAGATTAGTAAGGTGCTGTGGCTTCAAACGAGCAGAGAAGGCCGGGAAAAAAAGAGAGTGAAAGAGCCAAGCCATGGTTTCAACTTGCAGGCGAATTGGATAATGGGAAGGTTGATTAAACAGCTTCTCTTAGAGGGAGGAATTAAGAATTTCCCTCTGGGTTTGGTGAAATTGGTTGGAAGGGAGAGAGAGTGAGCGGGGAGTCAGCCAAGCAGAAGAAAGGGAACTTTGAAGTGTCAGTCAGGAGGGCCGGTACCATTTGATTCTGCTGACCTCCCTTGCTATAGTTTGTGACAGTTTATTGGCTGCCATGCGGCAAATTCCTGTCACTGAGGATGTTTTAAAATATAGCCTTGCAAGCAAGGGCCATGAATTCCCAGGGAGAGAGAACAGGGAGAGAGAGAGGAGATATTCAGAGATGGTTTCTCTTCAAAGCACTTCATTTTCCAGCCTAAGCATTCCTCTTGTCACATGGGGTGAGGTGGAGTTGACCTTTGTAGCATCCATAAGGATTGAGATAAGGACCCACCCCACTCGTGTTCTCATTACACCCCACTCCTTTTTTGTTAGCAGCAATCAGGAGATCCAGAAGTGTCCACAAAAATTTTCCCCATGAGAAACAGGGATTGGTCTGGAATGCAGCCAGAAGTCCCAGTGTTACACAGCTGGAAGCAGTTGTGTGTGAATGCACCCAGCCTACAGTTTTCCTAACACAGTCCATCTGCAAAAGGTGGTTTTCAGCTAAGTTTTACTTGTGAGTAGGCCCATGGAAATTAATGGATATAAATTGTGTTCATTTATTTCAGTGGGTCTACGCTGTAGACTGTAATTTTCATTTTTCATTTTATAAATTTTATATGCCGCTTGATTGTAGAAAACTTCAAATTGGTTTACAAAAACTCTGGGTTGTATCCAGTGTTGGATAAGAGGAGTGGGATTTCTGCTTCCTTTCCTCCAACTGAATACCACAAAATCTGCTCTGGAGGTCCTTCATCTCTTTAGAGCTGATTTGGGGGGTGTTCAGTGGGCTGGAGGGCACAGGAGAGGAAGAAGTACCATTGTCTGCACAGAAGTCCTTTGCACTAGCACAGCTACTGCATTGGATATAACCCTGTGTTCATAGAGGTGGTGTGCTTGGTAGATCACTATTGTGTCTGTTTTACAAATGTGTGGCTCTTCCTGAGAGAAATTCTCTCCAAACCAGCTAGGCATGTTGGAGCTCAATCCAGAAGTCTGTTCCTCCTCCTCCCCCACCTCCTTCTTGTTATTCCAGAATGGTTGTACACAAGTTATACAGAATTTAAGTGGTAAGAGTGAGATAGCAGAATTCTTGGGCTGTGTCACATTTTGAATACACCCCAACATGAGAAACAAAACCCAGAACCACCACCACCAAACAAAACCACAAAAGCTTATTACGTATGAAAACCAGCTTGGTGCAGAGGGATGTTAAGGGTGGCCCATTTTTTGATATGCTGGTTTATTATGTGAAGGCGACCTTTTATTTTAGGGAACATGAAAAATGCACTCCCTCCTCCCAAACCCGCAGAAATACCATTCAACATTCTTCAGGCGTGCACACATTCTGCACAATGTGTGAAATGGCTCATCATTCAGCTCCCATTGGGCCTAGGCGCTTGGGCTTCAAAATGAAGAGACACTGAGTGATAAATAGGACAACTGGACTTCTTCCAAAGATAAGAGAATGTCTCATATGAAAGAGATGGATTCAGATTCTTTTCCCCCACCTCCATGAGAAACATGAGAGGACTCCTTCCAGATACAAAAATTGGTAGGAGTAGAAGACACTCATTCTGCTCACATATAAACCTTCCATTATTTACACTTGTGCTTCATTGAAATGGGCAAACCTTAAAAAAAGACAGAAAAGGGGTGATCTAGGGTGGGCATTATAGAAATGTCTCTTGATGTTGATGGGTGAATGAAAAATATAAATGGCTGTAAGAAAAAGAGGCAAACCACTTGCTGTAGTTTCAAGCAGGGAGAATCTTGTGTTCTTGTTCTCTCGCTTTCATGAGGAAGCTTCTTAATTTTAACTGGGCAGTGGCCAAAACTCACATAGTGCCCTTGAATTCAATCCCATCATGAGCTGGCAAGGTAATGGACTTTGTACCTAAGACTTAAGGATTGGACACTGTTCAAAGTACCGTATTTACTCGAGTCTAATGTGCCATCAAATCTAATGCACACCTCAATTTTCAGAACCTTGAAACTAAAAAAAAGTATTTGCTGGGGAATGTAAATGTGCCATCGAATCTAATGTGACCTTAATTTCGCAACTTAATTTGGCCAAAAAAAGTGAGCATTAGATTCAATGGCACATTTACTTTATTATCCTTGCTCCATTTTCCTCTCTTTTTTAGACTATTCTCAAGGAAAGGGTGGAAATCAGGCTGTTTGTGGGAGGGGACCTATTTTATGCCAGTGTTGGCACTCCTCTTTAGGTCAACATTATTGTATGTTTGCGGAGTGCTGAGAAAGCTAGCTGGCATATGTGGCGGTCATTTTATTTTAGCCTAGAAAGCCTTATGAATAAGCATCCCAAATCTGGGAGAATAAAAATATCCTAACTATTACTGTTCTGATCACTGTTGCTTCCTCCTCCCTGGCCCCCAGTATTGAAAAGCTTCCATGTGATATGTGAACAGGTCATGCTCCTGCAAGAGTGCAGTGAAATACTTTTAAATAATTACTTGAGACCTTCATCACAAACACATGAGACATAGGAAGAATATCCATTTTTAACTCTTTGAAACTGAGATCTGTATCCCCCTGATTCAGAGGAAATTAAATGTCAGACAGTACAATCTTTCCACTCAGCAGTGGTGGAGAATGATCCCCACAAAGAATTAATGGTTGCTTTAAAAGTTTTTAGTTTTGGTGAATACATAAGAACATAAGAAAAGCCATAGGCCTATGGCCCATCTTAGTCCAGCATCCTGTTTCGTGTTCAGACCCAGAGACCTCCCCCCTAAATAAAGACACATTTGACTCAAATTTTAGTTTTGGTTTTTGGCAGAATTTAGGCCATAACTTTATTGATTACAGAAAAGTAGTGGTTGCATAGGCTCTGGTTTGACTAGCTCCCTACACCCTTGCAGGTAACGTTGGCCCAGAGCTCTATCATAGGTCAGCCAAGGGTGAACACCTGAGGCAGGTGAAAAGCCTGGGGACAGACTCTGTTCACTCCCCAGATGCTCCCCAGGACTCGGGCATGGGCACAACCCCTTTTTGGGGGTTGACCAAACCAAGTTGAGTCCCTGGATTCCTTTAACGGAATACCCTTCACATAGGGATGGCGAGACCGTTCTCCCATCCCTATCACATGAACCAGTGCCTATCCGCAACCTTACAAGCTGTGACGAATTGCTATGCGGCAGGCGAAACCCAAAGCCAATCAGCCAAGTGTGGAAAATTCCTGCCGTGCCCCTGTCCCAACGACAGACGACACACGATGGCATAGCAAGGTCAATCGCAAAATGCCCTAAAATTAGGGAGAGGTGGGCGGGTGTTCTGATGCACAAGCCGAAAGAGGTAGCTCTGGGATACGTGCATGGGTTTATATAGGTCCCTCGATCTTTTAGACTGCACCCCATTGACCAGATTAAACCCAGCAACGAGAGACCTACCAATCGGGTGTTGTGGCTATCCAATAGACCCACCCACAACCAAGAGGTCAGTCTCCAGGTCTCACCGCAACACGTGCTCTCTTTTAGGGAGGACATGATTTTTCACAATGGCCAACCAGATGTCTGTGAGAAACCCACAAGCAGGATTCAAGCACAAGAGCACGCTTTCATCCTGTGGATCTAGCAACTGGTAAAAAAAAGAAAAAAGAAGGATCTGGGGGACTGTAGAATGGTAGGGTTGTGTTCTAGGAATAATTTTCACTGATATATATTGGAAGTAATGTGGAAATTGAAGTGGATCTAATGATTAAGAAGCAATGACAGCAAGATCTGAGTTTAGTGTCTTAGTTTGCTTCTTCAGAAAAGAGAAACTGAAGCTTCCCCGCAAGAGATAGTCAAAGTACATCCATCATAAAATGTTAACAAATGTTAAGGATCTTATGAAAAGTTGTGTTTTATATGTATGTATTGGTTTTTGAAAATAAAGTGAATCACATTTTTTAAAAAAATGTTTTTGATTTGTTTTTAAAAAGTACAAACATAACAAAAAGAAAGAAATCAAAGGGTAAAAAAAATGTGAATGCTAAAACATCACATCCTGGATGGACAAAAGTGCAAAAGATATAGTGCAGCTCCAAAAGGGTAATAAAGCATTAACTCATAGAAATATTCCCTTTACAATTAGTAAAGATATTTAAAAAGAAAAGTACCAGTTGGAAAGATGGAGTAATTGTTTAGTTATCAAAAAGATCTCAGTGAGCGCCTTATTACAACATATAGCCACCTTTGAGCAGTCCCATTACATGTGCTTATATGTACCAACTACATAGCAGCCCCTCCAACACGGGAAGGTGTACCTGGATGTACAAAGGAGAGCTGCTGCGGAGTACAGTACCAGTCATGTACTAACTTTAAAGAAAGTTATTGAGTTTGAGCTAACAAAGACCTGCATGGAGGCTTGGCCCACAGACCATTCCACTGTTCACCATCTATTTGTATGTCCCAATTAGGTTCGCTTCATGATTTTTGAGTTTGGGCCCCAAAGGAGGCATAAATAAGAAATTTGTATAATAAAGAGACCAGACCCTTTACATAATTTGCTGTATTGTTGACTAGCCGTTCAAAAGGAGACAACTGCCTCGTAGCATCTCATACTGGTTTTTTTAAAACTTCCTTTCTGGAAATTATAGAAATATGTAAAGATGTATGTGCAGATATGCTCATCTGAAACTTTGTTTATGGCGAAAGCAATCTTATGAGGTTGGGAGAAGGTGTGGTCGTTGCGGCAGATGAACCAATCCAAAGTCCTGCTGGACTTCCACTGGCAGGCTGGATGGTCACAAGGAGGCACAGTGAGACTGTTGTTTTCTCTTCCCGTCTGTAGGATTTTCCTTCCTATTTGTCTCAATGGCAAGAAGAATGAGTGCACTGGAGTATTCCCCGCTTCCTCTTGATTTGTCCCCAGCATCTTCTACCCACAAATGCCTCCTTTCTGCACCCTCTATTGTTGGAGCAACAATGACAGAAGATGGGTGGCTTTGGAGATATCCACAGCTACAACTAGGAGGGCTCTGAGAGCAGATGCCCTTCCTCTGAGGATGATATTCATAACATCCTATGGCCTCCTTAATTATATGTGTGTGTATATATATATATATATATATATATATATATATATATATATGTATGTGTGTGTGTGTGTGTGTGTATATATATATATATATATGTATATATATTTACATTCATAAAGTTTCTTTAAAAAAAGAAATTTAAACAGATTTGGGATAAATCTCACTTGAAATGTAAGCACCCTGTATATCTTGAGACTTTACATTGTAATCCCTTAGGTAACAAGTCAGAAACTCACAACCGCAAAGCCAGTCAGTGCTTTCTTTGTGTTTACTTACCAAATGGGGGAAAGAACAACTCAACAAGGTAAAGGAATACATTTTCTCGTACACACACACACACACACACACACACACACACTCTTTTTAAAAAGGTTTCCTCAGTTTGGGTAAGGAGGTTGAAGGGATGTCACAGTGCTGGGCCTGCTTTGGCTTGCCAGCAGTACAGAGAAGGGAGCTGAAATAAATCACCTCAAGATTCGCTCTATGTTTGCATTCAATTGATTATTTCCGGAGATGCCCCTGTTTTCCATTTGGTTAGGGGTTTTTAGAGGCAGCAATTTTGTTATCAACAGCAGTAGGAGCTGTACTGAGGTGCGCTCTGTGATAGGGCAGAGGCACCATTCAAAGAGCCAAAGCCACCTCTGTGTATGTGTGTATGTTTTTAATTCCCCCCTCCCCCCCCGCTGACGGTTTTTGACATTGTTCTTCAGCCCTCTTTCCATGGCGCTTGTTAAGCTGTTAACTCACTCCATTTATTTAGTGTGCGTGTTGCCGAGAGCTCAATTTTTATCTTGGTGAAAACCAGGCTTGCTCATGGGCACATAATGAAATTGCATAAATATACCCTTAGCCAGGGAATCTAATTTATTTTCCCTGTTCATTATGGGGGAGAAGGCCATTATGAAATGTATAACTTCCCCCCCACCTTTTCCCCAGTGCTGGAATTGAAAGGCAGGCGTGCGGGCTCTTTTTGTACTGATGATTTCGCCCTGATTCAATTTAAAGCTGGTTAGAGCTCAAATACTGTAGCGTAATTGACAAAGATCAGTGTGGGTTGTAATGCTAATGTCTTGGCTGTGGCTTCGGAGGCTCTACAAGAGAGCAGGTTAGAAAACGCTTTCTGGAAAGATTGGATCTATTGTTGTCTGCTTGGTTGACGAGAAACTGGAAGGCCAGTTGCTATGATCCATCCCGCTTTGATATTGGATGTGCATGGGGAACATTATAAACGTAAAACAGTGACCTGGTGAGCAGCGCATGGCTGTGTGCATGTGTGTGCAAACACGGTGGATGCATCTGGATTCCCTTTTGCCACTTGTCGCATCATCGTTCTGCAGAAATAAGGAGGAAACCGTCCAGCAATTGTATGAATATTTACTCCCTTCCATGCCACTGAGTATCTTTTACGGGGAATCACAAGTGGGAAGGTTGCTAGTGCACTCAAGTCCTGCTTGCAAGCTTCCCATGGGCATCTTGCTTGACCAGTGTGAGAACAGGATGTTGGACTAGGTGGTCCTTTGGCATGATGATTCAGCAGGCCTCTTACGTTCTTATGCTACATGGTGTATAGAGTAGCATATATGATTTGCTATGACAGCTGAGAGAACATGGCACAGGCTGTGCAAATTTTATAAGCTGGTTGTTGTAGATTGTGATCAGGGATTGGGAAAATAGCATTGGTTATACCAGTGGTGAGGGTCCTTTATAGCCCAGACGGCCAGGTTTTTATCTCTTCCATCTACTGTCAGCTAATTTCATCTAGTGGGCGGAACCACCTTCCTGTCAGTCATATGACATAATGACACCTGGCGATAGATTTCTCTCACACTTCAAATGAGGTCACTGTAGCACAACCTCCTTCGAAGATGCAATCCCTGCGCCAACCAAAGAGGCTCCTTTTAAAGTCCCTGCAGAGCAAAAAAATACTTCTAAAACTGGAGCATTGTCCAGGAAACTTTGCAGTTTGTATTCAAATATTCAGGGGGGGGAATGCTCTTTTTAAAAATTAAACTCCCTTGTGCAGTGCTTCTCAAGTCACGTGCTTGGGAAGTGTTTAGCACAGGGCTTGCAAAGTGCTTTGCACAATGCTCAACAATCCCAAATGCTCAACAATCAACTGGTTGTCAGGTGGTTGAGAAGTGCTGTGCAAGGGACTTTTCAGCAGCACCTGTAATGTTCGTTTCAGCCAAGTCCTGCCTTTACCTGTCCCGTGCTTAGTGGTCTGGCATGACTGAAACAGCCTCACAAGCCAGAGAGAGAGGCCTGGTGGGCTAAAATAGACCCACAGGGCCACCCCTTAGTTATATTGTGTGGGTGTCTGGGCATTACAGAATAACACATTTTCACCCCAAAAAATGCAGTTGAAAGAGATATGTGACTGCTGCCCAGAATTAGTTCTGTGTCTCTCATCCACCTCTGTCCTTTGGTACTGTTGCTAGTGGAATGCGATGCCACTGTGGTGTAGTGGTTAAGAGCGATAGACTCGTAATCTGGGGAACCGGGTTCGCATGTCCGCTCCTCCACATGCAGCTGCTGGGTGACCTTGGGCTAGTCACACTTCGTTGAAGTCTCTCAGCTCCACTCACCTCACAGAGTGTTTCTTGTGGGGGAGGAAGGGAAAGGAGAATGTTAGCCGCTTTGAGACTCCTTCAGGTAGTGATAAAGTGGGATATCAAATCCAAACTCTTCCTCCTCCTCCTCCTCCTCCTCCTCTTCTTTCTTCTTCTTCTTCTTCTTCTTCTTCTTCTTCTTCTTCTTCTTCTTCTTCTTCTTCTTCTTCTTCTTCTTCTTCTGTGTTGTGGGGTTCATTGGCTGCTGCCTGCATTGCCAGGCCACATCGCGGTAGCTCATCATTCATTTTGTATGGGATAGATGTTATTGGGAAGGGAGGGGGCTTGGAGGTGGAAAAGGAGGTGTGGAGCTCCTGCTTTCAGTGTCAACCGTGCCACCTTGCTCCAGGCTAAGGAATTTAGCAGATTAGGCTAGTGGTATGCATACTTAAAGGGACGCAGGTGGCGATGCGCTCTAAACCACTGAGCCTAGGGCTTGCCGATCGGAAGGTTGGCGGTTCAAATCCCTGCGATGGGGTGAGCTCCCGTTGCTTGGTCCCAGTCCCGCCAACCTAGCAGTTCGAAACACATCAAAGTGCAAGTAGATAAATAGGTACCACTCCGGCGGGAAGGTAAATGGCGTTTCTGTGCGCTGCTCTGGTTTCACCAGAAGCGGCTTAGTCATGCTGGCCACATGACCCGGAAAAACTGTCTGCAGACAAACATTGGCTCCCTTGGCCAGTATAGTGAGATGAGCTCCGCAACCCCAGAGTCGTTCGCGATTGGACTTAGCTGTCAGGGGTCCTTTACCTTTACGTATATGCATACTTACTGCCATCAGTGGCCCTACTGGTCCATAATGTTGTGTTCAGAGCCACTAACTATACCATTTCTGTCTCACACATAGGAATCTCTAGAAAGGGAACAAGAGTGAAAGAATGGGCTGCTGGTCACTGCAGACTATATCCGTGGATGAGGGCCTGGTTCAACCAGGTTTCTCTGTGAAGTCCCTGCCATACATCTCCTGGCATTGTGTTTTGCAAAAGATTTCTGTGATTACTATAATGCGTTGAGCTGGGGTGGGGTGGGGGAGTTATCTTGCAGGGTATGTAGGAATCCTCACAGCAAAAGTAGGAAGATATAGCCAGCAACATGACAGCCCATCCAATTGTCCAACATCCCATGATTTATCTATTATTTTAAATACATTGGGTATGGTTATAAAATTCACATTCATACAGTTATAATTAAGTGGGGGGCTATTTAGGTGATGCTGGTGAATGGATTTGTAGGATGTGTTCAGCATGTTGCAGGGCTTATATTTCAATGCATTTTTAACTCTTTTTTATTTAAAAAAAGAACATCTTCTACAACTGTATTAGTTTGACAGTCATTAGTATAATGGAGGTTTCCAGGGTCATATTGCCAAGCTAAGGAAACGGCAATTATATCCCAGCCACTGTATCAGCTTAATTGTATCCTTGTGAAAAATTCAGGAGGCACGTACCAAGAAGAGGTGTACAATGGGAGATTTGGGACAAAGTCACCACCACTTTAGCTGCATCTCCCGAACCAGTTCCCCATAGGGGCCTGGAAAATTTTGAACCCTGGTTGGAGTGGACATAAGCTCAATGATCCTTCATCCTCTAGAACTGGGCTCCTTGATTTTTGGTTGCATGTCGTTTCCTGCCTTGGAAAAGAGAGTTGTTCCCCTTCTTTTTTCTCTCTGGCTTGCTCCTACATTGAAAAGAGCATGGCAGTGTATCACTTGGGTTCATACTCCTGCTCTCCATCTGTGTTTATCACTACTCCCCCCCTCACCTCACTCCTGCGCTCTGTGCTCATTGAGATGGGGTTAATATTTGCTTTGCTTAACTGGCTAGGGTGTTTGTGAGGATTAATTATTGAAAACCTGCAAAGTGCTTTTTTGAATGTAAGTGCAAAGCTTTATGATTATTTTATCCTGCCCTGCACTCAAGAGGTAGGGCAGGCTTTCCTTATGTGATTACAGGCACATGGGCATGTCACTTGGCAGAGCGTGCTGGCATCACTCCTGCATCCAGAGCAGAAAGAAATCCTATCTTTAATGGCAGGTGCAATCTTCCTGTTTCTATGTGAAGGGAGGGACAGACTTTTTGTTGGACTTTCTGAGGACAGACACTCCTGTATGATTGCTGTGTTTGCTCACCTGAGCGAAACATAAGAAATGGTCTCTGTTGCCTGGCCTTTGTGAACAAATCTGTTCTGGAACGATTTGATGGCTGCTAAACCAGAGTAGACCCATCAGCTTGCACTATTGTAATTTCCTCCACTTTATGGAAATATAGCATGCCCATTCTGTTGATAGAGTCCTAACAGAGCAACAAGTTTTGGAAGAAGTGAACTGAGAAATACCCTCTCAAGCCCAAGGGTTGCTTGCTTTTTGTTCTATAAAATCTGTTTCATTTTTATTTTGCAATCTCTTTCATAAAGAATGCCATCAAAACAGTGGTTTGTAGGTCTAATGCCACACAAATAAATTCTGAGAAAGTGTCAGTCTTCGGCTTCATTTCCCAAAAAGGGAAAATTATGCTCATTTCTCTTATAATGGGACTCAATGAATTTCCCCACAATATTTAAAGGAACAAGCTTAATTTCGAACTTCATCAGCCCCAAAGGTGGAGATACCTGCAAAACAGACAGAAACTTTTAGAGAACCTTCCTCTTCCAACCAGGGGTGTAGGAAGGGGGGCGGAGGGGGCGGGCTGCCCTGAGTGCCACTCTGGGAAGGGTGAAAAAATGGCCCCTGCCTCCCCCCCAGCTGTAGAGCAGCCCATGCTGTCCGTATGGGCGTCCGTATGGGATGTCTCTCGTGGGGCAGCCTGTACGGTCGTTGTGCAAGCAGCAGCCCGTACAGTCGCCCTGCGTGAGCAGCAGCCTGTACGGACTGTGCATGTGTGGCATCCCGTATGGAGTGTGCATGCGTGGGATGCCGCACATGCACAGTCCATATGGACTGCACCGCTCTGGGTGCCGGAGAGGGTTCCTCCGCCACTGCTTCCATCAACATGGCAGTCCTTGGCTTCTTCTGCTTTCTAATTAGAAACATGCTAGAGGAATGATACATTATCTTTTATCACTCAGTTATTCTGTGTCTGACATCATACCTTTTGTTTGTGAGGCTATAAGTGCTGGCCACTCCTAAGATGCATTTTACGAGGTAAGAAGTATTTGTCTGAAAACAAGTAGGCCAAGTTTACTCCCGGATACTGTTGTGGAAGGTAAAATTTTCAGGAAACAACTGGGTACCATTTTGCAGAAATGCAGAAAACTTAACAGGATATAGTAATGAACATAATTCTGCTTCCTGAGAATTTTGGCTTCTTCTTCTTTTTTAAAGCTTGTTTTCCAGTTCTTATGGGTACATGGATCACACTTGAAAGTGTGTGGGCAATGCCTGGTAGAATGTCAGGAACAAGAAAGGTTTCTAGTAGCCAAGGAAGGAGGATTTCATCAACATGGATCGCTAGCTCCTTGTGGGGTTTTTAATATGCATTTGTGTTGGCTGCTTCAGTTTCACCACCAAAATGGCAGCATCCTTAAGTGGTGGTGGTGGGAAAACAGCACACACATGCAGAAAACAAGATAGTTGCTCCGACTAGGCATGAAATACAACTGTCTGATTTCCTAACAGGACCTTCACTTGTGCAGTGAATGGGTAAATGTAAAAGTCACTGCTAAAGCCATTCCTGGCTTGTTTTTTCTTTCAACTCTTTGCTGGGGGTGGCGGGGGGGGGGGAGGCGGGTCAATGAGGCATTGCATTTTCTGATTTTATTTTCCTTGTCCTCTTTGAGCCCAGAGAACAAGTATCTATATATCTTGTAATGGCATAGTTTTTCCTTCTGTGAAAGCAAAAGTATTGCCTGTGAACTTCTCCCTACAGAGGGTGAGAGACAGATGTACAAACAACATAGGCAGTCCATGGAGAGATACCCATATGCTATGCTATCTCCACTAATACACTTATTCCATGGATACTGAACTCACACAGTTATTAAAAGCTCAACAGTTTCTCTGAGCCGTCTGTTCCCAGTCCTTGCCATTTGCCACAACTGTTGTCTAAGATAGCAGAATTTGAGTTAGCTTCCCTCCCCTCCTTCGGTGCTGTTGCAGTGGCCTGCTTATCATTGGTAGAATTCATTTATTTTAAAGTTACAGTGTTTTTGCTTTGGTGGAATCAGAAATGGCCTTGATTTGTAATGGAATATTGGGTGGGGCATATTTTGTGTTCCAAGAGCTAAGAGGTTTTTTTTTCTCTTGGAGAGGTTGCATTTTTAATATGTTTTGCATTTGCAACCAGAATCTAGGAGTGTCACATTTGGTTTCTAGGAGGCCTCAGGGCATATCTTTCATTTCTTTAATGTGAAATATGTTTGTCTATATAATATTCCAGGTTTCACCATAAGGCAGCTGCCAATAATAAACAGTAAAATACAGTATTAAAACAATAAGTTACAAAGACAAAAGAATAATCTGAGAAGCCTGTTGCTACCTCAGATGTTGAATGTCTCTGAAGATGATCTTTAAAAGTTTGCCTGTCCTCTAGATACCCTGTGCCCAATAGGATCAAGATATCCCAAAGCAGTTTCCAGGAACTGAGCTACAGTATAAGGATCAGTAGTCTAAAGCAGTGGTTCCCAATTAGGGGTCCAGGGCCCCCTGGGGGTCTATGGAACACACCCAGGGGGTCTGCGGCCCCATCCCTTGCCTCTCCCTCATCTAACTTTTTGCATGATAATGTCACAAATTTTATGGTCTGTTTTTAGTAGACCTAAATTCTGTTGCTTATTAGGGCCTACCCCACATTTTATTCAAAAAATTGCTTTGCACAGGTAACTACCATAGAGTTACCCAAATTTTCAAAAGTAGGGGGTTTGTGGCTCGGCTTTTGAAAAAGAGGGGGTCCTCAGTAACTAGCTAATTGGGAACCACTGGTCTAGAGGGCTGCATATGCAAATCTGAATGAGATAAAAATGTCCATATACTTTTAATGTGACATTAACATACCTTCTGGAGAGAAGGTTGTTGGCCCATTCAGTATATTGGTAAGTTTGGCTGCATCTGGCCAAAGTTAGTGTTTTCTGCATCAGATTGTTCACTTTTTAAGCTGAATGGAAGATAATATTCCATTGGCCTAGCTGAGAAAGAGCTCAAGAATTCAGTCATACTGGGTCAAGCTCCTAGAAGCAGTGGTCTGTACAAGTTGCTGTATAGACTGGGGAAGGATGCAAGAGATGGGATAATGACAGAACAATCCATCCTGCGTTGTCACACCCAGCTTTTGGACGGCGAGTATTCTGCAAATCAGATGGGTTGCGAATATGAGCAGCTATCCTTGAGCAGCAGAGCCATGCAATTAACTCCCATCATTAATATTTGAGGTCAAGAAAGATTAGTCCCCTGTATCTGCACTCTGTCCCAGAACATTTGTGAGTTACTCATGGACGTTAAGAGGCCTGATGCTTTTACAGAAATTTTCAGGGTCACAGTAATTTCCATCACAGAGTTGTGTTGATGACCACCACCAACACAACAACCAAAATCCTCTCAGATGTAGAATTCATCTTGCTCACTCCACCGCTTGCTTGTTTCAGTTAGGTTGACAGGTTGGTTTGGTTGCTTTTGCTTAAAATGAGATTCTGCATCTATTCAGGTTCCACTTTGCATCTGCAAAGCCTGTATATTCAAAAGCACTTATTCCTTTCCTTTGCATCTGGAAGCTTATGTGTACCTTGAGTCCTTTCAGGAAACTAACTTCTTTGAATATTTCCCCTCTTTGTAGCTCTTTTGGATAGACAGAAATCAGGTGTTTGCTTGAAATGAGCCAGGCAGCCTCCATTTTGTCAATGTCTTCGTCTTGGTGCAAAAACAAAAGTTTCAGATTTCGGAGAAAATAATTGTTCTGTGATACATTGGGAGTGAGTCTTACAGTCCTTTGATCATTGCTCTGTTCAGCTGGGGGGCATGTTGCATTTTTTTATGAAGATATCTAGTATAAAGTGTACGGCTTCAACCCCGCTCATAAACCTTTTCCATTTTAACTGTTTTTAGAATGCTTTAAAAAATTAAATTAAATTAAATTGTGTTACTATTGATGTGTTTGCTACCTTGAGCTCCTTTGGGAGTAAGGGCAGGATATAAATTGAATAAATATATAATAATATCCTCTTTATCATTTGGCATCCAGATCTGCATAGTAAATTGAGTTTGTATCCTTTGTTTACTATGATTTGTCAGCTTTGTAGCTGATTATAGTACTGTGCCATCTTCTGAGTTTCCAACCAAAAGAGCTCTGTTGAGAATACAGCAGATCAATTTAAAACTTGGAGAGAATTTAGGAGCAACAATTCTAATAATGTAACTGCAGTGCTCATGCCCTGCTCCTTAGCACTCGATATCAAATCTAGGATAGATGTTGACTAGTATGCACTTTTTACTTTTTAGGTATCCATTATATTTTCATTTCCCCTAAAATAAACTTTTCCCCGTTTTACAATGTGCTTCCCCTCCACCACCCTAGAATTATTCAGCCTTAACCTACATTAGTTTCCTAAAACTAAGCAGCAGATATTTGATTACAGGTAACTCACAACTTACACACATTTAACTTGTGTGCATTCAGCTTTACGTACTTGGCAAAAAAATTTAAAAACCCACAACTTAAATGGGGCTTTAAACAACCTATTTTTTCACCACGGCATTTTGGGGGGGTCTAATCTAGGTCAGGGCTTCCCAAGCTTGGATCTCCAGCTGCTGTTGGATCCCATTATCCCTACATACCAGGACCAGTGGTCAGGGATGATGGGAGCTGTAGTCCAAAAGCTGGAGACCCAAGTTTGGGAAAGCCTGATCTAGGTTATTGGGTGCTGTTCCTTAGAGCTTGGTTGGGTTGTTCTGTTGGTATGCTGGCTTGTATATTTCTGGAGTGGAATTGGATATTTTAATTGTTTTACTGGTCAGATTTCATGCATTTATGTTTGTACATGGCTGTAAACTGCTTTGAGAGCAACTTTGCCTGCATAATGGCCTAAAAGCCTTTTAAAGAAAGGAAGAGAAAAAGGAATAAATGGTGAAGCAGGGAAGCCTTTGTAAGAAAGGGTTTTATTTGGTCCCGAGGCATGATCTAAAGGCACTTGGATTATAGCAACTATGCTTAATCTAAGGAGGTTGAGTGAGTCTAGTCAGTGCTTGTACAGGCAACACTCATGCTGGAGTTATGTTCTGGGAATAGCATGTAAATCCAAAATTATGTATAGTTAGAACACATTGCGTTCAGTAGCAGGTGGGATTGCCAAAGTCATTTTCCCCAGGTTTCCGCCCCTTTAATTAATTAATTAATTTGCCACGCATGAAAAGTTGAATGCACACAAGTTAAACGTGTGTTAAGTTGCAGGTTACCAGTATAGAAAACTGTCTGGGAATTGTACAAACCATCATCTTGAGTCCATGTTGAGAGAAAGGTGGATAATTTTATTTATTTATTTACTTATGAGATTTATATACTGCCCTTCATCATAAGATCTCAGGGTGGTTCACAGAATATATATAATTAATAAAAGCAGCCAGATGTATTTGCTGTCAGGTATCCCTTACTATTTATATCTATGTGGTGAGATTGGGACAGCTGCTCTAGAATGTGTTGCTAGCTTAAAGCATAGTTGGTCCTATTTCTGTTCCTATATGTTAAATTGTACCCGGACTGTTTTGGAGTAAGTGTAGTAAGCTGGCCCTAGATAGTAGAGTCATGGGTTCAACTGTTTGCAAAATTTTCACATACATATGGAGATGGGAGATTGTTACATTGGGCTTCAGCTGTAGGTTAACCGCTCTGCTACTCCATCAAACTCTACTCTTTTGACAACGGAGCTTGCAGTATCTCCACCAAATCTGAGAGAGTTGTGTACAGCTATTAACCAAATGAAAAGCAACAAAGCCAGTGGACCTGATGGGATACCTGCCGAAGTCTTCAAAGTGGGTGGAACTGAACTTACTCATCAAAAAAATCTGGGAGAGAGAGGAGATCCCAGCAGACTTTAGGGATGCCAAAATTATCAACCCCTTTCTTTAAAAAGGTGATAGAACGGATTGTGGAAACTATCGAGGCATCTCTTTATTAACTGCAAAATTCTTGGAAGGATCTTAGAAAACTGTCTCCTAACAATATCCGAGGCTGCCCTTCCTGAATCCCAAAATGGTTTTCGACCTTCTAGGGGGACAATGGACTTGATTTTCACCGCTCAACAGCTTCAAGAAAAATGCATAGAGCAAAACCAACCCCTGCATATGACATTTATTGACCTGAGTAAGGCCTTTGGTACTATAAATCGTAATGCCTTGTGGACTGTCCTTCTGAGAATTGGCTGCCCAGATAAATTCGTGAACATCCTTTGGCTCCTCCATGATAATATGGCAGCAGCAATCACAGATAACAATGGCTCTCAAAGTGAACCATTCACAGTGGGATCAGGTGTTAAACAGGGTTGTGTTATCACCCCAACTCTATTTATTATTTTCATTGCCATGATCCTACACATTGTTGAAGGGAAACTCCCCATGGGATAGAAATCACATATCAAACAGATGGAGAGCTCTTTAACATGAGTAGGCTGAAAGCAAAGCGTGAGGTTACCATAACTTCTATCACAGAGCTTCAATATGCTGATGACAATGTAGTGTGTGCACACTCAGAGGATGACTTCCAAACCATCCTAAATATCTTCACAGAAGACAAAAAACTTGGCCTATTGCTCAACATCCAAAAAAAACCAGAGTGCTGCACCAACAAGCACAAAACAACCCCTCTTCAGTGCCACAAATCCAACTCAATGGTGTAACGTTGGAAAGTGTTGATCACTTCTCCTACCTGGGCAGTTACCTTTCCACAAGGGCTGACATTGATGCCAAAATCCAGCATCTCCTGAGCTCTGCGGGTGCAGCTTTCTCCCGATTGAAGCACAGAGTGTTTGAGGACCGGGACATTCGCAGGGAGACCAAAATGCTTGTTTACAAAGCTGTTGTACTACCAACCTTACTGTATGCTTGTGAAACATGGACCACTTATAAACACCATCTCCAGCTCCTCCATAGATTCCATCAACGGTGTCTCTGAAAAAAATTACATATCACTTGGGAAGACAGACAAACTAATGCCAGTGTATTGGAAGAAGCAAAGATCACCAGTGTCGAAGCAATGATTCTTCAACATCAACTTCATATTGTTTAGATTCCTGATTATTGTCCTCCAAAGCAACTACTCTATTCCAAACTTAAAAATGGAAAGTGTAATTCTGGTGGTCAACAAAAGAGGTTTAAAGACTCTCTCAAGGCAAATCTAAGAAAATGTAGCATAAACACCGACAATTGGGAAACACTGGCCTGCGTGCGCTCCAATTGGAGAACAGCCCTTACCAAAGGTGTCGTGGACTTTGAAGATGCTCGAACTCAGGATGAAAGGGAGAAATGTGCTAAGAGGAAGGCATGTTTGGCAAACTCTCACCATGATCAACTCCTGCCCAGAAACCAATGTCCCCACTGTGGAAGGACGTGTGGATCCAGAATTGGCCTCCACAGTCACTTACGGACTCACTGTTAAGACCATATTCATGGAAGACAATCTTACTCGGCTACAAGTGATTGCCGAAGAAGAAGAAGAAGAAGAAGGTGTCATTGTGCACATTCCATACCCCTTTTACCAGCTCCAAAAGTACTCATTGAGTTAGAAGTTTTATGGTGGTGCAAATGTTCGCCAGCCAGAGTCTTCAGCTTGCACAGCTTTTGCAGGGAGTGATGGTGGCACAGCCGGTTCTTCTAAGGTAATTTTGTGAGAAGAAGAGGAAAGAGAGTGCGGTTGGACAGATGCAAAGGAACAGAATGCCCAGGCCATATTTGCACTCGTAGACTTTGGCAGGTCTTGCGCTCCCCAAAGGTGTAGTCCAAACCACTTGCCCTTTTGCACTGTAACCAGTACTTGGTGAATCTTGTGTTGTTACGTCACCTGTTTATTACGTTTTCACATCTTGCTTAATGCCATTTGATTTTACCGGAATAAAAGGAGCTGTTAATTCAAGGTACCATTTGGTGCAACAGGTGCATTCTGTGTAAATGTGCCTCACCTTCTCTGTTGGCCACCTGCAAGTAGTTCTTAAAACCTGAGAAATGTGCAGATCAGAGCTATGAGTTATAATTATTAAAGAAACGACTGGGAGAATTGGACAAAGTTGCATTCAAAGCACTGTTAAAAGCAAGACAACCTCACAGCAGTTTGTCGTGCTCTGGTTTAATTATCTCATGGCTTTTGTAAGGGCGTTGCATTGCTGGTTTGCTCTGAACACCCTTGTTCTGTTGCGGAGAACTATGGCTACTTCGGTGGGGTAGAAGTGGTGATGCGCTGCCAGCTTTGTGTTTGCAATCTCATGTACTAAGAGGGCATTTCCTCAATCAGCTACACAGAAGCGGAGCTGAGAATGGGGGAACGGCAGGTGGTGTCCTAAACGCAGCTGAAGCCTTTGATGTGGAAATATCCTGCTGTTGTTTCCTTTCATGTCAGTCAGAGTTTCTGTCTCCTCAGTTAAATGGCTCATCTTTGGGTGGCTGCTTGGGAATCAGTACAGCTGAAGCGCAGACTGGAGAGGAACAGCAGAGTCCTGGATAATCACAGAAGAAAAACAGGCATTCAACAGCAAGTGTCTCCGCAAGACTGACTAACATTTTTATATCCAGGGAATAAATATATCTTGCAAAGCTACACTAAATCCAATAAGAGGAAAAATACACTAAATGGAATCATTTGGGTAAATGGTATCTGTTTAAACAGGAATGATGCACTATGAAGGAACTCTATGCTTATGGAATTGTATAGTCTATTAGCTGTTCTGTATTGTGGTAGATTTCTTAAGACAGTCTTTCAGAAAGGAGTGACACACACAAGCACACACACATTCATTTTAAAAAACAGCACCAGATAGGAGAACAAATAAAAAGCAGAATGATGAAGCAAATGGGGATCAATATTTGTGCACTGGGGATAATAAACAACATTAAAGCACTTTCGGTTATTGTTTGTGCACTCAGAGAAAGGGCAGAATCAGAAGGAAGTGACCCTACATTGTAAGCATTTTTTTCTCCTGTGTGAAACAAATTAGCTAGCCAGGGTGTTAATCAAAGCCTTCCACTCAGCAGATAATGCCAACCTAACCACAACACATGCTGAAAGCAGAGTTTAGGGCCAACAGCAGGCGCCAATCTGTGCCAGTCTAAAATACAGCAGTTTTGGGCAAGAAAAATCAAAATGACAAACCTTGGTTTTACTCTTAACCACTCTCTGCCACCACTGCATTAACTTACGAGTAATGCTTCCATGCGGGATGTGGGTGGCGCTGTGGGTTAAACCACAGAGCCTAGGACTTGCCGATCAGAAGGTCGGCGGGGTGAGCTCCCGTTGCTCCGTCCCTGCTCCTGTTTCTCGGTCCCTGCTCCTGCCAAACTAGCAGTTTGAAAGCACGTCAAAGTGCAAGTCGATAAATAGGTACCGCTCCGGCGGGAAGGTAAACGGCGTTTCCATGCGCTGCTCTGGTTCGCCAGAAGCGGCTTAGTCATGCTGGCCACATGACCCGGAAGCTGTACGCCGGTTCCCTCGGCCAATAAAGCGAGATGAGCACCGCAACCCCGGAGTCAGTCACGACTGGACCTAATGGTCAGGGGTCCCTTTACCTTTAATGCTTCCACTACTCATTATGGTTGTGCCTGCAGAAACAGCATCTTGGCACTATCCCCTCAAAGGAATGGGGCAAGTCTGTATGGTTGCAATGGCAGACTTTCCCCTATACAAGCTGCTGAAGAAACTAGGGCAGTGCCTGAACTGTGCATTAACACATGCACATGAATTAGGAAACCCTTCAGTCCCCTGATGCAATTGAAAGCAAGCTTTCTGACACTTAAGGTTTGCTGATCCTATGCCTGAAGGAATCCTGGAGTTCTGAAAATCTTTTGATGCCCTTTTCCCTTCAGATACAGTGGTACCTCGGGTTAAGTACTTAATTCGTTCCGGAGGTCCGTTCTTAACCTGAAACTGTTCTTAACCTGAAGCATCACTTTAGCTAATGGGGCCTGCTGCTGTGCCGCCAGAGGACGATTTCTGTTCTCATCCTGAAGCAAAGTACTTAACCCGAGGTACTATTTCTGGGTTAGCGGAGTCTGTAACCTGAAGCGTATGTAACCCGAGGTATCACTGTACTTGATAACTAACCCGCCAGTCCTGAACAGTTAATAGAAAAGTATGCTAAGCCCAATTTCAATACATGCATATTAAGTTAAGTGAACTCTCATCTCCAGTCTTGAGCTTCTCCAATGAACATGTATGCCCAAGTTAAAAGAAAACATAGTGAGGCTGTCTGACAACATGTAATATAAGCCTTTTGCGGTAATTCAAGTCTGCAAACATAGTGGCAGACCACCACTGTGAGAATGGAAATTTGCCAAAACGATTACTTTACTTTCTGAGCTGGTATAGTAGAAGGGTTGGGGCTGCAGTTCTGTACACATTTACCTGGGAGTTAGCTCCACTGAACTCAAGAGGGCACACTTCTAAATAGGCATTTTTTTAATGGGTTCCCAGAGCAGCTTACCAAAAAGCCCCCCAAAATAAACAATACACCTCGTCCAGAACATTAAAACACCACAATATAAATTCAGCATAAAAGAAGAAGTCGCTGAAATGTAAACATGGTGAGATGACATCGAGGTAGGCAAACCTCCCAGTGGAGAAGACAGTCGGAATGCCACCACAAAAAAGCCCTTTTCCCTGTAGCCACCTGTCAGGGAACTGCCATCGGAACTAGCGGAGGAGGCGAGGCTCCACAGCGATGCTGGAGAGGGGCCAAGCAGGGAGAGCGGCAGGTCTCCAGCTGGGGAAGAAAATCAGCGCAACACCAGGGATAGAGGGGGACTGATGGGGGAAGCAGAGGGGAGGCTCCAGGACTCTTTGCAGGAGACCAGCGAGGAGAGCACAGGTCCTCCGCTGCCCACACCCACCCTGCGCAGAAGACTTCCGCGCAGGGAAAGTAGGCGGCGACTTGGCGTCAAAGAACTTCTTTGCTGGAAGAGGTTCAAGAAACGCCCACTGACGGATTCTGCCAGTGACTGAACAGCCACGAGTGGATGGCTGTCCAGCGAGAAACGGTTTAACCAGGCAACCTAGCCCAGAGCAGCGGTAACTTACGCACAAGCAACCCCTAATGCCATTACACCACCTGTTGCATTTAGCATAGTATAAATTGCTGTTGTTGTTCTTTAGTTGTTTAGTCGTGTCCAACCCTTCGTGACCCCATGGACCAGAGCACGCCAGGCACTCCTGTCTTCCACTGCCTTCCGCAGTTTGGTCAAACTCATGTTTGTAGCTTCGAGAACACTGTCCAACCATCTCGTCCTCTGTCGTCCCCATCTCCTTGTGCCCTCAATCTTTCCCAACATCAGGGTCTTTTCCAGGGAGTCTTCTCTTCTCATGAGGTGGCCAAAGTATTGGGGCCTCAGCTTCACGATCTGTCCTTCCAGTGAGCACTCAGGGCTGATTTCCTTAAGAAGGGATATGTTTGATCTTCTTGCAGTCCATGGGACTCTCAAGAGTCTCTTCCATAATTCAAAAGCATCAATTCTTCGGCGATCAGCCTTCTTTATGGTGCAGCTCTCACTTCCATGCATCACTACTGGGAAAACCATGGCTTTAACTATACGGACCTTTGTTGGTAAGGTGATGTCTCTGCTTTTTAAGATGCTGATAGTATAAATAGAACTTCAATTTAAGCAAGGGTGGTGCCATTCAGATGTTGTCTGTGTAAAGGTCCTGTTCCAGTCCTTTTGTCCATTTTCGGTATTGACATAATGGATGACTGCACCAACACACACATCACCTGGTAACATGATCAGAAACTCAGAAAGGCTTTCTCTCTAAGCCACCCTGAGTTCTCATGATCCACCATCTCAAAATTCCAGCTCCTGTCATGCTGCCTAGAGAAATAATCGCCTTATCTTAGTTCCATGTTTGAACAAATCGTTGCTTTTGTGCTGGTGGCTGGTTTGCATGTCAGAATCTTCTGTACTGGTTTTCTCGAGTTGATTGTGATCGAAACTGTCCTGTCGGCAGCAAATGCGAAAGCCTGATGGATCACTTAGGGTGTTGATCTTGTACATCTTGCACGCAGAGTTGGCTAGTGAAGTTGCAGTTTTATCAAAGCATGAGCTATCAGATCATATGCAGCACAATACCATTCATCCAGTAGATTAGAAGTGGACATGTGGGACATCTTGAGTAACTCTGAAGTTATGAACGTGTGGAGCTGCACCTTGGAACACATAATTGTAGCCTGGCTTTATGGTAGCAAGTCTGGTTTTTAAGTGCCTCCCCATGCTGAGCAAGGCTAATTTGTCCATATTCAAGCAGCAAATAAATGATGGGAGTAGGTCAGGGTGTGTATTTGCACGCTGTATCTGTATACAAGCAAAGTGCATCCAGCTAGGAACCATGTGTGTTTTTCAATAGTGCAAGCAATGCATGGGAAGCTGCTTCTATAAATACAGAGTAGAGGAGGGATTTCATTAATGGGGAGCGAACATGGGCACAGGAGAAGGGAGAAGATTAAAAAAGAAAACTTAACTTACAGCTCAGCAGCCTGCAAATGCGAAACCTTCATTTCTGGAGTCATTTTCTCTCTACTTTTTCCCGGTGATTGATGCTCCTGACTGTAGGGTGATAACCAGGTGACTGTTTCTTCTCCCTCTAAGGGCCGATTGAATTCAAGTTTTATGGCTTCTAGAAAACTAGCCTATGTAGTAGGAAGGGAGACGTGCACATTAGCCACCAGGTATTAAAAAGGAGGCATGGATGCAGGAGGCATCCATCTCCTTGCCTGTTAGTGCAGATAAGCTTTTAGGGGGATGTGGAGGATAGGACTATACAGACACCCTGCGTGTCCTTGGGAGAAGTAAGGGAACAGGGCTGTGGATGTGGTAGAAGCTTGGGAAGGGGCACTTGGATTTGCCAGGCAGCCGTTTCAGCTTGACATGCATGGATTTGTTCTGGCCTTCCCTTCCTCCCATCCAATCCCCATTAAAATCTCTTCACCAAGCTACTGCCAAGCTTCCGAGAAGTCAGGTTTACTGTAATGCCCTAAATGGGCTTAACTTGCTCATCAGTTACTGAAACTTCTGTTCCTGAATGATGGGGTCAGAAGGTTCTTGGGTGACTTGGGAGATGCTGTGCTGCTTGCCTCTGGCACCAACTTCTCTTCTTCCACCTAATTTCACTGTGTCCCATTCCACTGACATTTTTGCCCCTGTCCAGTGATACTAAGACCTCCTGATTTAGCCTTTTGCTTTCCCCCATAGAAGGCAGTAGGAACAATTCCCTTTACCTAAGGAATTTCGCCAAATTATTTCATTCTCCACAATTATGAGCCTGTTGACCACTCTTCCTCCCACACGACACGCAGGAGGGAATGGGACCAAGGGTTTATCCCTACTCTTGCCCCTAATTTGGGGGCAGGTGGTAGAGGAGAGTGAGTGAATAGGACTAGTCCGGAGCTTTAACAGGAGATACAATTGAGATGCAAAACCCTGCCCCTCACTCCAGATGCTGGTATCTTGACGGCCCCTGTCACCAGAATATATGCATGCTATCTCATCTCTTCTTCTTCACCTCTTAAAACTGGCACCCCCTGGCTATGTTGAGACTCTATAGTTATAGTTGCCCTGGCCTGTTTGTACCTGCGGCTAGAATGGTTTCCTTGGCATGCCAGTCAGCCTTGAGCTGCTTCACAGTGGCCACAAGGCGTTGAGTGGAAACAAAAATCAACTGAGTGAGAGAATGCACACCTTGTGCTGTGGTGGATTTCCTCCCCCCCCCCCCCCCCCCGTTGCACGGCCCATTTATTTTTTTGTACAATTGGAAGCTGACTTCCCAGGGAGTGAGAACATTTCTACATTTATTCAAGGACATCCCTTCTCAATTAAATCCTGGCATGGGACTAAACAAAAGGGCTGCTGAGATCAAAAAGGATTTTTCTTTCTCTCTTTTTTACCCCCTTTTTTAAAAAAACTGCCTGAAAGGCTCTGTCTGAGGGAGAGTGAAGTGCTTTTCTTCGTTTTCCATTAGCCTGGCTGGGAGGAGGGGGGGGGAGGAAGGACCCATTAAATCCCCATAACAGCTCTGCCTATGTTAACATAAAACAGTAGTGTTTGTAAATATTAGTTCTAGGGTAATACTAGGCTTGGATGGCCGGGCAGTGGATGCCAGGAAGCTTGCTCGTTTGCATTGTCACGTGTGTATCCAATATGTTGCATAATGCAGTTCAATTTTGTTTGAACACGAGTTCCATTCAGGAAGAGTTTAACATGGTCTGTCCACAACATCAGTGGTCCTTTTGGATGTCCCCCGGCAAAGAACCTACTCTTATATATGTGGCGGTGTTGAAATAAGCACTCGTACAGAGTTACAATATCAACTTGAGAACATCTTTGGTCACCAGTAACTTCCATTCATTTACTTGTAGGTGTATAGCCCTGTCCAGGTGTTCAAAGGGCCATGCGTCAGCTTAAAATGGGTGCGCACACAAGTCCCACCCATAGCATGCTCCAGTTCCACTTCTGACCTTGGCACACTCAGCACAAAACTCTGAAAGTGGGAGTCTAAATGTGTTCAGACGGACATGGCTAGAATGCTCCATGTTACTGGGAACACTCCAAAATCTGGGTTCCAAATCAAAGGGAGGATTCTAACAGCATCCACGTGTGAACATCAGGAGAGGCAGTGTTTCTCAAACTTGGGTTCCCAGCTGTTGGTGGACTGCAACTCTCATCATCTCTGAACACTGGTCCTGCTAGCTAGTGATGATGGGAGTTGTAGTCCAGCAACAGCTGGGGACCAAAGTTTCAGAATCACTGGGGTAGGGAGTGGCACATGGCCCTATAACCTCCTATACAATTTGAGCCTTAACTTGTTATTTGGAATACCTGAAGAGAGCTTACATGTGTGTGCAAATGTGCTTGTGCCTGGCCAGAGTATAAGAGGACAGGTCCCCGCACCAGGGGCTTGCAATCTAAGATTATGCACAAGGAAGGGAAATAGAGACAGTGGCAAGTGGGGCGGGGGGGGGGGGCACATGCATTTTATTCCACATACTTAGGCTTGGTTACAGTAGGATATTGAGAGCAGAGGGTTGGGCAGAGGGGAGTACATGCATTTTATTTCACATACTTCGCCTCGGTTATAGTAGGATATTGAGGCCAGAGGGTTGGGCTGGAAGTTTAAACAGGAAAGGTGTGATTTGGAAGAAGTGAGAGAGGCAGCGTCTTGCAGGTGTCTCGGGAGGCAGTTCAAGGCATATTGGGCATCAAAGGGGAAAGAGCTGTACTCCATTTGGAGGAAAATATTTCCAAATGGCTGAAGGTGTAGCAAAAGACTCCGACACAGGCTGCACGTGTACATTTCCTCTAGTGGGGCAAAATAGCAACTTCATGGTTTTCATCAGGAAAACAGTGCTAAAGACAGAACTAGCCCCTCCCCCGGTGCTGCATGTGTGGTCCAGTCAGTCTTGCTCTCTTTAAACAGGGGATCTGATCACAAATGTTCCTGACCTGGTCTCCTTAGGCCTGTTATTATCCTGTTATTTCTCTTCCATGTTGGAGCATTTCCCTTCCGCTCTCCTTTCCTCTTGCACAGTTCCACTCATGGTGCACCCTTCTCCTCAAGTGCCTCATTGTTTTCATCATCTGCCAGTTTCCTTTAACCTGGCTTCTTTGTGATCCAGATCGATGGGTGCAAATTCAGCTTTCCATTAAGAAAAAAAAAACATGGAAGAACCTGAGGAGGGAGCACATTTATACATAGAGAGATTTATTCTGGAGTAGTGAAGTTGGAACTGAGTGGAAATCACAGAATTGTGGAGTTGGAAGAGACCCTGAGGGTCATCTAGTCCAACCCCCTGCAATGCAGGGAAAGAGTGCCTTTCTGACCACATTGAGTGGAAAGCTTTGCAAAGGACCAGAACCATCTACTTCAGGAGCTGCCCTTGATAATCCTTCTCCTCCAAAACTATGGCGTGCCTTTTTTAAGCTTCCTTTGCAAGCTAGTGCAACCAGTTTTTGTTAAGGTGCAGAAAGCTTGACTTCTGCACCCTTTCCTTATCCTTCCAAATGTTGCATCTGCCCTCCCCTAGAATCCCCCCCCCCCTTTCCCCTAGGCCCAAACGCACTTGGGCTGCTCTGGAATTGATGATCTCGTTAAAGTGTCAAGCCAGCCCAGGGATGGTTCCATCGCGAATGAGGATTTATGACAGAATCTGCCTTGGTGAAGGTTTTATCGCAGGCTTTAAACGGAGCTGGGTAAGTCCTCCAGGGCCTGGCTGTACCAGCTGCCTTGTTCCTTAAAAGAGCCAATCAGGACAGCATGGCAAGGAATTTGAAGGGAGTCGGGGTATTATTCAAGAGATAGAAAAACTGATGGTGATTAATTAAGGTCTTTATTCCGTGACCCTGTGGAGGGAATAGACTTCTTCAGTTTAGGTGATGTAAGCTGAGGACTGTCTCCCTAGCAGAATTGTGCTTTATTGTGGGGAATGAGTCTCTGAAAGAATACCTGGTGACTTTTCCTGTTTCTCAACTAGGATAAGAAACTGTAAACCAGGCATCCCTGAATTCGGCCCTCCAGATGTTTTGGGACTACAATTCTCATCATCCCTGACCACTGGTCCTGTTAGGTAGGGATGATGGAAGTTGTAGTCCCAAAACATCTGGAGGGCCAAGTTTGGGGATGCCTGCTGTAGACCATCTCCTTGAAAACCTCTGGTCTGCTCTCCTCTCCTCTCCTGTTGTATCCTTTTGCCACTTTGTGAGATACCCCTCTGCTACACCCAAGGCCAAACATCATCCTTAATTCTGATTCACAGATAAGGATGGTTTGCTTAAATGCCCTTTTTTTTAGGGCTGACAGTTTCTCTGTGTATAATGACCACTTGCTCTTGTGAATGTCTGTGCTGCTTTCCTTTTTTCTGATGTCTCTGTGACTTTGTCCTATCACCAGGTTCAATATCCAAGGTAAAGGGAAACAGTCATTAAGGTGATTCAAATGTGTAGCTCTTTGGCCCTCTTTTTCTACTTAAGGAGAAGATTAAAAAATAATACAAAAAAGGATTTTGCCTAATCTCAGTCTAGCTAGCTCCGTAGCATCTCATGCGTGCAGAAGAACTTGCAAACTGGGCTTCATAATGGGTTTGTGCCTTAGTGTTTCTCTATTTCCTGTTATTATTCACCTGTAGTGCAGTTCTAGATAAGCCATAAAGGTACAGTGATCCTCCTGTGCTCTCCGCAGGTTCCTTCACCTGCATGCTTGGCTCAGAACCACTGGCAGAAACCCTCTTACCTCTGAAATAAGTTCATGCTTAACCTTGGTAGGAATCCTTTGGTCACTTTCACATTGGCCAGACATCACTGAGAACCAGGGCTTGACTACAGCTTGTTTCTCATTCTGGTTCCAGGCTTTTTCTCTGAACTTTCACAGTTGAGAGTAGCTTCCCTTCTCCATTCCATCCTTCTTCTTATCAAGATATGCTACATATACAATTTCTCTAGCACATATGAGAAAATAATGCAGTTAGGGCTGTCTTTAACTCGTATTCTAACTACATTTGCCTGGAATTCTATGCCACAAGTCATATCTGAGAGCTTCCTGGAGTTAGAGGACAATTCTTTAAATGGTCAGTAGTTCAGAACTCTGCAGCTCTTGCAGGGAAATAGAAAATACCGTAAATGATGATTTTGCCCAGCATTCAACTCTCTATACTCGCTGTGTGTGGGGCAGATTTCAGTCACAGAACAGGGAAGATGGACTTGTGCATTTTGCCTTTGTGGCTCAGTGTCAATACCTATGTATCACTGTCACATTTGGGTGCTCACAAGAGGAATGCATGCAGTTTGCGGTCACACACACACACACACACACACACACAGTCCTTTAATGTAAGACCTCCATGTCATTTCATATTACCTCAGATATAGCCATGCACATGTACTGTCAGCGTTTCCTAATAATACAGTATAAATATCACCATAAAACAAATATTTGAAACAATTCAAATATTCATCAGATTTTTTTTCCCCTCCGCAAATTCTGAAATGGAAATGTTGCATCCCATTTGCAAAGAGATTATTAAACTTTCAAAACTGTTTACAGTAAAACCTTGCTTATCCAGACCTTTCTAATCAGAAAGCCTTCTGCATTCTAGACATGCTTTCTTTCCAGCATTGCTATATGCTTATCAGCTTCTTCAGTTCTAAGCACCCTCTTACTGCAGACAAATCAGTTCCATTTTGCCTCCTGCCCCCTCCTCCACGAAGAGGTAGGAAGGTCTCTTGCTTTCGTTGTTTTTTAGCCGACTACTTGTTAATACATTATTAATTTGAAATGCTGTTTTATAATGTAATTTTAAGCTTTAACCACTAATCAACCTTGGCTAATCAACCTTAAATCTGAAGTTGTTGTAGACGCTTGGTAAGAGATTAGTGAATCTTGACACTGGATGGATTTTTATAGAGTTTGGCATAATGTGCATAGAGTTTGGGATAGGCGTTTTCACTACTTGGCAGGTGTTGAAATACAGGTAGGGGAGGCAAGTGACTTACACAGCAAATCATTGCCAGGGAGAATACCAAGCCACGGAGTCCTCTTGTGTTTGAAAGTTCACTTCTATTGGGCTGCTACATCTATAAATCTGTCAGTGAGCTTCTTACTTGCAGTTTTTGCTGATATACAGGATACCGCCCTGGAAAGATTGCAGACAGTGGGATGGCTTTCTTATGGGGTGACCTCTGGCTGATAAGCCAGGCTTACTAAAACTTTGCGCTCTGTGGGTCTTCACTTGAATCTGTTCAAAGAATTGATTCCTTCTCTTCCTCTACTTCCCTGCATCTCCTCTTGCATCAAAGCCTGAGCCCGATTCTCCCTTTGAAAACAGCATTGCTCTTAAATTTTCTGTCCTCTTAATAGATTTTTATATAATCACTACAGTGCACTTTTAAAGAGCGATAGATCACGTTCATTGCCTTTCCCTGTGATTAATCTCCAATAATAGTCCTAGGTAATGCCAAGGCAAGGAGAGGAGAGGAGGAGAGAGGAGGAGAGAAAAAACACCACCCGCACATTATCCACTTTGTGCAGAGTATAAATGAATTAGATTTAATTTTTGTTTAATTGTTTCAATAGCTCAGACTCTTAAGTTTGCATGATAATTTATTTTGCAGCTTGGTGGGGCAATGAGAAGAGAGGGGGGGGAAGCATTTCCAAAGCCACAAGGAGCTGTGTATGTGCTTAATTGCACTGGGTGCATGGCCTTATTGCTTTATAATTATAAGTCTCATTGGAATTTGCTCTTACCACCAGATTCCCTTCTGGCTTATTATTTAATGGATGGATGGAAGAAGGAAACCTTCAACTATGGATGGCCTTGGTGGGTGGGAAACTGAAACTAGTTTGGGAGTCACTGTCAAAACAAGGCCTTTATAATTCTCAAAATCATAAGGCTAAGGGAATCCTTGAGCAGTCATTTCATCATCTGTTCCTTCTATCCAATGAAGGGACGATTCATTCAACCTAGATGATACCTCTCATTTACTCATCTAGTATTTTGCCACAACATGACAATTATGCTTGGGTTATACATTTGAATAACATTTCAGAAACATGTGGCTTGAAATAGTTTAGCTAACCTCCCACTAAGAGTATTGCTGAGATCTTCTTGATCCCCACTGAAGTAATGGCCTTTGCAGGAAGGTTAGAACAATAAAGCAAATATTTTAGACATTTGTGAGCCACATTTTGCACAAATTGCAAATGTGCAATGGCTGTATTCTAGAAGATCTGCTTTCCTTGGTAATGAGCTCAGTAACCTATCTTTTTGAACTTCCCCACTTGCTCAGCCATTCTCATAGCTAGGTGGGAGAAGAAGCTATATAATATCATATGGGGATAGTCTGTGATGGCTTGTGTTTGGGCAAATGATTAGAGCAAATGCTTCAGTTATTGGGCAGTTACACCAATACTGTAAATTAATCAGTAAAAACAAACTTGCTTCTTTTGTGCACTGCAGATGGTATATCCAACTGATCAACAACACATAATTAGGGTAATTAAGGTGTCGGTGAGAGCTGCTGAAGAGTGGAGTGGACATACATTCAAAGGAATTGAAAGTGTCACACTTTGCTAAAACTGAGTGGGTTCAAACCACTAGTGTACCTACCATGTGAATCGACTCCTACAGTTGTCATGTGATGGGAAGTATGTGGAGCTGACTCTGAAGAAGGTCCTTTGCATAAATGTCTCTGCAGCTTCTGCTAGATGGAGAACCTAACTTGTCCGCTGAGCTTTTGCTGCAGGGACTGTTATGCCCTGCACCCTTTCACGCAGTCTCATCTGCAAACAAGTATGCAGTCGGGGAAGGGGAAGAAGGCTCAACAAAATATGTGAAGCATTTTTTAGATACGCTGCACCTTCTGATTTGAGATGGTGCTCGCCCAGCTGGTGGAAAAGTTTTAGTTCCTCCCCACTAGAGTTATTTTTCATTCATCCTATATCCACTGCACTAAGGCAGAAGCTCTCTGCCTTAAGATATCCAAGATAGCATTTTGTGTGATCTAGCTTTGCTTGGAATGCACTTGCCTTTTGTTGCCTGCTGCTCCTGTGATCCTGCATCCAATGCACGTATTTTCCTCTGTGTCAACACGGGGTTTGCCAGTTTTGCAATGCTTAGATGGGGTTTGTTTCTTACTGTTCTGTTACATATTAAATCTCCTCCAACGCTCAAGCAATATTAGTACAGTGAAAGTTTGCGGAAAACAATAACCTTTACGAATTGAGCCAGGAAATACTCAAGGGCAGTACTAGCTCAGTCTGTGGGCAACAGCCATGCTGATTAGGTAGATGGGATTTCGGATCACACACACACACACACCTTACTTATGCAGCAAGTTGAAGTCGTGAAGGATGCTTCTATTTAGACAGATACAGCAGTAACATAACAGCACAGTTACCTGGCCATGCAGATCAGATGCACATTACTGATACCTCCAATTGGCAATTGTGCAGCAAGTGTGGAGGTGAGGGGCAGCACAGTGACGGCTGATTTTATCTTTTCCTTCCTTTTAGTTGCTGCCTCTTACTTCCCTCCAATTGCCACTCCTTCCTTTCTGTGGCAATTGGCCTTTTCCTGTTGTTGCTTTTAAGAAAGCTGTGGTTTCTGTCTATCCCTACACAGAGCCAATGGATGCACCCACGGACCCAATGGATATCTTCTCCCCTCTCCTACCCACATATCCGTTAATTAGGGGCAAGCTGGAGCACCAGGCCTCTATTTAGAATTCGCAGTGGTGTTGAGGTGAGAGTGATGTTGAGAGAGGGAGAGGCTGCCTTTTTCTGCTCTAATCTGCTCCTAAAGAACCAGGCCCGTTAATCACTGGCTGTAATTAGAATCTCAGGCTTATCAAGGGAATATTAATTAATACTTAGACTGAAGGGGTTGTGTATGTGTTGGGAGAGGGCAGTTTTGGCCCGCGGGGCATTGGAGATTAACCTCTTCCTTTCCTAGTTATTTCTAGAGATTGGGGTGTGAGTGTGTGCAGTGTGGAGCAAAAGTGTGTGTAAGATGTACTCTAGGAACATGGCTGAGCCACTTTATTTAGAATACATATCAGGCATGAGGAAAGTCCATCAGAAATCTTCTCTCCTCTAGTCTTCAGATCTCTTGAGCTTTGTGTAAATCCTGGACCGGAACAGCTCCAGAACCTGATGAATTCAGAAACGTAGAAACACAGGGTTGGATTCCCTTACCGTTACAAGCTAGGAAACCCACATGGCTGCCCATGACCATGGTGTAGCCCTTGAAGCTATGTTTCTCCTGCTTCCTGCCTTTCCTGGGACTTCTCACATGGTGTCACAAAGATTACCAACTTGGTCAGCGTTGCTTCAGAGAACTACGCCCATTGGGAAATCAGGTGGAGGTAATAGTAGCACATGTTAGCAGCTGAGGAAAAGTTATTTATCTTCAAAACTAGTAAGAGTGTTGCTTACGCGTCTAGCTAGAGGGCATACAGCAACTGACAGGGAGGCTTCGACTTCTCTTGGCACCCCCTAGCAGCTTTCCTTCTCATAAAAATAGTAGGAAGGATTTGGTTGGGCTCTAAAGGACCAGTAGAGGTAACAAATAAACAAAGAGGCTTTTTGCAGTAGCTGACGGTGGAGAGGTGCTCGAGTTGCTTTTTAGCCCTGACTCAAGGGATCCTTATGATCAGAGGCACAGATGTGGCCTGCAGGGACTGCAGTGCTGATAAAGGCATCTTTCCTTGATACAAAAACACATGCCTCAAGTTTACTTCCTAGTTCAGCTACTATATTGATTCAAATGAGAACCCCACATTCATCTGGGGTAGTGGCTGTCTGGTGCAGTCATGGGAATGGGAAGCTCAAGGAAGTGATTTTGTGTGATAAAATCGAAGTGAACAAGGAGCTATATAGTACTACATCCAAAAATAGCAGAGTAGAAGGGTTTCAAGACTTCTTTTTGGGGTGGGGGAAAGATAGTAATCTGGCTATGAATAGATTTGGGATCTTTTAAAAATTGTGCGGTACCGAAGCAATCATAAGCAAAATATAGACTTGTACATTTCATAATTCAGCTTGCCATAGCTGCTGGCAAGCTAACAGCCCAGCGGGGCAGTCGAGAAAGACTATCCACCCTAATTGCTGAAGAATCATTGATAGTGGGTAGGCATTTTAATACTCTGTGTCACCAGGGTGCAAAAATGCCTAAGGCCAGCCCTGTTTAGAACCAGCCCCTGCTGGCCAGGATGATATGCTTCTTTGTTTACACTAGAAATATTATTTATCTGACAGGAGGATGCTGTATTTGAGACCTAGAGAGCTTTATTGCTTTGTTGAAGACTTTGCCTCCTTCAGGGCACTGCTGAAGGACAGGGAAAACAGAGATTATAGGGAAGGATCTAGATATCAGCCCATTGGTGATATATAGTGCTGTAATGCTAAATCAGGTGTCTGTCTGTCTGTCTGTGCCTGAGAAAAAGAAATACTGCAGGCAAGAGTGCCGTCAAATTGCATGGTGTGCTTTTAGTTTAACAGTTACTCATGTTCCTGCTTGTCCCTGGTCTGCTGTTGAGATCAAGACAGGGATTGGTGTATGTGCATACTCCCCTGCCCCAGCCCATTTTGTGGCCTGTGAGTATTAAAAGGTAAAGGTAAAGGGACCCCTGACCATTAGGTCCAGTCGCGGACGACTCTGGGGTTGCAGCGCTCATCTCGCTTTATTGGATTAGGGAGCCAGCGTACAGCTTCTGGGTCATGTGGCCAGCATGACTAAGCCACTTCTGGCGAACCAGAGAAGAGCACGGAAACGGCGTTTATCTTCCCGCCAGAGCGGTACCTATTTATCTACTTGCACTTTGACATGCTTTCAAACTTCTAGGTTGGCAGGAGCAGGGACTGAGAAACAGGAGCAGGGACCGAGCAATGGGAGCTCACCCCATCGTGGGGATTCGAACCACCGACCTTCTGATTGGCAAGCCCTAGGCTCTGTGGTTTAGACCACAGCGCCACCCGCGTCCCTGTGAGTGTTAGGCATGCTGAATCAATGCACCTCATACTTGGGGAGGAAATGTTTTAGCTAGCTCAGGAAGCAAACTGATGTTTCCTTTGCAGTGAACCCTCTCTCTGTGTTAGGGATGAGTCTTGGTTGGGGACTAGCAGGCAGCAATTAGGCCATGTGTGCTTGAAGATCTCCTTGGGAAAGATTGCCAAGCATTGTTGTTGTTTGGCATTTCAGCATTGAACTGGGCATGAGAGAACAGAGATGGGTAACAAAAGGGCAGAGTGGAGAATATGGAATAAACTGCAGAAGAAATGGACCTGGCTGGATAGTTGTGAAATTTGTTCTGTATTCAGTCCACCTTGCCCAGTATGAAGCCTCCTCTGTCCTGTTGACGGAAAAACAAGCATACAACAAGTGCCCTGAAGCATTTTCTGTCTTTACTGCCTTTACCACCCTCACTTCCAGCTTTAGTCTCCTTTCCCTTCTCCTGTCAATCATTGCCTTGGGTAGCCTTTGGAATCTGGTTTTGCTCTTCTTGAGCAAAACTTCCTAGGCATGTTAAGTGGAATCTGCTTTTTGGGCTTGTGGTCGTTCTGTCTCCATTTCTGCCGGAACCAGCTGTTTCACTGGAGGGACTGGAGGAATGAGCAAAGTAGTACCCTCCATTCACCTTTCAATCTATCAGACTGAACCTCTTTCCCAATGAGCTTTAAAATAATTTCGCTAAAGCTTCTCCTTTTTCTCTTCCCCCTGCAAGCCATAAATCTGCACCTCATCCTGACTTGTGTCAGGAGTCTTGCCAGTCTCCAAGCAATCTGATTCTCACTTTCAGGGAATCTCTGTTTTCTTCACCTCAGCAAGGGCAAGAGAAACTCTGTCAGCTGGTGGTACAGCATGGCATTTCAAAAAAAGGGCAACACAACATTTCAGTCTAAATCTCTTGGAGAAAATGCTGTGGGTTATAATGGACTACCTAACTTGCACCATCTATCTCAGTTGCAGGTATGGGTCTCACTCATTTTAGAATTTGAATTTTTAATCATTTTTAGTAGAAAAACTTAAGGAAAGCCCTGTGCTTCTCGGATGAAGGGCAGTATAGAAACAACAACAACAACAACAACAGCTCATACTGCACTTTAGGCTCAGCACTTGGTTGCCCGACAATGACCATCCAAACGGCACAAGGAAGTTCAATTATGTATGAGCAAAAATGTCTTCATCCCTTGTCATTCTACATAACTTGGTAGTCTTTGAATATGAAGGTTGTGCTCTGGGGTACCATGACCAGTAGCCAAGAATGAAAAAAGTATTTCAGATTTGGATAAGCCAAGACATGCATAGAACCTTATAACAGCCATTGGTGAACCTGTTCCCTGTTTTTTAATTTATACACTATAGTCATACCTCATGTTACGTCTCCTTCATGTTACGTTTTTTCAGGTGCATCCTGCGGCGGCCTGGAAGTACCGGAAAGGGTTACTTCTGGGTTTTGCCGCTTGCGCATGTGCAGTAGTGCTAAATCAATCTTTGTGCATAAACGCCAAAATGCTCTGCCCACATGCGCAGATATGGCGCTTCAGGTTGCAGGGTTTTCATGTTGCAAACGGGACTCCGGAACGGATCCCATTTGCAACTGGAGGTACCACTGTATGCTTAATTTATACACTGTGTGAAACGATCCTCTATATTCTTGTGTCACTATGATTTAAGCTCCTTGGGGATAAATCTAGAACAAACAACATAAACATTTGTTCTTAATCAGCATAATCACACTTTTTAATCACACGGAGTAGAATTGGTACAATAAAATGTTTGCAGTTCCCAGCGTTTACATGCAACATGAACTGTCTTAAAACTTCTGACTAACTTAGAGAATTCTTGGGAAAGCTCTCCTTTAAGCCAGTGTGGTTATAGTGTTAGAGACAGTTCTGAGAGTGTGCTGTGGTGTCACTGTGGCAGAAGGCAAGCTTCTGTGTCTGATTGTTATGCTGCGGTCGGTCACACTTCAAACTAAGTGAACAAAATAAAGTTGCTGATATGTGACTTGCTCCTGAGGAGGCTAAGAAGCTTAGCTCATAAAGGTAGAATTTATTCCCTTTGGTCCACCTGGCCTTTTGTTTTAGTCATTATCCATCTTCCTTTCCTTTTTACCCGTTGCATGCTATAGCACAATAATGTACATGTAATATTCGCTGCCTTATTGGATTGCTGCAGGGGAAGACTGCAGTGACAGAAGCATCTATGGCTGTGAGGTTTTCATGAAGAACATTATTTGCCTGCAGGAGAGACTATCATTTCTCCCTACAGATCCTGAAAACTTGGTGGTCAGCAGTGCAAGGGAAGAGAGTACCGCACAAAGGGCCTCACTAGCTTGCTGATACGCGAGGTCGAAGATAATTCAATATGAGCTCCCCAGCGGAGATTGGGTTTGCCTTTTTAAAAAACCGAACCAGAGCCAGCTGGAGAAAGGGGACAGAGCTTGAGTTGGCTTCAACAGCCAGATCTAAGCACAGTGACAATCCCTTGGGGAGCACCGGAGGTCAAGGGGCCACCCTGAGTCAGAATTATGAATTCCCCTCGTTTCCTGGTGCTTGACACCAATGGGGCTTCTGCAGGGCTGATCAAAGAGAAGCTGTCACTTCCCTCTTTAAAATATGACTGTTGAGTGGCAGATGGTGAGGAGAAGAGTTTAAGATCTAATAATAAAAGGAGGAGTGGGAAGGGGCTAATGAATACATCCCTGCATTTCTGAGATGTCACCTTGAGAGACAGGTGGATATGTGTGTGTGTGTCAGGGACTGTGGCGGGTTTGTGTGTGCGCATACGGGGAGGCGGCACAGAATGCATGAGCAAGCTAGCTTTCTGATGTCTGAATATGGAATAAATGTGGGGGATCAGATTGGCTCATTCTCTTGGGGATGGGAGTGCATGGTTACTTAATGCTGCCAACTCCTTCAGCTCTGCTGCAGCCTCTGGAGAGTTTGTGCAAGATTCAGACAAGATATTTCATTTCTCTGCGCAGGGTCAATTTCTCACAAGGAAGGGCTGCATTCTTAAAAATTGTGTTTGAAACCGGAATTCTGGATGGTGGCTGGAGAAGTCTGCTGCATTCTCTCTCTCCCTCTCTCTCTCAGTACAGAACTCGAGGTGTAGAGGAAAATTATGCTTCTGGGAACTTCAGTGGTTATCCTTGTCTCTTACCAATTTTCCATTTGAAAATCTGATGCATCTGTCCCCTGGTGCCATGTTACTGGTGCTGCAACTGTTCCTTTTCCCCATACCTAAGCTATAGTCTTTCCTAATATCTCCATGAACATGGAAATTGCAAAATCTAAGGGCACTCACAGTCTACCTTTACTCCTTTCTCTTTCTTTCATTGCCTTGGCTTTCTTCGTCTACTTTTTCTGTCTATTGAATCACTCCATATTTGTGGCAGATACTTCTGAATGGAGATCCTTGTGTTGCTCCTGAGGAATGAATTCCAGCTTCAGAAAATTCTGCTTCCTCCCATGGCTTGAGTTCTGATCAGTCATTGGGCTTTGGGAAGCTTTGAGTTAATGGAACCTGTGCTGATTAATGCCCAGGCTTGGCAAATTGCTCTGCTCAAAGTTGGGTGCAGACACGTCATATGAAAGAAGGTGACCCCCTTTCCCCCTCTTTATGTTCCCTCTGCTAGCTAATTCCTCCCCACCTTGATGTTTTCATTTCTGTGTTGTTCTACTGTTTCTTGAAGCAGAGGTTTGCTGTCCATCACTGAGGAAGGAGCAGGTGTTGCTGGCTAAAGCCAAATATAAATACTGTTGAAACAATTAGGAATGTTTCCCCGCAATCAGGAAGCACGGTCACCACCCCCTATTCTGTGAGGCTTTTTCCTTTTTTTAAAAAAAATAAATATCAGTATGAGATCTATCATAACTTGTCTAAAGACCAGCCAAGAGTTTCTCCTCCAACGCACATTACTAAAAAATACCAACAACTTCTAAAAAGATATACATTACCTTCTGCTTTAGTGATTGCTGGCGCTTATCCATACAGGTACTTCCTCCATGGGAGCTATCCAGTAGTAAAATTGTTATTTCCTCCGTAACCAATTCTGGGTGGGGAGGGAATAGTCCATATGGCTCCATGTCACATGTGACTGCCTCATTTTCCTGGGGGTTCTCTGTGATTACCAGATGCGATGGCGCAAGCTGCCATTATTTAAAAATGTACGCTTGAACTTTCAGTAGCAGTCATTCTATCCTTGTCCATCTTCTTGTGACAGATGGGGCCTTGCTGCTCAAAATGCAAGTCAGATCTGTCTGTTGCAAGGGAAATGCAGTGGGGAAAGTAAGGAACCATTATTTTAAAACTCTGGTGGGGGGTACACATGGACCTCCAGACATTGCTGACTCCCAAAATTCATGACCATTGGATATGCTGACTGGGGCTGAGCAACATCTGGATGGTTACAGGTTCCTCACCTTTGCTTTAAGGGGTCCCCAAGACAAGGTTTTGCTGCCATCAGGACTCCTGTTCTTGAGCTATGCCAGGGTTTCGGGGACAGGATTTGAGAAGGTGAGGCACTTTCCTGTTTTGGTTAGAGAGTATTTGCTCTTTTTCACACACTGCATTGCCATAGCATCACCCAATAGTTAGGCAAGACTTCTAAGAGCCGGTCAAAAATACTCCTTGAATTCCAAGGTCAGGAATAATCCAACAAAAGCTTTATTAGTAAACAGAAGACTGGTGCACTGACACTATTTAGTAAGCAGAAGACTGACACATTCACGGCTATACATTAAATAAGCAAACCTCAAACTCAATCTTGCTGTATGTCACTTCAAACTAAAAGGGTAAACCTTTGGAAAAGGAAAAGAAGCCCCATGCTTTTGAATAAAATTGCAACTAAAAAAATCAAATACAGTATACATCTTTTTTCTTGAGTCTTGCGCTAGTGATCCCAGCCAGCTGCTCACATCATCCCTGGCATCTCTAGGTAGGACTAGGAATGCCTTGTCAGAAACCCTTGTGAACCTCAGCCAATCATTGTAGAAAATGCAGACCAGGATGGAGCAAGAGTCTGACCTGCTTTAAGGCAGCTTCTTAAGTTCCTGTCATGGCTATAGGTATCAGCCTGGACCCCTCATTCTAGATGCTAATGCTTTATTTGATCTCTTGGTGCATTTAGTTGTACAGACACTATTATAGTGGCTGATAATGGCTTATTCACACAAGCAAGCCAGTTACTAGGCAGTTCGTAACTGGATTTCATCTTTTCCTGCCTAGCTAACTCTTCCTTGGACTATAATGATCAGTTTTACCTTACAAATGTGTATGATTTACTAATTAATATATGGGCATAGTTTGCAAGGCCCAGTCTTCCGTATAAAGGATATTAAGGCATGCTTACTGCATTTGGTGCTCAGAAAGAGTTTCAAGAGTAATTCCCACCATCATAGTTAGACACATTTTGCATCTTTTTAAGGAGTGTGAAGGTGGTCTGTTAAGTTGTCTCTAGTTGTGGTCAGTGATATCTATCTATCTATCATCTATCTACCATCTATCTATCTATCTATCTATCTATCTATCTATCTATCTATCTGTCTGTCTATCTATCTATCATCTATCTATCATCTATCTATCTATCTATCGGTATCTATCTATCTCTATCTATCTTTATCATCTATCCACACACCTGAACAGCAACAAGAACAAGCAAATCCATCACCTATCATTTACTGTATTCTGTTTCCAGCATTTAGGGGTTTGGGGTTTGCTTGGGAACCAGGTTGCATTCTGTCCCTCACACTCTCACTGTTACTTTGGCAAATTAGCTGTTGATGGATGTATCCACCATGAATTTGTCTAATCCTTTAGGACAATTCTCAGGGCAATTCTTTGAAAAATCGCTTCCTTTTTATATTATAAAACCAGTGCTTGTTACCTTCTTCGGGCATGAAAAACAATTATTCTGTTATGAAATCGGAGAAAAGGGAGCAATTCCCACCTCTTCTTCTCCCTTCTACTCAAAGCTAGAAACATTTGTCTCATAACCTTTCTATAAAAACACACACCCATCCTTACTAAAATCATATAAAAATCATTTTGGACTTATCAAATGGCATTTAAAAATATTAATTTTTTTGCTCTTTTTATCCTTTCAGTGCCCTTTTCTATCTTTTCTATCATCTATCCACACTATTTACAGTTTATGCCAGGGGTCAACAAGGCTTACTGGGCATGGGCCAGATCACTCCTGCGGAGATCCTCCGTGGGCCAGGTCGGCACAGCGCGACGCCGAAAATTGCATCTGCACATGTCCGCGGTGCCGGAAATCGCTTCTGCGCATTCCCAGACACTGAAAATCGTGCCTGTGCAGAAGCAATTTTCGGCATCAGGGCATGCGCAGAAGCAATTTCTGGCTCTGCGGACATGCACAGATGCGATTTCCAGAGCCACGGAAGAGAGTCCCCACGCTGCACTGCGCCAGTTTAGTGCAGCGCGCAGGGACTTGCTGAGCGGGCGGCTCGGTTCAGGGGCGGTTCGTCGGCCAGTTAAACGTCCTCCATGGGTTGCTTCTGGTCCATGGGCCTTAGGTTGCTGACCCCTGGTTTATGCGATCTGGATATGCTTTTGGAGTTCTTGTGAACCTCCCAAGGAATATGTTTAAGAAGGTAGAGTATGTGTTTGTGTGCTGCTGGCCACAGTTGCAAATAGATGCCGCCTGTGACTTGTTTGGATTCCCTGCAATAGTAGTTATATTACAGCATAACAGGAGCATCTCCTGTTGCAGATACTAGGCATATGAGCAACTGGCAACTGCAATTTGTTTTCTCCCAGGGCTCCAGCTATCCCTGTGAGTCTGCCCTATCCCCAAGCACAACGGGCCCTTTCCTACCACTCAACCGCAGATGCTCCCCTGGAAATTCTTACAAGGGTAGTAGAAATGGAGAAGGCTGCAGCTTTATGCTTCAGAAACCAAAATAAGATTGCAATTATGAGCGCAAGAAGTTGCTTCAGAGCAAGCTGGTTAACCAGTGGTCAGTTTAGCCCCTTGCCAGAGTTCCTCAGAGATGGCTTTCTATATGTAAACTGTTTGCACTATAACTGAGCTATGGCCATTGGTCATTAATTAACACACACACTGTCCCCCCCTTTCCTCCCCTCTGCCAAAGAGAGCCCACCATGTATTTGAATGGGTGGCTACAGAAGCAGGATGCACAGTGACTGCAAGCCAGTATCACCCAGGCAGGCTAAGATGCTTAAGAAAATGTGCACAAACATCCAATGTTTTTCTGGTCTCCACAGGCTCTTTTGGGGGGGATTTCTCAAAGTGTTGACTAGCTTCTTTTCCTTCTTCCAGGCTTTTGCTTCATAGCCTGTGGGGCCTGCAGCACATTTGCAGTTGCTTGTGGATTTAATATCAAAAGATTACTTGAGTACCATTTGGGATATTCAGAACTGGGGTGTGTGGGTAGTGATTTAATAATGCCCTTTCAAATCAATGTGATCCAGAACCTTGCATATTCTTTCTATATGCCACACTAGGAAATTCTAAGGCCTGGAGCTTTCCAATTTCTTGACATATTCTCCTTTTGTCAGTGTATTCTCTGGTCTTGGTTGCCATGTGAAGTGGAGAGGATCAAGACCTCAGACATTCATTGTGTATTCAGAGAGGGGACAAAATTAAGCAAGAGTTTCCTTGCATATTCTCATTTAACTAGTTAATGCACTTTCAGATCAAAGAAGTGAAGTATGTGAACGTATTGCTTAACCAACCTCATTACTATTATGCATTTAGAAGCTTGGAAAAAGATAATGCTTTTTCAGATTTGACCCAGTTTTAGCATTTTTTGTTGGCATAACCATGGCAAATTGGCTTCAGCAGTGAGTCTGAATAGGAAATGATTTAATGCAAACATGTTCCGCAGAATACCTAACATGCTCATACAGGGTGGGGGCAATGCAACTACCTCTCTTACCCAAGCATCTCCCTTTGCTAAGAGGATTCCAGCCAATTCATCCCAAATGGTGTTGATCTGGAAGACTGTGTCAGAAATATACGCTAAAAGAAACAGACTGCAATATGAGACACAGGTGAGAAGGGAGAAATTGGACCCTAGTCCCAGACACTGGGGTCATGAGAAGCTAGTTTAACCCTCACCCCAGTGTTTCCAGAGTAATACCCCCTTTACTTTCTCTCACATAAACAAATGGCGGCCATTCATTTGAAAACGCTGTCGTCATGTTTGAGGGGGACTCCAATCTCCTTTCTGTGTTAGAGTAAACCAGCCTCTGTGAAGAGAGTGGAGTTGGTTGGTTGTGTGTGTGTGTGATGGACACCAAAATACTTCGTTGTATGGCAGTGTTTTATGTGGTTGCATTAGGTTGCTTCTGAAGCACAGCCTGGTTCTGTGGATGCTGCTGAAATCTATGAGTAGCAGCCACGTGCCTGTTGCTCGGCAGGCTGCAGCTGAGGCAACTCAAGTTGCTTGTTTTGAACAGGGGATGAGAGGCCCTTGACGCCCTCTCTAAAAACCAGCCACACAGTTACTTTTCCAGTACTTGCCAGGAGTTCTAGGTAGGCAGCACAGTGTCAGCTATGTCACAAGCATCCTTGGGCGGAGTGTGCATGTGTGTCTGGTTGAGTGCAAATGTGAGCATAAGAGAGACTCTCAGCCACCTTCCCAAAGGAAAGCCATGACCAAGCTTGCCTTGGCATGCTTGTGATCCAGGGAGGTGTCAGACGTAGCCTGATTATCTTGGAGAGAGATGATGTGAGAGAGACTCCGCTGCCAAAATGAGCATGACTGAGCTGCATCCATTCAGCACGCCAGGGGGACCTTCATTTCAGCCACAACCATTGTCCACAATATGGTGTGAACACCAAACATTTGAAGGGCAAAGCGGATTTGGGACATCTTAATGCCTAACCCTCACCTCTCAGATTTGATGGGCACCATTGCTATTGTAAGTATCAGCAGGTGCAGTGGTATATTGGGGGGGGCAGCAAATTAAAAATGATCCTTAACAAGATTGAGGACCTACAGAACTGCACCAGCAGTGGATGCCCATTTTAAGGATTTTGCACTGGTGTGCAATGCCTAAATGCTTGGGGACTGGCTACCTAAGAGAATTCTGCCTACTGCATTATACAACAGCTCTGGGAGGCTCTGCTGGCTGTGCTGCGTTTTACTGAGGTTCGGTTGCTGGTTATGTGGGGGAGAACTCCAGCTTTGGAATTCCCTCACTTCTGAGATAGCAATTGCTGCCAACTCTGCTGCTGAATTTCTAGCACCAGTTAATGACCTGGTTATTTGCCCAGGCTTTCTTTAGAGCTTAATGTCAGACTGAAAGGTTGCCTACTTTTACTTTATTGTGATTTATCTGGTTTGCTTTAAGTCGTCGTCTATATGTATAAGAGGTATATATTAACTATATTTTACTTGCAACCCACACTGGAATGACCTTCTGTAGTGAAAAGCAGGCTAAAATGTTTTCAATAATAATAAAAAAAATACTCCAGATAAAAGATATATTTTATCAATACATGTCAAAGTATCCATGTAAATTATGAACTTACTATATGCACTTAATGTACTAATTACTGAAAGGGTCAAAGAGATGAATCTTTGCCAGATAGATGAAAGCAGCCTTACAACCTAAACAAAAACAGCATGCAAAAGGGAATGGGGAAAGAAGCTGACAATTTGAAGAGTCAAATATTCAAAGTGCATAACTACTGGAGGTATAAGGGAGCAAGAGTTTTTTCTTTCCATTGGGGCATTTCTTTTTGACGTGGGGCACAACTCCTAGCAGCTACTGGTACTGTGTCCAGTGACTGGGTCAGGGTGCCCTTCCCCAAATCACACATGTCCTTCAGCAGTGGTTCTCAACCTGTGGGTCTCCAGATGTTGTTGGACTACAACTCCCATCATCCCTAGCTAGCAAGGCCAGAGCTCATGGATGATGGGAGTTGTAGTCCAACAACATCTGGGGACCCACAGCTTGAGAACCACTGCCCTACAGGCTCTTCATTGTCTTGCAAGTTTATTCGCACACGTACACCCCAAATACCACTTTGCGACAGGGGCATTAAATGTATGCACTGGGGGAGTCACTTTTGACAAGCAGTGAGTGACTGCTTATATTAAGTTATGAGAGAAGATCTTTATACCCTGGCAGTGTCTGTTTGCTGTTCCTCAGAACATGGGCAGCACGAATGGCATGTGCTATTATGCACTGGATGGGGACATTGTGGTGAGGTTGGTAGAGGAAGACTAAGCAGAACTTCCTCCTCCTCCTCCTCCTCCTCCTCCTCCTCCTCCCCCTCCTGTGGTTCTGTTATAGCATTAAACAGCCTGCATTTGAACAAAGTTGGGGGGAGGCGGCTTTCCTTACTGAACTAATTTTGTCTTCCGAAATGACAGGGACATGACATCAGCATCCAACTTTGCCAAGTGCACAATTAGGCAGTAATTTGTTTTCCCTTAACCCCCTGCTGCTCTCCTTTTCCCTTACCTAGAATTCTGCTCATATGCCGATTAGTAGCTTATCTCTGAGGGTAATTGGCTCCTTGCTTATCCAAATGGCACCCCACGGACACAGACACAAAATATGCTTGTGGGTACCTCAAAATTATAGTGGTGCAGGGCATGGAGATGGCCAGAACTCCGATGTAAACAAAGTGTTGTGGTCGTCTTGCCACATACTGTATTTACTCAAATCTAAAGCATAGCTTTTTTGGCCAAATCACATTGCAAAAATTAAGGTGCGCATTAGATTAAATGCCACATTGACATTCATAAGCAAATACTTTTTTTTTTGGTTTCAAGGTTCTGAAAATTGAGGTGCACATTAGATTCAATGGCGCATTATACTCGAGTAAATATGATAGTATACATGTTCTCTATTCGTCATCCAAGTCCTGTTGCCTAAGATTATGTTTCATCAAGCAGATATTGCTCTTGGTTAGGCCTGGATGATATATCGATATATCACCCAGGTAAGGTATGAGGAGCAGACCGCGATGTTGGCTTCAGTCAGTGGTATATCACTGGTGAAACCGCCACTGCTCCTGAGTTCCTCTGCTAGCAGCTAGAATTCCTAGAATTCCTTCCTCCAGCGAGCGTTGCAAGCAGAGGGACTCAAGAGCGGTGCCGTTTTCACCATATACCGGTGAGTGAAACCGCCATCACACTCTGCCCTTCTATGATGCAAAGGGAGAAACAAGCTGTATTGGTGAGGCGCAAAGCAGCTCCGGCGCTCCTGGGCTCGTGCACAAGCAGCAGAGCACTGGGGCTGACTCAGCTGGGGAATGGCAACCTTCCCCCTCCTAGCTGAGCTGCACAAACAAGCTGCGTTGTCCCAGCTGGGTGAAACAGCTTCAGTTCCCAAGGTGAGAGCTGGGGCAGTTTCACCCAGTGCCTCGCAGGTAGAGGAGTGCAGCTTGCTTTTTCAACATCTGGTATATCGCCAAACCGCGATGTTGGGATGGGGATACACCGCAATGTTGAAAAGCTGATTTCACCCAGCCCTACCCTTGGGACAAAAGTTGGAAATGGTTTCTGATTTCCTTTGGAATGGGAGATTTCATAGAGTGCGGCTTCACTGCAACTTTTGCTAAGAATTAGAACTTCCTCTGTTTCCTTGGGGATGGGTGGAGAACTAGAGACCATAGTTCCTTCTAAAGTTGCTTTCCACTTCTCCATACCATCCAGATGCGCTCAGAAATGGTGCTGAAAGCCTGGAGGCAAGTTGAGGAAAGAGGGCAGTACCCAGCCAGGAGTGGGGAGGTGGCTGCCAAAGAGAGGGAGGCACCAACTTGCATCAAACATTAGGGAGGTCAACCCCTCTAAATATTTTATGGGGTGTGTGTGAAAGGACCAGGGCCCCATAGAGAAGAGGGCTCCTCCACTCCAGAGGCTCCCCAAACTGAAAGCTCTTCAGCAGCCTTGCCGCAGTGGCATCAGATTCTTAAATCCCTCTTCTCTGCTGCTAACTCCTCTGTTAACTCTTATCTTTCTCACCCTGCGGCAAAAGCTAGTGAGTGTGCCATGAGGATAACTCCAGTCAGAAAAGCAAGCTGGGGAGATCAAGCTGGGCTGGTGGAGAATACATGGTATACTTTGCAAAGTTTGCTTGGCCTTTCCTTATGGCAGGGAGGTTGTAGCACTTGCCTCGCCCTCTCTTAGGTATCATTTGCAAGGCACCAGGTGTCTAGAGTGTACAAGTTCCTCTTTCTGAATGGCATGTGCCAGATGAGCTTTCGGGAATGACGCAGTGCTCCCCTAATCTCCTGGTCTCTCCTGTGTTCCTGCCAGGAGTGATAAACCCCCTTGACTTCTCTATTGACTTAGACACAAAAGTACTGAGAGAGCTCACCTAAGGCCTTCCTACAGTTCCTTTCCTGTTTGTGCACAGTAGGGAAGGTGCATGTGTGTGTGCTTGGAGGATGGTTTTTGTAGCAGCAGCATACGCCTGCTTTATGCAAATCCTTTGCTCTTGGAGGCATCTTCCTCCCACAGCCCGCAGGGTGCTCCCCTGCCATCAGCAGCCTGCACATGAATGTGCAAGAGAGCTCTGCAAAAATAAACGATGGTATAGTATCCCATTTTTATTTTATTGCTTGCAGTTTTGTGGCAGCAGTAGGGGGGAAGCAGCAGTCTCTGGAATATTTCCTGTGTGTAACAGGCTTTGACTGCATTGGGGTATGTTTACTAATCAGCCAGCTTTGTCCCAAGAGCAGTGCAGACATATGGTATGTATTGCGGAAGCCTGGTTCACACTCTAGGTCATGGGTAGGCAAACTAAGGCCCGGGGGCCAGATCTGGCCCAATCGCCTTCTAAATCTGGCCCGCGGATGGTCTGGGAATTAGCGTGTATTTACATGAGTAGAATTTGTCCTTTCTTTAAAATGCTGTGAGGCCTGCCTGGTGTTTTTACATGAGTAGAATGTGTGCTTTTATTCAAAATGCATCTGCGGGTTATTTGTGGGGCATAGGAATTCGTTCATTTTTTCTTCTTCACAATGTAGTCCGGCCTCCCACAAGGTCTGAGGGACAGTGGACCGGCCCCCACCTGAAAAAGTTTGCTGACCCCTGCTCTAGGTCTTCCCTCACCATTAAGAGGGCTAAAGCAAGGTCACTAATGACACACTTCCTGGCCCCCCAGGTGCTCTGGTTTTTGGTGGGCACCGTGGCTGGAAACAAAGCAGTTCAAGAAACATAGGACTGCTGCTGAAAAAGGCAGAACCCTCCTGTCAGTGCTGCCCCACCCCACCCCACACCCCACCATATTGTATAGTATAACAGCCAATCTCCTGATGTCTCTGCAATGTGTGTTTCACCACCAGCCACACTCAAAGATGTGGAGAAGGTACAGGCCCCTCCCCACTCACATGCCATCAGCATGTGTGCAACCGCTGACACGTGTGCCATTTTGGGCACCGGAAGGGGGCGGAATGGACCAGAAGGGACTTACATGTGTCCCAGAACAGAATCCCTACTTAACCAGGGATTCCCTTGTACATGTATGTCATAATGGCCTCAGGATATGAAGCATGTTTCAGTAGATCAGTCCCCCCGCCCCAACATGGGTCTCCAGCTGTTTTTGGACTACAGTTCCCGTCATCCCTGATCACTGGTCTTGCTAGCTAGGGATGGTGGGAGTTGTAGTCCAAAAACAGCTGGAAAACCAAGTTTGGGAAACCCTGCAGTAGATGATACGGAATTGGGAGCAACCTAAAAAAAGGAACTTTGCTTAGGGCATGCAGAACCACATTTCTTTTGGTAATTCTGCCCCGTGTCATTATGATCTGTAGTGCACATTTGCTTGCTTTGTTGATGTTATATACTTTTTTCCTAACTTTGTTACTGTAAAATGAAGGTCTTGACGATGCCCCTAAGTGCATTACTGCTGGTGCTCAGTGACTGGATTTTGATAGGCTTGCTCCTTTCTTGATTATTGTAGGGAGCCTTAGACATGGGGTAGGGGTTTCTTTAGTTACATTTCTAGCCCACCTCATCCTAAAAGCTCATGGTGAAGGTGTGGGGAACCTTTCGCCCTCCAGCTGTTGCTGAACCATAAATACCATCAGCCTCAGCAAGCATGGCCAATTGTACTTCTGCAACATCTGGGAGGCCAAAGGTTCCACACACCTGTCATAGAAGAGTTTGGATTTGATATCCCGCCTTTCATTCCCTTTAAGGAGTCTCAAAGCGGCTAACATTCTCCTTTCCCTTCCTCCCCCACAACAAACACTCTGTGAGGTGAGTGGGGCTGAGAGCTGCATGTGGAGCAGCAGCTGCATGTGGAGGAGCGGAGACGCGAACCTGGTTCCCCAGATTACGTGACTACCGCTCTTAACCACTACACCACACTGGCTCTTAGAGGGTAATAGCACTGAAACTATCCTTTAAAAGAATTAAAGCTTTATGTTTGCCAAGTTTCTTCTCCTATTACGACTGCTATTACTGCTACTACCTGGAAAAAGACTGGACAATGCACATCTCCCCCCCTCCACCCATTTTATCCTCACAACAACCCTGTGAGAAGGGCTAGGCTGAGATAAACTGACCCAAAGTCACTTTGTGAGCAGGGATCTTAACCTGGGTCTCCCCAGTCTTAATCTGACACTAACCATTATATCGCACAGACTCAGCAGTCCTTTCAGGAAGATTATTCATGCAATTCTGGAGAATGTTGATGATCTCTCCCATTTCTTGTTTAAATGTTCCTTTGCCATCCTTTAAATTTCAGTTGCACTGGTGCACCCGCTGACAGGAATCCTCTTTTCATCCTTTGGTATGCTTATATGAACCTGGGATTTCCCAGGTTACCCATTGCTCTCTCAGCCTAACTGCTGTTCCTGGACATTAGAACTTCGAAGTACAAGCCAATTACTTCCCCTTTCTGCTTAACCTAATAATCTGCAAGTAAATCTTAAATGTTTCTGAAGTGTTGGTATGCTCATGTTGTGCATGTGGAGCTGGCCATGAATTGCCCTTGGAAGGTTGTTCACATGAAAAGCGCTCTTCAGGCCCTTTGTGGTGGGCTGTTATTTTCTAACTTTTGATGTGTTAAAACATGAAAGCAACCCCCCCTCCCAAATCGGGAAACTGTCTCAGTTCCAAGCTCCTTGTTCTTATCTGCCTGCCTTTGATTTTAAATGTATTGCTGTCCGATAAAGTTTTCCATAAAGGAAGAATTCTTGCTACTCAGTTGGTGCTTTTTGCTGGCTAAATATCCATTTCTGTAATCTCTGACAGGGGTCAGAGTTGGGGATTCTTCTCAAACTTCAGGAACCAATTAAGTCTGGCTATGGATCATCTGCAATTAGTGCACGGTATAAATCCCTCCCTTTTAATTCTCTCATAGGCAAGTAACTAACTAGAAATTGAAATTTCCCCTTGATTCCTTTACTGGATTGAAAGCTCATGCCATGTTTTTTTTGTATCATAACCAATAAATCTATATGTCTCATCTAAATTAATCTCCGTTTTGATCTTGGTGGATTAACAGGACAAATTGCTCTAAGTTTTGGCATATTTTGGCTGCTCTACTGGGAAGGTGCTTCTATGAGTCTAGAAAGAAGAGAGAATTAAGATTCAAGGTCTAAGTATTTCATATTAAATATCTATTCCTGATTGGCATCTTCATGAGTTGTTCTGAAGTGCGATCAGCAATAGGTTGATCTGGAGTGATGTCACTAAATGTTTACAAACATCCTGACCATTCAGGGGACAAATACAGTGGAACCTCGAGTTGTGGACGTAATCCATCCCGGAGGCATGCCTGCAACTCGAAGCATTCGCATCCAGAAGTGCCACATCTGCGCACGCTTGCTGCGCAATTTAGCACTTCTGCGCATGCGCAAGTTGTGAACCCGGAAGTAACCTGTTCTGGTACTTCTGGGTTGCCGTGGGACACAACTTGAAAAAACGTACCTGAAGCGGACGCAACATGAGCTATGACTGTATGTTAACAACAGAATGTTCATCATTCAGTTATCGTGAGTGAAAGGAAAGCTGTTTGTATGGAAATAGGTGGTAGAGGAGAGGTCTGAGAAGAGATGGGCTAATGAAGGATGTGCAAAGAGCCCACACAGAGAGGTTACATCCACACCATGAATTTAAAGCATTATGATACCACTATAAACAGCCATGGGCTCTCCCAAAGAATCCTGGGAGCTGTGATTTCTTAAAGGTGCTGAGAGTTGTTAGGAAGTCCCTATTCCCCTCACGGAGCCGCTTGTGAAGAGGGATAGGTTGTTAAAGCACTCTAGGAATTATAGCTCTGTGAGGGGAACTGGGGGTTTCATAACAACTCCCAGCACCTTTAACAAACTACAGCTCCCAGAATTCTTTCACGGAAGTCATGGCTGTTTAAAGTGGTCTCATAGCACTTTAAATGTATGGTGTGCATAATCATAAGGGGCAGGAAGTTGGAGTAAGGGCCATCTGTATGCTGGGCAGACAGGAGGACTTGTCAAAATCTGAGGGGGGAGGAGGAGCTAAGGGAAGCAGGGAATAGTAGGCAGTAAGCTGGGACCTTACAAAACAATGAATGGTAAAGACGAGTTTGGTAAAGGGAAGGACAAGAAGAGAGCTCGGCGGGGTCAAAACCTCACATATGGCCCTAGGAATAGAAAGGCTGTGAGCTGTTGACAGGAAGGTAGTTGACAGGCAAGATTGCTTTGGAAGCTCTGTTGTCAGTCCAAATTAATGTAGGTTCCTCTCTTTCTTACATAGCAGGGAGCAGTCACCTAGGTGCAGCTTTTGCCATCATTACAGCACTGTGGTGGTGGTGGTGGGGAGTCACACCTTGCTGAGCTTCTCCTTTTCTTTGCAAAGCTTACAGAGGTTCTCTCCTTCCAAGGTCTGGACCTGGAAATCCTGAAAGACCCTAGATAGTGGGGGTGGGGTGGAGGGTGGTTGAACTTCGCAAACTGATTTCACCCAATTCTGTGTTAAGAGGGATGAGGTAAATCGAAGACCAGGGAGCACCAGGCAGTCCTCCACAGTGGGTTTGAGAGATTAGCACCCAGCTTCAATTTCTGTATTTCCCTCTGTGATGGTAGCATCTCCTTATAATTGTAAAGGCACAGCTACTGTCCTCAGTGCTGTTGGGGAGATGTTGATTCAGCCTTTCCTTTCACCACTTCCTTCCTGGCTCGCAAGAAGGATCACAAGGGCAGTCTTACGTCTCAAGCTAAAACACTGAAATACCATATTTTTTGCTCTATAAGACTCACTTTTTCCCTCCTAAAAAGTAAGGGGAAATGTGTGTGCGTCTTATGGTGCGAATGTAGGCTGCACAGCTATCCCAGAAGCCAGAACAGCAAGAGGGATTGCTGCTTTCACTGCGCAGCGATCCCTCTTACTGTTCTGCCTTCTGAGATTCAGAATATTTTTTTTCTTGTTTTCCTCCTCCAAAAACTAGGTGCGCCTTGTGGTCTGGTGCGTCTTATAGAGCGAAAAATACGGTAACTTATCAGAATTAGAACTGCCCCCATAGCAAAAATAATACGTAATAAAAAAAAATTCAAAACAAAAACACTATGTTGTTACCTTTGTTTTTGTTTTTGTTTATTTCATTTTTATTTTTTAAGGTTTCGTATTCAGGCTATTGGCTACATTAAGAACAAAGTACTACAAAAATGTCCACCGTTAAACCAAGCAATTAGTACCCAGAATTATATTCGTTCATTTACAATGGACAACAAAATACCATATGTACAGTGGTACCTCTGGTTACATACGCTTCAGGTTACATACGCTTCAGGTTACAGACTCCGCTAAACCAGAAATAGTGCTTCAGGTTAAGAACTTTGCTTCAGGATGAGAACAGAAATTGTGCTCCGGCGGCGCGGCAACAGCAGGAGGCCCCATTAGCTAAAGTGGGGCTTCAGATTAAGAACAGTGTCAGGTTAAGTACGGACCTCCGGAACGAATTAAGTACGTAACCCGAGGTACCACTGTATTCAGTTATCAAAGATACTTCTCTTGTAGATTTTATCTTCTGTTGGTGCTTAACGGCACAAGACATGTTAAAGTCAACTTAAAAAGAAAGAAAGAAAGACTCTTCCAAGAGCGGTGAGATAATAGTATTTTTTAATTGTTACGCATAACAGCGCTACCAAGTTTTCTGTATGTTGCAGACTCATTTTAATTAAAGACCGTGCTTCACTTTCAATCATCTTATTTGATTTTTGTCAAGTTTTTACTTAATGTTTCTACTAGATGGCAGTGACCTAAGACTACTGCTTATATTGTCAAGTGTAAGCGTTGGATGGTTCTGAGTCTTCCCCAGGGACCTTTTGTATAAGGGCAAGGAAAAAAATCTGCAGAGGTTGTGTCTGGGATGAATACTACAAGGGGAAGTGGTTGCAAAATGTAGAACAAGTAATGTAAGGTTAACCTTATGATAAAACTGAAGGCTGAATGAAACAGAATGCTTATTCTGGAGTGCTCTGCGGTATCGTGTCTCAAACAGGACTGTAAGTTTCCACATCACTTCACAAACACTGCACTGGAACACACCCCATTTATTTGTTGAAAAGCATTAATATGTCACTTAATGTTTCAAAAAATATCTAAGCGGTGATATTTGCATGCACTAGAATGTTACATCTTTCACCCTAGACTCAAAAAACTACTTGGGCTACAACAAAATCTGCCTCACTTCTCTGGGAGACCAGCAGTGAGTATGCTCTTTTTGCAAATCTGTCCCTGCATGGTCCAAGCTTGAATCTAAACTCATTATCAGCATGCTCCATGTTTGCTGATTCTGGAGAATTTAGTTAGCCAAATACTATTACCACCTCCCCTGCCCCCCCCCAAAAAAACTCCACTGGAGGGAAGAACAGGCACACAGAGAGAGGTTGAGGGAGGGAGAGAGTGTGTATTTTGCAAAAGGATTTAGAATTGGGCTGTGACAGATTGCCTTTAAAGGTGACTGATAGAAAGAGCTGGCTGAGAAGCCAGGAAGCCTTTTGGCAATGAGCTGACTCATGCTAAGCTGCTACCCAGCTGTGCATATCAATAGAGTCTAATGAATGGGTATAATTAGGTGGAAAGGGAATTCCAGCCATTTGGGGGGTAGGTGGGGGGGGCTGTTTGCAGTAAGTAAAAGATTCACCCTCCCATTTCTTCTACAGCAGTCTCTCCACCTCACTAATTCATCTGCGTTAATAGAATGTTGGTTGTTAAATATATTAATGTCTGTCCTTTTAGCTTATATGTATGAATGTGCTCTTAAATTTCAATGCAAATATTTAAAATGCCTGATTTTGTTTCGTTGGGTTTGCTTTCAACCTAGGTCAGGAGTAGGGGGACTGCATCTGCTAGATTTGTAGATGTTGGGAAAGGTGTAACTAATGGCAAGAGCAGATGCCTGTTGTCTGCCTCCCAGAGCACAAAAAACATACACAGCAAGGTCTCTCATGGGCATAGGTGAGGGAAATTGTGGCGGTGTGGCTAAGGCTGCTTGGGTGGATCTGTTCCTTTCAGTGCCTTGATTGATAGCAGAGTGAGCAGAAAGTAAGGAGGGGGAAAGCCCCATCACGATAGGGGACAAGCTGTTAAACTATATCCTCTCAATTCAGGGATGCAAAGCAGCCTCTGGCAGCTGAGATCGATCCAGCATGACATGGGAGCCTTTTGGAGAGTTTCTGTCCCTAGGAAAGGTTATTTTTGTTGTTGTTGTTGTTATCTCTGCCGTTCTTTCTGGATGTGTATAAAACACTGGTCCTTTGCAGAATCAGGAAGTGAGCCCAAATTCATCTCCCCCTGATTCTGCAGAGGACCAGTGTGTTATCATTTTAGGGGTCCAACAGGAGGCTATTTTCAGGCCTAGTTGCTACACAGGGTGGAGGGTCAAGGAGAAGAGTGGAGGCTGCAGGCCAGATGGTTCTATGGGTCCATCTGGCTTGTGGGAAGGTGGCTCCCCACCCCTAATTTTGGTCCAGATAAACAGAACATTGCTGGAAGTTGATATATATATATGTGCATTTTTGTTAAAATATTCCATGCTTAGCTAAAATAAGCTGGATTGAAAACGTGATTGCCTCCAAGTTATAAGTTCTTAACATCTTTCAGACTTGCTGTTCACCTAGTGACATAATGGCTGAAGTGGAATGTTTAACCATGGTCTTTGGGTTCTTAATTAGGGGGTTGATGAGTTCAAAGGAAGACGGTGTTTCCCCACTTTGTTCAAGCATGATGGCCATTGTCCATTCAACGTCTCCAGATGAACCAGTGGCAAGCAAGCATAAATGTGTAGAACACATTTGCTTGTGCTGGGCTGCTGAGATTTGGCTTCCTCCATGCAAGCTGGCAAATAAAGCATGGCGACTTTCTTTTCCCTTAACACTGGGGCCTGGGCTGGTGTTTTCAGCATGGACCATTAGCTTTGTACTCAGAGCCTGATGGACAAGGATAAGGGCCACTCCTCCCAGGTTCAGAATAAACAGGTTCCAGTTCTGTGATCTCAGCTGGTGGGCAAGTCCTTGGATCGAAAGCACAAAAATTGCTGGAGTGGTAAATAACATTGAGGACAGGGCAAGATATACACAGAGCAATTTGGATCGCTTGGTCAGCTGGGCCCTGTGCCAACAACATCTGTTTTAATGCAGCCAAATGCAAGGTCATATCTCTAGGAATAAGAGTATCAGCCAGAGCTATAGAACAGGCAGCTGTATCCTGGAAAGCAGGGCTGACAGTCCTCATGGTATGTAATTTAACTGGTTGTGTGTGCCTAGAGGGTGCTGCAGCAATGGGGGTTAGTGTGATCCATTTTGATCTAAAGCTGCAGATGGGGATGGGGTAGTGTGGGGAAGAGTAAACCTATTGCTACATGCTATCTGAGTCTTGGTGTCTGGATGGTTGTTTTTTTTAATGTGCTCCTCTTTTCAGAGTCACTGTTGGAACGATTTGAGGACATGGGGTGGGTTGGCTTTAATAAAGAGTCTTCAGAGAAATGAAGTGAAAATATCACTTGATAATATAATAAGCACTTTCACGGTAGGGGAAAAAATACTTTGTGCTCACAGGCGAAGTCCAATAGCTGTAAAAGAGCAATCTTGAATGCCAGTGGTGGCAGAGGTTTGAAACAGAACATTTCACCAGACTGGTATCAATCTTTCATTCCCTGCCTGCTTATCCAAGGGCTTTTAAAAGATGCAATACAATTGCTGACTAAAAAAAATAAAAATGCTTCTCTGCAGGGATTAACTTGCAAGCCTATGTGAAATACTGTCATACATGGCTAATTGTATGGTTATTGTCTTTTTGTTCTAGCACACATACCTTCAGTATATGAACAGGGGGAAGTTGCAGCTAATCTCATTCTCAACACAGCTACATGCACTGGGAAAAATTATATATGCACATATTGTACCTGTGTGTGTTTGCATGCTAGAGTCATGTGTGCTGATACACATGTAAGCGTCATTCAAATCACTATACAAAGGTGTCTTCTTCGTCAAAATTTTACTGTGTCTAATCTGAGGCTCTGACAATGACATCTAATGGAAGTCAAGGGCTGAAAGCTAAAAGTGGAAGTATATTTAATAATAGGAAGTAGATCACATATCTGTAACAATGTGTGCGACTAACTATCCACCGGGTGATTTAGTCTATGTTTACCTCTTTTCTGAGAATACTACAACCAGAAAAAATGATGGTTTCTAAGTGTTCAGATCAAGTATAAATAAAAATTGTGGTTTCCCACAGACAGCTTTATTTGAAATTTAAATGCAACTGCTCATTTGCAAGAGAACTCTGAAAATGTCCCAGGTCATGAAGTACCAAATAAGTTAAGTCTCACACTGAATCTAACAGAACTGGGGCTTCAAGGATACACTAGGAAGGCTTCAAAGAATACTCTCAATGGATAAAGATATTGATTGTACTACAAAAAGAATCAATAACGATGGATAAACATCTTGGATTATGTATGCATTTTGGTTGTGGGTGTGTTGTTGGTTTTTTTGCTGAAATATACTAGGGGATTTGTAATTAGGAAAAGTTTTATTTTATGCACGTTCTCAAGCAAATGTGCAAATAAGTTTATTTGAGCCTTCATGTGCTCTCAAAGGTTCAACCCAAATCTAACACTCCCTAGCTAATCAATGCATGTTAATGGTAAACTTTCACGGGGTAGGGGTGATGTGTGACTTTTTGATCTCTTGTTGAATTCTGAATCTGTCCTATCCTCATCAGACAGGCATATTTGCTGTTTTGTTTTAGATGCTTGCTAAAACCTTTCTTTCAGCTAACATGCCCAGATATGTATTAGGTTACATACTTGTTTCTAAAGTTCTGCTGATGTTACCTATATTTTATAATTTTATTTTGCCTATTTTTTTAAAAAAATGTTTTGATTTTTAACAGGGTTTTAAAAATAAACATTTCACGCTATGTTGTGTAAACTGCTGAGAGATTTCCCTTTTTTTATTTAAGTGATCTAGACATTTCGTTATTTTGTTTTTAAAAAGTGTAAACGCAGCAAGGAATTTTGCAGTAGTAGTGTTGAAGCCTCTGAGGGAGATTGCCCTAACATTGCAGGCATATGAGGCTGGCCATACAGTCTTAATACCTACTGTTGGCTGAGATGCTCAGAATTTACAGAGAAGCAGGGCAGGCAGCATTGTCGAGATTAATCAAGAGTAGGAAATATAGTATGTGCCTTTTGGAATGAGGCAGCACTGGCCATAGGGACCACCAATAGGTCACGGAAGTGAGATATGGATGTAGGATTGGACTTGGGAGAGGATGTGGACCAGTGAACCTCAGCTGATAATGACAATAGGAGGGAAGGGAAATTGCCAGAACCTGAGCAAATAGCCGGTAGACCCAGTAAAATCAGATGTGGATCTAGATGGGTGGGACTTCCTGGCCATAGCAATTCTTTTGGATTGAGTGGTTGGGTGGTGTAGAGAGCCAAGTGGCTAGAGAATGGGAGATTGGCAGAGAAGTACAGTATCATAACATGAAAAAATGAAAGAATGTGTGGGTCACTAAAGAGTGGCTTTGAGGTTTTTTTTGGGGGGGGGAGTGTTTTTGTTTTTTTTTAATTGCTGGGCATTTCACTTGGTAGGGCTCAGCCCTGGCTGCCCTAATGGCTCCTGTGACCCTAAGCAGTTGCACTTTCTCTGTCACCAAGTGGGAAATGTGCCATTTAGAAACCATTGTCCTGTTCTTTCCTCTGTGTTCCTTAACATGCGTGTGGAAACAAGGTCTCCATTTTATTTCTTCTTCTTCTTCCTCCAGGCCAAGGAGCTAGAGCTGGCACAAGGACCCCGATGGCTTTCCTTTCCAGCACAGAGTGCATGTATCTGCACTAGATTGTGACATCTACTAGAAGCAACACAACCCTTTGGTGTTCCAGGTAAGAGTCCTTGGTCTAATAGAAAGACTATTGGAAATGGCTGCATCTACAGTATGAGGCATTTATTCTGCTGAGGCGTGAAATAGTGGACCATGGAAATACACAGAGGAAAATAGCACCCCAAACCCATCTGGTGGATTTGCAGCAAGGACCCAGTGATAAAAACAAGGCATAGAGGGCCAGAAAAATCCATTTTGACAACATATAATGCCTAAACTACATAATACACCCTAGCTGAAACTGTTGATGCCCTCCAATGTGGATGGTGCAGTTCACAATACTGGGATTAATGAGGCTGTATATTTTAATTTGACAGCCTTCCACTGAATGTAATGTGCACATGTTAAACTGTTAAACAGTGCATTATTATCTGTACCTGTTGCTTTATAAGGCATTATCCATGTGATATTATCTTTTCGTTTTTCTATCTAATTCTTCTTCCATGATTGTTTCCCTCCCCAACTGGTAAACTCGCTACCCAATTCATTCTGCCTACTGTCCTCTAAGTGTAATAATTCAGTAATGGATGCTTCAGTGTGAACTGTGGGGGGGGGGTGTGTGTCCGTATTTGAAGCTCTTTAGAAATTCTTATGCATTTCCTAAACAGTTCAAGAACAGAAGTTTGAGGAAGTCAAGAATGAGCAGGTACAGCAGGGACCCTGTGTTGTTTATCCCTAACAAGCCATGATTTGCAAGTCAACATGAATCCATGATTAGGTGTTAGCTGACTGGTCATGTCTTGCTAGGGAGCGACAAACCAAGGTCCCTGGTTCAGATGTAACAGGAAACCAAGGCTTCCTGGTTTGTTTATCCTGCTTGTGCCAGGGGAGGAGTGAAATGAAGTGACTGGGCACTGGGCACTAGCATGCTGCTCATTCCTGATAATCCACAATAAACCAGATAGTCTGGTTGATTGTTAGATGTGATTACATTCCTCTGTGTTGGTTAGTCACTAGTTGGGAGTGGGTGGGTGGGGGCGGGGGGTGCCTTTCTTTTGCAGCTTCTCTTCAATCACTGCCTTTCCATTCTGTGTTGAAGCAGATGAAGAAATTGTGGGCTTGTTATTGCTGTGATGCAGAAAGATACAGTCATGTCCATCTGTTCTTCTCTCTGATTGGTAGCCCTGGACTAAGACCAGCAAATCAAACATTTATATCAGGCTGGGAAACCTGCAGCCCTCTAGATTGTTGGACATCAACCCTATCAGCCACAGCCAGCACGAGCAGGGATAATGTGAGTTGTGTAGCAGCCTCTGGAAACCCACATATTCCCAATCCCTGGCTGATTCTTTCATAAGTCTTGACCATGTAAAATACTTGTCTTCTTTTGAGCTGCTGCTGCTGCTCCTCACCAAGAAGCATTTGTCTCCATTTTTACATTGTGATTTTAATGGAAGAGGGAAATGCAGCTGAACAGTATTAAGTAATTCATATGCTGATTCTTGGTCTTGCTTCACGCTATCAAAATTGCACACCCAGAAACTTGTAAAAGTTTTTGGACGAGTAAACTGCTAGATCTCCCTTGGCTGGAGTGCTAGGTACACCCACACACCTAACATCTGCGCCAAAATATGCTTATTGTGTTATTGTGACACTCTCTACTGTCTACCAGTTCCTAAAGTGTGTTTCCATCACCCAAAAGCATTAATTTGATAGGGAATTATTATCTCAGTTTTTCATTTACTTGAGTTGGTCTAAGTTTTATTTAAAATGAGTGCTGATGGCATCAGCCTAAGATGCATATTGCAAGGGTAGGGCTGGATAATACAGCTTTGGGTGGAGGAAATTAATGAGATTGAGATCATTTTGCTGTGCCCAGAATGGAGTGGGCCTAGGGCGTTCATTCCTAAACGATGTGCTGAGAGAGGATGGTTAATGTGCTGCAAGAGGAATTCAAAGGCTCCTGTGAAACTGCCTCCTCTGTGTGTGGGTTCTCGCTTTCCAACCAGCCTCTGCTGAGGGAGGGGGCAATTCTCCCACAACTCTGTGTTAGGTGTGGTTGGATCATTAATGAGCATGGTTACTTGCCCCCAGATAAGGCCGTCCTGTGAAATCTTACTCTCAGTGAAAGCAACTGTTTTGGCTTGTAAGCATGGCATGTACCTCCAGTTCTAGTAACATAGAAATCTGCCTTATCCCAGACAAGTGAGGCTGTTTGTCCATCTCTGTAGAACCTCTACCTGATCCTCTTACATGAAGATTGGAGGGCCTGAACCTGGGACTTGCAGTGACAAATCATGTACGCTATGTTACTCAACTCTGTTTTAATTAAATGGGAGTTTTAAAGTTGTAATCTATACCTCCCCCCACAAACACAAAAGAAGGGGTTCATGGTGTGGTGGGGCCAGTGCCACATCTACAGCCCTGCCACTCACAGCAGCTTCAGAGTCAATGGATCCTGGACCAGCTCAGCCACTTCCCATCTCTGGAGCATCCCTTTTCGGGGCCTGCCATCAGCAAGTCCACCCATGCCTCACTTCTTGGGTGGCAGCTCATGGGAGGTCGGCTTAGCTGGGAGAGCTGGGTAGAGGAAAACCTGTGCCCATTATTCCACCACCACTCCAGCCAGGAGCAATTTGGATTCCAAATCAGAAATTGGAAAGCACTGGAATAAGAAGTTTGGTATTTAAAAAGAATGTACGCAGGGTCACTTTGTTTTCTTTTATATGTGATGAAAGCTTCTGTGGTTTATTGTAGGATAGATTAATGAAATAAATAACAAAGAATAAAGGACCAGTAGCAGAACTCTTGTCATGTCTACTCAGAAGTAAGCAGATTTAGGACTGCAACCCAATGCTGCATAGCTAAGGCAGTGAAACTGCAGGTAGTTGATCTGCAATGTCCAGAGTCTTGCTGGGATTGAGCCAGCAGGGGAGAAATAATGATGAAAGATTGATCTTGGGGTCCTCCATCTATTTCTGGGTATTACTCTTCTTCTTCTTCCACTTCTTCTTCCCATTGGGAATAAGGGGACTGTGGCTATCAGGGGACTGGAATGGCTTTAGATCCTTAAGATTCTAGTCATTCCCAGTTCTCTCCCAGCATGCTCTCCAAACCACCCCAAATATACCCGTTTACCAATGTCCGCGTTCTGAAGTAGGTTGCGCCAGGGCCCTGGAGGCTTTGGCTGGAATGAGAGGGAGTTTGCTGACATCAGAGTTCTGTCCCTGGCAGAAGGGCAAATCCAATATATCCTATAGCCTCTGCAATACCCTCCCAAAAGCTGTTAAGATTGTACCCTAAGTTATTTATTTTAGATTGAGTCTCCCATTTTAAATTTAATTTCTTTCTTGAACTATCATGCAAGCTAATGTTACTGAATTAAAAACAAAAAACACATTGGTTTTCAACTAGCTAGATCCTTTATATAACCTAGAAGCCTAAACCTTTGGCATTCCACAAAACGAGAGACAGTTTCCAGTTTGCCTTTCTTTGTACACGTTCAAGGACACTAAGCAAGATGAAGGTTGAGGCTGCACTCCTGTGCACATGAATTTGGAATTGAATTTTGTTGAACCAAGTGGGGCTTACTTCTGTGTAAGCATGCATATAGGATCAGGCTGTAAGTGGCCAGACCTTTCTGTAAGCAAAGGCTAGTTGTTACTGGGCAAAACAGTGTTTCTCAATGAGATCGAAAGTAAATGTTCAGGCTGTTTGGTTAGCAGAGTCCTAAGTAATCATAACTTGAAAACTGGATACACTGCAGAGTTTGAATAGAGGAGATTAGATGTAAGGTGTAAAATAGGAATATGAGCTCACTAATATGGACTCTGTAGATGACTCCAGTGATATGCAAGATGGCATCTCCTGGATCTGACCTCTGTGATGACTTGCTAGTCGCTGGGACCAGTAGAAAGCCCACAACCATAAATACAGTACATTACTTACCGGGGCAAATTGAATACACACCCACCCACCCAATTATGCACATTCTACTTTTGTTCAACCACACATATATGTGGTGCTGGGAAATAAATAAGTAGAATCATACTAGGAAATGACAGGAGAGAGCTAGAGAGTCCTCATCTTCTTGGAAGGGAGACCCTTCTTGGAACCTGAAAAGGATGTCAGTAAGGGTAGAGGAAGCCCCAAAGAGACCAGAGGTTTCAGCAGGGCTTTGTTTAGGCTGCTCAGCCTCCCTGCCTAACAGCTGATGCTCAGGGCAGTGCAGCTGCAGCCACTGACATGTCTTTCAGCCTCCAGCCAGCCCCAGAGCTTCAACTCTAGATACTTTGGTCTGGATTGGAGAGAGAGAAGAGCGAGCGAGCGAGCTGGGGAAAATAGGCATTTGGAGTTTTTTTAGAGGGTGCTCCCCACTTTATGCGATTTGACTTATGCAAAGGGGGGTCCAGAACTTAACCCTTGCATAAATGTGGGGGTGCCTGTACAGTTTATTAGGCCGAGGCGGTGGTAGACAGTAATGACCAAGGATGATTGGGAAAATAAAAAGGATAAAGGTAAAGGTAAAGGTACCCCTGCCCGTACGGGCCAGTTGTGTCCAACTCTGGGGTTGCGTGCTCATCTCGCTTAAGAGGCCGGGAGCCAGCGCTGTCCGCAGACACTTCCGGGTCACGTGGCCAGCGTGATGAAGCTGCTCTGGCGAGCCAGCACCAGTGCAGCACACGGAAACGCCGTTTACCTTCCCGCTATAAAGCGGTACCTATTTATCTACTTGCACTTAGGGGTGCTTTCGAACTGCTAGGTGAGCAGGAGCTGGGACCAAACAATGGGAGCTCACCCCGCTGCGGGGATTCAAACCACCGACCATACGATCGGCAAGTCCTAGGCACTGAGGTTTTACCCACAGCGCCACCCGCGTCTATAAAGAGACATATTTATCAATCTTGTATTTTTGATTTGACACTTTTTGGGTGGGAATGAAAGGGGTGGGTGCTATAGAACAGGCATAGGCAAACTCGGCCCTCCAGATGTTTTGGGACCTACAATTCCCATCATTCCTGACCACTGTAGGGGTCATGGGAGTTGTAGCCCCAAAACATCTGGAGGGCCGAGTTTGTCTATGCCTGCTATAGAGAGAGACACTGGAATCCTCAACTAGAGGCACTCTGGTTTCTGAAGCTGTAACAAACAGCTTTCCTCAGTCTTTTTCCTGACAGCCATGAAGGCTAGAAACATACTTTCATTAAGCAAACAAAAAAGAAAAAGGAACTGTGACTCTGTATTGTGAAGCATGTATGTACAGAATACAAAGAGCCCTGCTCTGAGAGGTGCATGTTGGACCATGCTGTGCTACTTGCATCTCCGCTCCTTCACAGCTTTCTACCTTTGGGGCAGCAGCAAGAGGTTACTGATTATGTTTGCCTTTGCGAAGTAGGACCAAACCTGTAGCCCGGAGCTGCATCCTGAGAGTTAAAAAGGCTTTGGCTGCTGGATATGGCACTTCCCCTCCATCTCTCTCTCCCCCTCCACCCCAACCAAACAGCGGCTGCTTTCTGCCTTATTCTTTTGTTGCTCCCAAGTGCACGCTCTGAAATGGTAAAATACGGAACGTGGTTCCTTCCCCGCACCCCGCCTCTGTTTTCCCTGAGAACCTTCATTTCTCCACTGGGGGCAGAGGTCGTCCTGAGAGAAGGATTAAAGAGAAGCCTTGTCTTTCTGAAGAGGCGGCACAGCCGTATTTCCCCAGCTGCATTAATCAGTCTCAAGGAAGCCAGGCTCGCTATATCACCTTGAAGGTTCTTCAGACTGCTTTGAAAAACTTTGGGTGGATTATAGTGCTTCTTCCGCAAGGGGTGGTTTTGAAGGGACCAATCGTGCTTGTTTCTGGCAGGCAGAGTGTGGGCAGACATTATGCAATCTTCCCACACATTGTTCCCTGGGTTTTTCCATATTCAGTTCTTTCTCCATCTACAGATCGCTCTCACCTGGCTTGCTGTGTCACTTTCTGTTCTGGATGAGTCGCCTAATGACCGGATTTGTCTCTTTCCCTTCATTCTTCACCTGCCATTTCGCCTTTTGGTTATTTATGTGAAGCCTGCTTCCTCTTCTGTTTATTTGTAGCTGCCGCTTGCTGTTCAGCTGAATATAGCATTTTGTTGGGCTGTTTTTAATTTTTACTCAGTAGGAAACAAAAGTTTCCTCTTCCCCTCGTGATGTGTGTGGTCCTGGGTCTTTAGGTGCATCTGTTATATACTGGGTTAGTGGCCCATTGCAACCTTGGAACATTTTGAACTCCTGAAAAGTGTTGGGATTCAGGGGAAAGGTTCAGGCTGAGGATGCAACCATGACTGCTACTTTGCGGCTGTGGATTTGGAGTGGGTGGTGGTGCAGGGATCATTTTCTGGATAATGGAGTGCTGGGGTCAGTCAATTTCCGATCTCTCTGTCTTGATGGGAGAATAAGAACTGCAGACAGAAATGACTTTCTAGGATTCCCGGCAGCGCTCATCAGTTTGGTCATTGAATGCTTCGTGGAGAACTGTTGAGCGAGGCCTGGCAGAACAGCATGCCAGTTAACTCTGCCCAACAGGGTGTTTTTGTGATCTAAGCTAAGTCGGTAAAGCTTGTAAAGGAAGGGAAAAGCCAGGAGAGACTGCTTTTGCTCTTCTTGCACAACTGCCTTGCAAAGTAGGCCAGTTGCATCCCAAACTATCTGGGAGCCAGTGCCATCCCTCCCATTAACTCCCTACAGCCCCACAACAGGACAGAAGTGTGGGACTGTTCAAGGCAAACTCTTACTAAACTGGGACTTGGAGGTGGCATTAAGTTCACGTGGCTGTCACCAGGCTGAAGGAAAATGGCTCTTGTCCACCAAGATCCCACTCAGTTTACAAGAGGAGGAGAGCCAGCACCCAGCTCTCTGTGTTACCCAACTCTATACTTTTCTCTTTCAACTCCAGTCTTATAGTTCTGTAGCATGAATCAAGTGGATTAGGCTTGTGGGTTCTGTTTCACCAACCCTGTGAGTTGGCAGCAATGCACACAGGACACATGTTGTTAAATTGGGCAATGGTGTGGCTAGCCGCTCGGGTGCCCAGGGGAGGGGTGAGCCGCCCATTAGGTGGGGCCTGCTGCCACTTCCCCCTCCCCCTCAACTGTAAGGCAGGTGAGGGAGAGGTGGTGGACGGACACAAGCCCCATGCTGCCTTTTTGGGCAGTGTGGAGCCTGCAGGCACCTGAGCCTCCGTGTCACTCCCAGGAGAGATGTGTGGCTTGGGCGCACTGCAGGCCCCACAGTAAGTGTCGCCTGCTGCAGTGTGGTGTGGTGCCAAGTGACACCCCCCCCCAGCTACGCCTCTGAAATTGTTTAACATTTATGTGGAATACAGAAGTCCAGAATATTGAAAAGCAAAGGAGCTCTTTAGCTCAGATCTACTAGTTACATACGAACAGGCTTCTGGTCTCTTCTTGCGTAATACAGTATAGATGGTCAGTTGCAGGGTTTTCTGATGGTCGGAACGTGAGGGATAAATGACCATTTCCCCAGTCCTCTTTAAGGGATTTTTTTACCCACATGGCATTTTCCTGGCAGTTGGCACCTTCTGGCCAATTATATCTCAGGTAGAGTTTATCAGGTAGTCTGTAAACACCTTTACTTCGCAATGCAGAAATATGCCTTGTGAAAATTCAGAATGCTTGTCCATCTAGATCCATATTGTCTCTACACTGACCAGCAGTAGCTCTCATCTTCTTTTTTCTGGCCATTCCAGGAATTGAACTTGGGACCTTCTGTGTGCAAAACAAGGCCTCTGCCTTTGAGCTTCATCAGGGGAAGCGTGTGTAGCCATATGTCCTCTTTTTCCTGGGCACGCCCTCTTTTTCAGAATTAAAATTTCTGTCCAGGCAGATTTTATAAATTTGGAAAATTGGGGGGGGGGGTTGTTTGTTTGTTTCTGTTTGCAGTAACCCAATATTTTTTTTAAAAGAAAAACAATTTTAAAAGCCCCATGTGTTGTGCTCCCCGCCCCTCACTGTTTTTCATGAATGGAATGCACATGTTAAACAGTGTAATAAATTGCTTTGTGCACACTTACATTCACAAAGATGGGAACATGAGCCCAAATCCTTTCATGTGGCAAGTGAGGGAGCAATATGTACTATTATTATTATTTTGTTGAAAGTTAAGAACATTGTTACAAGCAATATATATATTACAGCTTCTATAGCCGACATAGAGTAGGGGTATTTAAAATGAGAGTCGTCATAGCGATCCGTAGTTAAAAGTAGAAGTCGGCAAATGCATCCTCTTTTTTGCTCTTCAAAATATGGCAACCCTAGACAGGCAGATGGATTAACAGCTGATTCTGAATAGCATGTTGTGCATTCTGAACAGCTAGGCCAGACCCAGCAGGTTCATAGAGCCACGTGGGACTGACACCTTTGTATCCCTTTTCTCGCTGCTGGGTGAGAAACTATCACTTTCTGGCCACCTGCATAAATGGCATTGCAAGCATAGTGGCGATCGGTCCTGCAGTTCCTACCATTTTTTAAAGTGGAGCAGTGGCATAGAAAGCAAAGCGAGTCCATGCAAGTAGCTACTATCACCACAATTGCAGTCTTTACTCTCACAATCGTTCGTGCCCTTCCCACACTGCAAATGTCATTGTTTGGGGGAAAGGGCTTTCAAATTAAGCACCGCTGTGGAGGTGCACACTGAGAATTGTTGTTAAAAAACAACAACGACAAAGCAGTTCTGCAGGATCAAAGCCAGTCGTAATGATAGCAGATTCTCATGGAAATTCACAGTGCGAGAACAACACAGTAAGTAAAGAAAAGTAGTCATTCTGAGATATCTGCAGAATGCAGGTTCAGAAGTGGCAGTATCACTACAGGTTGGAGCATGAATCAGAAGCAAGCAGGAAGCAACAGGATTTGGGGAAGGAAGAGTGCCAATGTGGATTTGGACCCAGGAATGGAATTCTGTCTCAGGAAAACTCTGTGAGTTACTCTAATGGTTGGCTGCATGCAATGGGTAGAGACACCAATCTGCATGGCATTATGGACACTTGCCAGGTTGACACTGCATCTTGGGAAGTGCCATTATAACGTTATCAAATGGGACCAAGATGGGTGGCCCCAGGTATGTTGATACATGCTCAACCCCATGACAGTTGCTCAGCCCTTACTGTTTGCCAATGACATGTATAGTCTTGGCTTGCTTCTCTTGCCAACCTGATGCTGCCCCCTTTGCTTGTTTCTAGTTATTTCTGCAACGTGCCCAAAGTTCTCTGCCCACAAGTAAATGATGAATGGCACAAAATCAAGAGATGGAAAGGGCAAGAAGACAAGATGTTTTTCTATTCCCACTGGAGAAATAGGTTCTCCTTAATCAATATTCCCTCTTAGCCGAGCCTTGGGTTTCTCCTCCGCCCCCGCCCCCCAAGCCTAGACTTCTTCTTATGCTGTTGCCGCTGCCCCATCACCACTGAAACTTCTGCCCTTTAGATTTATCTCATTTGCACCAGCTGGAAAGACAGCATTTGGAGTGCTTTTTTTGCACGGATTGTGGAACCTGAGAGGCCTGCAATGACAGGGGGAACACAAATGTAATTTGGCGCCTGCAAACATGCTCCCTGTCAAACCTAAATCCTCCTGGGGAAGGAAGCACTTTTTAGAGGAAGACTTGAAGAGCAGCAGCAGAGAAACATCTGAGAGGGGAGCCCTCAAGGTACTTTTGTTCCAGTGAGTAGGAGTCTTTAGATCCGCTTAGACATAAAAGGCGGCACAGTTCCATTCCCAAAGCCTCTGCTGAAGGAGAGGAGGGGGAAATGTGCCTGCAAAGAGAGGGAGGGGGAATCACAAATAGAGTGGTGGCTAGAAACTAGGAGGGGCATTTTTCTTCTCCCCTCCCCCTGCCTTTCCACCCCAGGAAATAAATTGGGTCAGACTTGAAAGTGAGTTTCCTTGCTGTGGATTTAATTTTAGCTCTTGCAGACTAGTTATCGTATCATAAATGCCAGGGCGATTTTTAGGAAACATGCCCAGCGAGGCTTAGCTGCTGTGTAACAAGATTTGTGTCTATTTCCTATGGTGCCATGCTTTCAATAAACAACTGTGTGTTCCCAGGGGCCTGTAGCAAGGCTGGGATGGGATAAAAGAGGCAGGCGGCTCTGTGCCTGTCCTTCAGCTGTTTGGTGAAGTGCATTTTTTGTCTAGGGTCCTGCTAGCGTATCCCTTGCCCTGGATCCGTCTTTTCGTAGTAGCAAGCACCAAGCCTGGGAAGGGAAGAGGCTGCGTGGGTACCATTACCTGCCCAGTTACACAATCAGCAGTTTCCATTATAGAGTTGCCCACCAGCCTTTTTGTTCCTTGATTCTGAGCTGCTTCTTCCCCATTGCAATGGCCACAAGCCCAACGAGCTGAGAAACTGATTCAAACCAGTGGGTCACCTAGGAAAGTGTCCTGTCTCTTCCAGTAGTTGTTGGCAGATGCTTCCAAAGCAGATGTAGGAGGAACGCACAGCATCAAGGCAACCTGTTCTCTAATGGCAACGAGGGAAATGTAATAATGTTTTGAAGATTGCATATGATGGGGGAGGAAGGGTAGTTTTAATGGTGCTGGAAAGCTTTTTGATCTAATGGAACTCTGGCTAAAATATTGTGATCATGGCTCCAAGGAACCATCACATGCAATCACCATGTAGTCACATTGCAGCCTAGCAGATGCCCCAGGCAGGTACCCTGATCTGTGAATTCCCTTAGCACCACCCTAAAGTAATTGCCATTATGTCATTACACCCCCTCCTCCACACATGACTTGCCTTGATTTGAAGATTATTTTTCTTTGGACGATCTTTTGCTATGACAAAGATTGGGCAGGTGGCAGAGAGAGGTAACTAACAGCATTTCTCTCTTCTCTCCCCCTCCCCATCCCCCTACATCTTGCTTCTTCTTTTAAATCTGTCCAATTAGTGTCTATTAGTCACTCAGTGTGTTAAAGCATTAAGAACAATTAAGGGTGCAAAGAGTTTCCAGATGCAGCGTTAGCACAGAAGCTGGCAGGCTGCTGTCTGATCCCATATGCAAGCACTCAGAGAGAAGAAGGGCATGCAGCAGCAACAGCAGCAGCGGCTATGGGATGGGCCTGAACGCTCCTCCGCCTTCGTAGTGAGCAAAATCCATGGGTCTGGTTGTAGTTTATGCAAGTTAGTTTTACACTTTGTTCTGAGTTGTAGTCATTTACTGCACTAGGAAAAGGTCATAGCAAAGAAGAACTTCCAGTAGCAGTTTCAGCTGAATGGTAAACAAGAAGTGTTCCACAGAGAGGAACTGTATTCATGGGTGGTGTTCAACCACCTTTTTGTGCTAGCTCAAGGATTAGTGCCCCAAATTTAATGGGTTCAAGAGGGAGGAGTGGGGGTGATCATTCCACCGTGCAAGGAGAATTTAATCTGCTTAGCGTTACATTTACTACAACCCTGTGTCCGTAGATGTAAATTGGCCAACATGTTTTCCACTGAAGTTTGTGGGGGTTTTTAAATGGTCACATCAGCATCCAAGAAACATCTGAAAGTATAATCGTCTAAGGTTTTCAAAATCTTAAAAAATAAATAAATTCCAAGGTGGCTAACAGTACAAAATCAAAGGGACAATAAAACCATGTTTAAAACACAAATGTGGCTGACTAAAAGCATGATCTGACATTTTAAAAAGAGCAGCTAAATACTACTACATAGCAATAAAACTTTGAGGTGTAAAGGCCTGGGATTTAAAAAAAAAGATATTTAAAAAGGTCTTCCCTTGGTGCCAAAATGACATCAGTATAGCTGCCAGGGAGATCTTTGGGAAGAGCACTGCACATTTGAAGTGTCACTTGCTTCTCAGACAACAAAGGAAACGTGGCAAAGGGAGTTCTGGAATTCTGTATCACAACCTTTTCACTTCCGACCAGTGATGCACCATAACATGGCCTGATAACTACTATTAAGTTAATGGACATTTATAAAGGTTCTTAGACTAGACTAGACAATCTGGGAATAGAACAGTGCAGTGTTTTGAAACCCAGGTCTACTGCTTTGTCCACTACACCAGCCTTCCCCAAGCTTGTGCTGTCCATGTGTTTTGGAGTACAACTTCCATCGGTACCAGCTCCTGATTGGGGAGTTGCAATCCAAAATGTATGGACAGCACCAGGTTGGGGAAAATTGCATTATACCATACCAGGTTACACCACAAGTAAGCAAATTTCCTTGTTAAGAAAGTAGGGAATGGGTCCATCCCTCTCATGAATGCTGATGATTTGGTCAGGCAAGTTGCTCTGATGCAAAACTTCTGAAATGCTCTCCAGAGGCAAGTCCTATGACATTCGGACAGATGGTGTGCATATATATATATATATATATATATATATATATATAATGACCTTGTTTTTGTGCTAAGCAATTCCCTTGGTTGCTGAGTAAAGGCAGGTGGACTGTTGCTGGAAGCTAACCATGGAATCGCGAATCCACGGCTGTTGCCAGGAATTCACCAACAAACCAGTGTCAGGATCAGAGTGTGGGTGGCAACATCAGAAGGAACTTTCAGAGGGAGCCAGAGGCTTAACAATGCCTATGTAACTGGCAATTAAAACTGCATCACACCCCCACTACCCTGCACTGTCCCAAGACTGCTTTGAATTAGGCTTACAAATTAAATCTATTTTGTTATGGAAGGAGAAAGTGGAACTTCCTGGCCAACTTTTTTTTTGGAAGTAAACAGACCCCATAGCAACAATTCAAAACCATTAAGTAATGGATGGTTCTCTCTCTCTCTCTCTCTCTCTCTCTCTCTCTCTCTCTCTCTCTGTCGCCCCCACCCCCGTTTCTCTTTCTACGGTGCAGGAGAAAGAGTCCTGGGCATATCAAACACATGCAGATGCTGTCCCAGCTTCTGCAAACCAAGATGATGGGTGGATGCTTTACTGGGTTTAGCTCTAAATCCAGTTTCTAGAGAATAAACAGACAGTTTGTCTCTACAGCCCATTCCAGAGAGTTTGTTTTCAATGCCTACAGTAGAGAATGCGGTGGCGGGGGGGGGGTCCCCCTTCTGCCTCTAGCTAATGTGCTTTACCGTAGGCTTGCTGAGGTGGTACATCCTTGGCATAGGGTGGGCCCGCAAAGTCTGAGCAACGGCAGTTATTTAACATGCAGCAAGTGTTGTGCCCAGAGAAATTTAGATGTAATGGTGTGTGTGTGTGTGTGTGTGCGAGAGAGAGAGAGAGTATTCGCATGTAAATATGGGTAGGTGCTGTCCTGATTGATGGCAATTAGCATTTTCTAACAGGAACAGATGTTCAGATTGCCAGGAGGCTGGTACCTAATGCCCACGCCACCATCTGTTCCACTGGGCACTGCCACAGAAATCGGTGTTATCAATGCTGAAATGTGTCTGAGAAGTCCTTGTTGGGGTGTATTGAAGAGTCTTGAGTGAATGTTTTGTGGTTTTTTTTTAAAGCAAGGAAGAGAAGCATTATGACAACAACAGTAAAGATACTCTTAGGTTTACAAATACTTGGCACGGCTTATTGTGGGACTGAGGGTTTTATTTCTGAGAAGCCTTTTTTCTAGTTTTGAATCGAACAAGCAAGAAGTGAGACATTTGCGCAGCATACAGACTGCTGACTTCTACCTTCTGTGGATGGGGCAGGTGCATTTGACATGTGGTTTTGCATGCAAAAGGTGGTAGTGTAGGTGGTGCATGTTGGCACTCTCCACTCCCAGCCCGAACTCCTTCTGCTTACACCACTTGGGGGGAAGTTTCACTTGTACATTTATAGCACGAGGGGAGTCCAGTTGTCACAGCTGAGAAGCATTAGAGCCCCATGTCTGCTGTTGAGTCGGAAACATGCTGAGCCAAATGATTACACAGTACAGATTGGAAATAATAACTCACGCCCCCCACCCCCAATCAGCAACCCAGGATATTTCACTAGCCTTGCATCCATCAAATTGCACCTTTTATTTGTCTTTAAATGAAAAGCCAGGGAGATCTTGGCTTTTAATTTAACATATTTCCCTTCAGTACTTTATTTATTTTATTAATTTGCCAATGGTAAATTATTTAAGAGGGTTACATCCAAATTAGCCTGCAAAGAATTACAGGAAGGTCTCATAGCTCTAGCGGTGTGTTGATAAATGCAAAGTGAGGCTCATCGTGGGGCTGGGTTGGGGAATAATTCTTGTTCTGCATATGCAGAATTGAGCAGCAAATTAGTGATGTACTATTCATGGAAAATCTTGCAGTTGTCAATGTTTCCCAGAAAATATCTGTTCAATATGCTGCAGGCAACCGAAAGAGAGAGGGGGTGGAAGGGGGAGGGGGTAAGGTGGGGTGGATAGGATGAAATAGTAAAGATTCGTAGGAAAGATATAGGCAAAGGCACAGCATATATTGTTCTGTATAAATCGTGTGTCCACATCTTAATTGGTATATACAGTTATGATCATGCAGTTTCCTAAAAATATAATAGTATTGAACAAAGCAGAGGGCACAGAAATGTAGCTTTAGGAGTACAGAAGTCCTTCCCTAATGAGATTAGGAATCTCTTCCCCAGCCTCTTCAATAATGAATCTGATTAAATAATATTTTTTAAAAAATCATAAGGAGGCTGAAGGAAGTGAACAGGGAACATTTTCTCTCTCCCTGTCATACAGTACTTGATCTGGAAAGTGCCCAATGAAATGAACAAGCAGGTGGCTTAAAACAAGCAAGAGAGAAAACATTTTCTCACACAGCACAGCTAACCTTTGGCAGACTGCCATCCGAAGTACTGGTGGCCAACAGCACAGCAGAATTAGGCAGCAATCCCCTGTACACACTCACCTGGGAATACTTTTCATTGAAGTTAATAGCACTTACTTCTGAGTAGGCGAGTGCTGCATTGTCAAGAAGGCATCGAAGAGGCTCGGCAAAATAGTGGGGATTGCTGATGCTATTAGGCAGAACAATTACCGCCACCCCCCTTTAACTTCCATTTTCCTCCTGCCCAGGACCTCCTCATAGAAACATAGGAAGCTGCCTTATACGGAGAGCCACACCATTAGTTCATTTAGCACAGTATTGTATACACTGACTGGTGGCAGCTTTCCAGGCCCTGTAGCGTATAGGCAGCCAGTGCAAGCCTTTGAGCACCAGAGTTATGTGCTAACAGGAGTCTGTACCCATCTGCAGTCTACTTCTGGACAAGGCTCAAGGATAAGACCGCTTAGAGCACATTGCAGTAATCTAGACTAGCAGTTACCAATCACTGTGGCCAGACTAACCCTGTCCAAGAATGGCTGCAGCTGCTAAAAGGCACTCCTAACCACTAAGGCTACCTGGGCTTCCAGTGAAAAAGATGGATCTAGGAGTAACCCCAAGCCTGTTCTCTCAGAGGTAGTGCAACCCCATCTAGAATAGGCAACCAGCCAGTCTTCCAGACATAGAGAAAGAAGAGAGAGAGGTGGAGCCCATTGTCTAAGGCCAGCATCCAGTTGCATTGCCTTGGAAGCAGCCCTTGGCTGGGGGGTTGGGTATGAACCAAGCTGATCCGAGTGCTCATGTTTGGAGAAAGTGGCAAAATATGCAAAAGTCTGGAAAACAAAACAAAACAAAACAATGCAATGCAAAATGCGTTCCTTAGTGTAACTGTCACATATAATCAAGAATTCAAAAACAAACAAAACAAAAATGTTTAAAATACAAATAATTCTAGCAGATGGTGTGAGAGAATGATATTCGTAAATAAAAATAGAGAGAGATAAATATAATCATCAATATGTATGGTGAATGATACCCTATGTGCAATAATAATGAGCACTGTTTCCTTTCAGTGCTTATGTAGACAAAACAGCACCAATAGCACACGTTTTATAATAATAATAAATATAATAATAAATTTTTATTTATACCCCGCCCTTCCCAGTTCAAAAGCCGGGCTCAGGGCGGCTAACAACAAATGTAAAACACTTAATTGATGCTACACAAAACAGCATAAAATACAGTATAAAACGTGAATAACAACAAATTCAGAATTCAAATATCAATTTAGGGGGGAAATCCATCCAATAAACATTAGATGATCATCAGGGCTAGCTGGCTAAATTTGTCCTATTTGGGCCAGCGTGGAGACCAGGGGAGAATTAGCCGTGGGATGTCAGAGCAGGTTTGAGGAGGGGAACCCACAGCTTGCAGAAGTACAAAAAACTTCAGTGCCATACACCATCATCGGACATACAACACAAGTCCTGTTGATGGCAAACTGCTCTTCCAGGCTATGCCAATGTACACTCATCTGTCATTTGGAAAGCTTAGTAAAGAACCCAAGACAGAAGTTATGGATGATATCTCACTAACAATCCAGCAGCCCTCAAAAGTAAAATATTACCAATTTCCTAACCTTTCTGAAATCTGTCCACCCAGGCTATGTGTTCTGGCAGCAACTTTTTTTCATAGGTTAATGATTAATTAGATGCCAGCTGCCCAGAGAACACAGTAAATTGGGCAGGAAAAAAAAAGTTAAATTAAACGAAACAAACGAAAACATGTAGGGGAAAAAACCCTAAAGAGGCAAATCCCCAAGAACAGCCCAACAAGGACTGTTTATGCCAATGGCCACAGAATGCTATTGAGGGCAGGGAGAAACAGGCGGAGGAGGAATGGAATGGAGCATTATAGAAGACATGGCTGGGTGGCTCGTCTCATGAACAGAAGCCCTTTATACTGCAACATTTAGTTGCAGGTCCTACTTATAACTACAATTGCTAGATGCATTTCAGCCTTAACTGGCTTCACTGATGTAAGTTTTGCAACCAGAGGAGTAGCTACCCTTGAGTATGGTAAGAAACTTGAGACTTGTATAGAACAAGAGTCAAGGGTCGGGGAACCTATGTCCCAGTGGCTGGATCTTGTTGCCCTTTGCTGAATTTGATAAAGCCATGGATCAGGCCAGCTGTCAGCCACATTATCTGTGCCTTCAAAGCTCTCCCTTCTCAGGTAGGAGGCTAAGCTTCCCATCTGAGGAGAAACGCATTTGAAGTAGTTGATAGTCAGTTGATTCACAGCTTCAAAGCTCCCCACTCCTGCTCTAAGCAAATCTTACCTGTGTTGCTCTCCTTATTTAAAAATGCTGCTGTCTGGGCTTCACACAGTAATTCAACATGTGTTTCTTCAGATAAACAAACTTATTATAGGAAATTTTCCAGACTTTCCCAATCTGTACAAAAATAAGTTCATTTGCAATTCCAAATGGTTAGGTGCAAGTCTGCAAACACAAATAAACAAAGTTTCAATTTTATACAGCATACAGATAGTGTTGCTATGTATTGCGTTTTAAATTGCAGCTCAGACGTTATGTACCCCGAAAGCATCTATCCAGTTACAGATGAAATCCAATCCTCATTCTGATGTCTTTTCAAAATCTACTCTGGAGGAGCTCAAACACACAAACAAGAGAAGTAGATCAACTGTTATAATTAATGAACTACTAGGCACAATAAACCCAACTTCATTACAGTGATACCTCTGGATGCAAATGGGATCCGTTCCGGAGTCCTGTTCGCATCCAGAAGCGAACGCAACCCGCGTCTGCGTGGGTTGCGATTCGCTGCTTCCACGCATGCGCGTGACGTTATTTTGAGCATCTGCGCATGCGCGAGCGGCAAAACCTGGAAGTAATGTGTTCCGTTACTTCTGAGTCGCCGCGGAACGTAACCTGAAAACGCTCAACCTGAAGCATATTCAACCCGAGGTATGACTGTACTGTGTAAGGTTCATGCATTTGTGGAGAACCTGTGGCTTTCTGGCCGTTGATAGACTGCAACTGTCATCAGCTCCAGCCAGCTTGGACAGTGGCCTGGGGGAGTGGATGTCTTGAGGGTCTCAAGTGAGCCACCCCTGCCCCTTAAATTACATTGTTTTTTAGACTGTGAAAAATTAGGGGTATTAGTTCCCCATCGGCCAACCCCTTTTCTGTGTAAATGAAAAGAAAACCTTTAGGATACCACCAGGTATGATGAGCCTCCTGCCCCAGTCTAGCTTAGGGATTGCTGATGTGGTGCCATTTTGGACTACCAGCCCCTGCCTTAATGGCCAATGGGAAGGGAATTGTGTCGTTTGCAATCTGCAGAATCTGGAGGGTTATGTATCCCTATCCTAGTTTGTCCTACTCTGTGAGACTATTTCTGCACCCCATGTGTGGACTTTTTGCAAGCCCTAGCCTGGGTTAAGAAAATTGGAGTTACTATTTTCTTCTTCCTCCTCCAGTTTCTCTCCCCCACTCCCCACATTTCTTTGTTATGGCAGGCATACGAATGCTAAAAGGACCTCAGAGGACAGTTCTTTGTGGTCCCTATGCAGAGGCCTAGTCTTCCAATGTAGAGGCTGTAGAGGCACGCCTTGTTTCGTTCTTAATGTTCTCAATGTTTTAGAAGCTGGCCGTTGCTATCATACTGATGCAGCCTGACAGTTGGTGGAAGTGTTTAATGAATTTACTGTCTCCTAAACAGCACTGGCACTTGCTTTATTCCACAGGCACCTCTGGCTAGTTCTGTTGCTGTGCCGGGTACCTTGGCGTTGCAGAAGAGTTGCACCTGCTCCTGTCCCCTCCAGAGATTTTGGAAACCGGTTCATTGCAATACTCCTTGCTGTGGAGCTCTGGTGACATAGCACTGTCAGCATAGGAAAGTGATATGCCCATGACATGTGCCTTTCACCTTTCTGAGTACCATTAAAAAAATAATAATCCAAAAAGGCTCATGGCTCTTTGCCTGCTTGCCTTGTAACATGCTTTCTGCAGAGAGGGATACTCACCTATGTTTCTTCGCTGATCAGGGTGTGTTTTTTAGATAGCTCAGTGTATAACAGCAAGAGGATTCCTATTGTCTGAGATGCACAGTGCCTGGCCTGTGGTCCACCAATACAAATTACCTTGTCTATTGGCACTGAGAGGAATGTGATAATGGGCCAGGAAAAAGTTGTTCATCTTCTTCTCTGTGCTAGTCTTGCTTTTAAAATCTCCCTCTCTCTTTTAAAAAGTATGCAATAGATTTATTAAACAGAGAGTGCTTTCATTTCTGGTAGGTGTTTATGGAAGGCTGCTTGGATTCCCCCTTCACTGCTTTTCAATGGGAACTACCTGCTATGGAGTGAGCAACCCAAATCCCAGGTTTCCAGCAGTTGTGTGTACTTGAATGATGACCATTGTTGCCCAAGGCCTTCCTGCTACTTGCAGGTCAGTCGATGTCCTTCAGCCCTGGACTGTGTTTCTTCCTCTACTTCCTATGTATTCAACTGCTTAAACATTTTCTTGGGCAGATTTCTCCTGCCACTGTGCATATTGATTCTAACAACATAATGTGGCACACAAAAAGCATATGACATGTAGAGCAGAGAGGATATTTCTTTTCCTAGGTGTTTGTTCTACAGAGACTACATTAGGCCTTCTGCAATTGGATTTTATAACTTGAATGAAGTTCATTGGGGAAGTAGTGAACAGTAGCCTGGTTCACACTTACAGTTGGGTGGTTGTATTTTCTGAGAACTTATTCTAGTTAGAGACTGTGTTCAGCTGTACAGTTACTGACTTACTAAACCATTGTTTAGCCACTGGGAATGAGTGTGGCAAAACTGCACACTCCTTCCTCATCCTTCCCCTTGCCTCTTCTTTCTTTGGTGCTGACATCCTGGTTTAATTATACTTCATTTAACTGGTCTGCCCAAAACACGGAACTGTGGTTTAATGCCAGTTTGAAGTTGATTTACAATTCCTGTTAGCAAACTGGTATTAAACCGCAGTTTCCCATTTGGGATGTAAGATCCAACTGTGGTTTAATTAAACCAGAATGTAAGCACTGAGTTAGGGGATAGGCAAGAAGATGGTTAAGGAGGGGGTACATGGTCCTGTCATTCATTCCTGGTTGCTAAACTATGGTTTAGTAAGCTGGGAATTGTGTATACAGACTGGGCTATTGTATTCCTTAAAATGTAAGCCTTACATTGATCATGTGAGTTTATGTCTGGGGGAAAGCAATGGCAGAAATGAATACATTTCCTTGAAACAAGGTTTCCCCCCCCCCAGCCAGAACTCACTGGAACTCAGTTCTGGCACCTCTCAGGTGGGTGCCATTGCCATTATAAGAGAACAAGGCAGGCGTTTATGGTGAATTCCGGCATCTCTTTTTCTAGAAAAATAGCACTGCTTGAAACTGTCCCACAGGCAGCACTGCCACGTGGAAAAGTGTTTGGACTGCCTAAGGATGAAATAGAAATTGGGGTGCCCACTTGTGAGTTTGGGAATATTAGTATGACTTAATAATCACATGGTTTGTGTGTATATATGGGGGTGGGGTGCCTGTCCCTAACAAGCTTGCAATCTGACGGTTGGAAAAACACCCAACAGAAAGACAAAGGTAGCAAGGGATCAATGTGGGAAAATGCAACAATATACAGTTATGCTAAGTGGTACGGTTGTTGGGTGGGTGACAATTAAGGGGTTAAGCCAAAGCCTTTATAGAAGCACTGAGTTTTGAGGGAGGATTTGAAGGAGTGAGAGATTGAGGGAGAATCGCATCCATGTTCAAGGAAGGCGTTCCAGGCACAAGAGAGAACGAGCAGAAAGATAGCCAGAGACCTTCAGGTGACTGAGGATGATAGAATTGCAGGAGCAAAGGTCACAGGGAAGGACATATCTGAGATAAGGGCAGAAAGATAGAGTGGGGCAAGTCTGCAGAGACCTTTTGAAGGTTAAGGTTTGAATAAAAGAGGGCAGGCAGCTTTTCTCTCTCGGGATTTTTATATGCTATCCTCCTCCGTCTAGTTCAGCGTTGCTATTCAAGGCTCTTCAAGCTTCTATAGGATGAATATGTGTTGTTTTTTACATCCCAGGGTGGTGTGTGTGTGTGTATGTATGCAATACCCTGCTCATGGATGCAGAATTTATACTTGCACCTTCTTACTAATTCCTTCTCTGCTTTCTTTCACCATGCTGCCTGCCAAGAGGCTTGGAACACCAATCAATTGTTGTTCCTGCTCAATAGTCAGACGGTGCCACCGGTGTGCTTCCCCACCCCCATCGAGATGGAGCTGAGCTTCCAATTTAGCCAGTGCGCTCCAAGATCGATACGCCAATCTTTACGTGCTCTCTGTCCCCCCCACCCCCAGTCGGTCTTGAACATTAGTGGCAGCAGGAGCTGGCATGAGCTGCCCGCACCCCAAGCGCTAATTATTATGAATTCTAGTGCAGTCTAGAAATTGGCTGAGCAGTTCCTTTTTGCTGTCCTGGGAGTCGGGAAGGGCAAAGCGTGGGAATAAAGTATTTCAGTTCAATGATACTTTACTGGCATGGCGAGTGACGAGAGTGTTTTCCTCATATTTGTGATATTGGAGGACAAAGTGTCTGCACTGGTCTCCCTTTGATCACATTGCTTGTATAATCCTTCTGCTATTTGTATATTCTGTGTTTGCTACTCAAGACCTGGTCAGGTGTTTCATGCAGGATCCATGATTGGCTCTCGACTCCTGATGTATTCTCCCTCTACAAGAAGCTGCAGGGGGCAATTTTCAGAGCAAGGCTCCAGCTTCGGATGGGAGGTGGCCATAATCCTCCTGGCCCCATGCCATGGCCCTGTCAAAGCCCAGAAGAGCTACTAGCTGTTGAAGGAAAAACATGTAGACACCCATATTGTGACTGGGGTTAATAGCAACTGGGGGAGGCAAAATGTACTGATGTGGAAAGAGTTTACGAGCAACAGCAACAACAACTCTGCAAGAACCACCTTTAAAAGTGTGTTCCAGAGAAGAGAAGTAGGAGCCCTTAAACACTCAAATGTAACAGAACACAAGCTTCAAAAAGACTTACTAAAGCTTACTAAAGCTAAGCTGGTCTGTAAGGAAGAAGAAGCCACCTGAGCATTTGATCTGGTCAAATTAAGTTGATTGATTCCCACACACAACCATGGTCAGTGAGGAGTGTAGTTAAGTATATGCAAAGTTGTGTGCCAGAGATTCATGGAAACTGCTGGGTTGGCAACAAATGCCTGTCTTTGTGGTAGAGATTGGAGCCTTCTGGCCTCATATATTTATAGAAAAATAAACTTGTACCTCTTACCTGGCTGAATCTGTTCCTTGGAAACACATTACAACAAAATGAATATAACAAGAAGTTTAGAACCAGCAGAATGAAGAAGGACACAAGGAGCTGAAGAGAATATGAGGCTTATAATAAATATAAAAATGACAAGATGGCTGAGGAAAAAAGGAAGATGTGGTCAATGCACTAAGCTAACCTCCAGCCAACTTCTGTGACATCAGAACAGGTAATCAAATGGTAGCTGAGATAAAGTTGCCAGTTTGCTATTAGAGCAAGTTAATTCTCACTGTTCATAAAACATGCAAACAAGTAGTACAAAAGTGACTGGGTCATATATCAGAGAAAATCACTTGGTGTATTGCCCAAATGTATTGAGAGCCAGTGTGGTGCAGTGGTTAAGAGTGGTAGACTTGTAATCTGGTGACCCGGGTTCGCTTCCCTGCTCCTTCACATGCAGCTGCTGGGTGACCTTGGGCTAGTCACACTTCTTTGAAGTCTCTCAGCCTCACTCACTTCACAGAGTGTTTGTTGTGGGGGAGGAAGAGAAAGGAGATTGTTAGCTGTTTTGAGACTCCTTAGGGTAGTGATAAAGTGGGATATCAAATCCAAACTCCTCTTCTTCTTCTAAAAAGGTGCAGACTGGAGCTGAGGCAGATGTCTCTGGACAGTAGATTCCATAGTAGTTCCACTACTGAAAATGTCTTGTTAGTATACCTCCTATGTTGGCTGCTGATTTCATCTACCCAAAGGACCATGCACTCTATACTTGATCTTCAAATACAGGAGGGCTCAGACCGGCCATGTGTGTTCCAGAAACTGGAGAACTGTTCTGCCCTGAGAGTGCTGCTGTGCTGAGTGGCTTTGAACCCGGGCAAGATATTTATATCCAAGTCAGGTGTGAGATGCTTCTGCAGGGTCCTCTGTTGGTTTCCTTGTTTGAATGCCTACGTTGTTCCATTCTGATGGTTCCAAGTGGGTTACAGTGACATGGTTCCATGAGGCTACTGCAAAATCCTATTTACATGCATTCTAACAATTGATGTTTAATTTAAATGATTTCATATTGTTTGTTAATTACTTCTTAAAACTTGTTTCCATCTGAACTGCCTAAGATTGTTTGCATAGATCTGCAAATGCCAAATTGTCCGTTTAGCTTGATTACTAACAAAAGTGGAATTCAATTAGTGTGTGCTCAATATTCATTGGTTTGATTTCTAGGCAACCAAAATTTTGCATCAGTCTTTAAACCTAGTTGGACATAAGTTTGAATCTCCTTTCACCATTCCAGCCCAGGTTATTTTCAACAATTTGTTTTCACATCTTCCCACTGTCACACTTCAACCAGCAAAATATTATTTGCCTAATGAGCGACTCTGCTATAGGTGACTCAGATTCACTCTTGCTTATCTAGGGTTATCTAATTATAAGCTGTGGACTACAGCTTGGTGTGTGTCTGGTGAACTAGCTATATGGGGGAATGAATATATTAATAGAATCAGAAATATCAAGACAGTATAAAATGCAACATTCACCAAGATGGGCTATTCAGAACTCCAAATTGGATGACACAAGATTCATTAAACCCAGGGATTCTAAAGATACCTAGCCTCCATCTGGTCAGGACATCACTCATGAAGTCTGGCTTCACTTTTGCAAGTGCAGTCATTGCCTAAATACAAAATGCCTTTGTAGTCCAGTGTTCTTCAAATTTGGGTCCGCAAATGTTGCTGGTCTCCAACTCCTATCATCCCCAGCCACTGGGGAAGAACACTTTTTTTTTTTTTTTAAATATTTTTATTTTTCCATATAAACACCATACAACAAACATAAACATACAAAAACAAAAACAAAACAAAAAACATGTATCATTTCATATCCTAATTTCATATCCTATCTTCCCCGACTTCCTCATGCTTCCCCTTTCTGTATTCCAAATTCTTATCGATTGTTCAGCAAATCTTCCCTTATTTTAATTTAAATTTAGACTATTCTTCCTTATTTTCCTTGTCTTAACCATTACTAATAGTAACCATTTACTTTCCAGTCCAACATCATTCTAACTTTCATTAACTTTGTAATATTTCTTTAAATAGTCCTTGAATTTCTTCCATTCTTCTTGCGCTGCTTCTCTTCCCTGGTTTCGGATTCTGCTCGTCATTTCTGCCAAGCCCATATAGTCTATCACCTTCATCTGCCATTCTTCCAGTGTGGGTAGTTCTTGCGTCTTCCAGTACTTCGCAATGAGTATTCTAGCTGCTGTTGTAGCATACATAAAGAAAGTTATATCCGTCTTTAACACTAAATTATAGTCAGCCCCCTGGAAAAGTATGATTTCCTAGAAAAAATACCAGGCAGGTGAATGTTCAGTCTTGCTTTGGATTAAACTTGCTCTGTTGTTGTTATCTTTTAAAAAAATGGTGCACATCTCTGCTTCCTGATTTACCATCTCCTGGCTTAATACAAAGAGCCGTTTATAAAAATGGAACTGAGTGGGAGCCATTTCGTGTGGGAAGCTGTTTTTCTTTTTTCTTTTATGAAGATGCTACCCCGATGATTTGGCCATTTTTAATCATACCGCTACAACCTGGCATATTAGTTTGGAAGACTTAGAGCCCTGATATGAGCTGATGCACAAATGCATATCTCATCCGTGCGCCAGATTTGTTGTTGCTGCTGTCTTCCCTGTCCCCTATTCCCGCCATCTAAGGAGACTCCATAACCAGGAGCATGAGACTCTTGATTCCAGTGTTGTGGGTTAGAGCGAAAGATTCCAGCATTGCCTTGCAGGGTGTTGGACTAGATGATCCTGGTGTTCTCTTCTAACTCTTCTATGATTCTATACCACCCCTTCCGTGAGCCCAACCATAGCTCCCACCATTTTTGGTTAGGATTACCTACAGCAGAGGGGGCTAAACTCAAGTTTGGGAGCCGGATCCAGCCCACAAGTCATTTTTTTTCTGCCTTCCCAATGTTGGCAGCAAATAGCATGATGATGATGATGATGATGATGATGATGATTGTTATTGTTTTTTAAAAAGTGGACACTGCTGGAGTGGGTTGAGCCCAGCAACTTGTTGGGGATGCAAATCACCCCCTGCTTGGCCATCAGGTAATCATTAGATGAGTGGAAGGAGACTGATAATTTCCCTACCTCAGGCAAGGAGTGGGTGCTGTGTGTCTCTGTCTGTTCATGTAAGGATGTGCATGGGAGAATGGAATGGGCACACCCATGGGGGTAGCCAGGATTTTTGTTGGGGGGCAGGCCTTTTGTTGAGGGGGGCAGAACCTCAGTTAGCTATGCATTTTTATTGATTTTGGGGGCAGCTGCCCCTCCCTGCCCCTCCTTGGCTACGCCCATGGGCACACCCACCACTGGCTTGCCATAAAAACTGGACTGGCCAAAGGTAAATGTAGTGCACACAGGCCAAAAACGTGAGCTGCTCTGACCTACAGGGACAGATCTATGTGTAAAAATGGATGTGGCAAAGGACATCACGTGCTGCATGATCAGACGTGTCAGTGCCTGGCTTATAGACTGCTTCAGAGCCCAGGAGTAATGCTAGAGAGCTTTTCCTCTTCTCTCCAGCAGATTGAGAAACAATAATAAAGGTTGTAGATGTGGGAGGGGAATCCAGAGCAGACACTCTGAGATGGCGTGTGTGTATGTGTGTGTGTGTGTGTCCCATGTCATAATGCCAGGAGTGTATTCACTTGTTTATGGAAAAGTCCTGTGTTACTGGGTGTCATGGAAGTGTGTGTGTGTGTGTCCTTTATGAAGTTCCAAATGCTGGACTTTATCAACGCAGAGGATTATAGAAAAGGAACTCCTTTGCTTCCCCCCACCCATCCCAAGTAAAACCTTATTTGTGAGGTTTTAAACTCACCCGTTGAACTACTCCAGCATGTTTCCCATCTTATCCCCTGCGCGCAAGGGCACTGGCCACTGATCCTGAAAAGCAAATAAGTGTAGGGCATCCCAGGGTGTGTACGTGTGCATGTCTGCACCATCTGATGCCTGCAAAGAAGTGTGAAATGTGGCATGAAATGTGCAAACAGCCCTGGGCTTGTGGAGGTTACTTCATCATGTCCCATGCCTCTCACATTGCTGTTCTGCTTACATTTTTCTGGCAGAGGCAGGCACGTTCTCAGTCTTCCATTGGAAGCCATGGCTGGAGTTAGGTTTTGCCAAGGCTTCAACTGGTAAGCAGGGATTTGTTTGTTTATAATATCTACCTATATAGATACAGTATATACATATAAAAGATCACATGAAGATTGTTACAGTAAAAAACATCACAGCGCTATCCCTTTCCTTAAAAGTAAACAACTTTCATTAGAGAAGAAGACTCCAAAGCGTTGATTGCAGCAAGCTGCTGATTCTGTAGGTTTATCCTGTCTGACCTTAAAAACAGCCATAAAGACAGGAAGCATAAAATCATAATCATCACCACCACCACCATCATCATTTATTTTAAAGAAGCATTTACTAAGTCCTTTCAGGGAAAGCAAGTTGGCAGGTTGCCTCTTCTTTGCTGCGTGACACTGAAATTTGGGGAAGCCCTCAACAAGGGCTGGATCTACACTGATTGTAAAAAACGCTGTAAAAAAAGTAATAGTGCAGTGCAGTTTCCCATTGACGACGGATCGCTGCTCTAAAGCGCCCTCTGGTGTCACATTTTTATAACACATTTTAACATTATAACTGATCAGTGTAGATTTGCCCAAGGTGCCCTGCCTGTATGTGGGGTGGACAGGGATGTTATTTTTCTAACCACTTCTGTTGGATGGGCTGCCAAGACTCCTGAACGCCTTTGCTGCCTCATCAGTTCTGCAAGCTTGTGGAGCCTAATGTTCCATCTGTTTCTGAACAGGAAGTGTGCTCAGAAATGGAGATTGGAGTTTAAATCAGACTGTGGTGGCTAGAGCAGAATAGAGTTGTATCCAAAACACGCTGGAGGGCACCAGGTTGATGAAGGCTGATTAAATATTCAAGGGCTACCATGCAGCAGCAGCAATCTGTGAAGAAGGAAAATTCATACGCTAGCTCTTGATCTGCCTAAACTGGGAAGATCAGGGCTAAGACATCAGGAGCTGGGAGAGGGCTGCTGCTAGATCTCAGGCTTTGGCCCAGAGATTCAGCCTTTGAAGTGCTTTCTTTGGTCCAACAGCTTAAATCTCTGGGCTTTCAGCTGAACCCACCCAGCATGCTGATGTGTTTGGCAAGCATGGGGAAGGAAGATCTATACGTGTGCATGGCGGGCATGTCAAAAAATGTTTTAAAAAGTAAAATAGAAAGTAGAATAGGTTGCAGTGGAGGCAGCAGTAGTAATGGCAGCATATGCACATTGTACTTCATGGCAAACTGGCTTGGTCCTGGCATCCTATTGGGTTGCATGCTTCTGGTGGCAACTTGCAAGGCTGTGTTTTTTGCCAAACACGGTACAGCCCCCTGTTTTAGCTGGCAGTGCTGTGTAGCAGTAGTGGTGGTAGCAACCCAGCATTTCCTAGCCAGCACTGAGAAGAAAGCCTGATCTACAATCAGAGAATATTACAAAAGACGGAACTAAGGGAAGAATTCTGCATCAAACTCGCCTAATCGTTCAGTCAGCGCCAGCATTTCTGCTTGCCAAACAGAACACACACACACACCCTGCCGTATTTGGGGGAGGTGCAGGGCATGCATGAAACAGAAAGGGGAAGCCTAGTGGGAACACTTGCACTGGCTAGTGCCCCGGGATAGTTGAATCTGGGCTGTAGGAACCTTCCTTGTACAGGGTGAGACCATTGGTCCACCCACCTCAGTATTTTCTCTGCTAATTAGCATTGGCCCTTTATTGTATCAGGCAGGGGACATTCCCAGCCCTACCAGAAGACATCAGGGATTGAACCTGGGACCCTTTGCTTGAAAAGCATGTTCTCTATCACTGAGCCGTGGTCCTCCCTCAAGGGCTGTAGTTGGAGAAGGGGGTGATGAAACGTGTTGAAGGCTGAAGTAGAGGGGTTGTGATCCGATCTCCTGGTGTCTATATTTTTAGTGTTAAGCAGTCTGGGTTTGGGGTATGTATGCTGAGATGATTTGATGCAATGGTGCTTAATCTTTTACCACTATGCAGTTTTCACACTCCTAATGATGCCCCAGCCACAGTTTGCCCTGCTTCAATGGAGTAAATAGCAGTTTTGGGGATGCAGTTTAATTTGAGGAAATGGCACGGGAGTAGAAAAGTTCAGCTGTTCTGTTCTTATTTGGAGATTGAGTCCTGTGTTTTCTCTGTTTTGGCACTGAGAGTGTGTCATATGGGGTGTGTGTGAGCGCTTGAGGTTTGTAAATGGTGGATAGGATGCATGGGGGGTATAAGTGCACATGGGGATGCATTGGTGTATGTGATGTAGTAGTGTATGAATGACTTGGCTCACTTTCTTGTTCTGTGGCTAGGTTCACTTAGTTTGAATTATGCGCTTTTAGCTCTTTGTTTGTGCTCATGACCCACTTTGAACTTGGAATATGTTAGCGTTGATCTGTGTTGGCCTGAAATAGCATATGAATGCACGTATAGCTTGATGGCAGTAGACTTGTGAACATATTGAATAGCTATGCAGAATGCTTACAATTGCTATCAGACATTTGTCTTCTGAGCATTGGCAAACCTGAGACATCATCAAGCTCTGTCTCATGAGTCTTAGGCTTTCAGCTGCTGTAGCAAGGCTGGACAGAGAGACTGAAGGAAATCATGATTGTATGGAGAGGTGAATTGTATGTCGGTGTGTGCAAGCAAGCAAGCAAGCAAACAAATAAATAAATGGTATTCCTGGATGCCAAGACCCAAGTTTAGGGCAAATAAGCTTTGGTGAGAGAACCCCAGCAGAGATTTAAAATCACAAAATATGCATCAAAGTAAAGCATAGAAATATAGGCTTAAAAATATGCCATTGTGAGTTCCAAAACTTCCTCCAACATAGGGAAAGACCATACGTTGGGTAAGTTAAAATTAGTTTGCTTACAAATTCTTCAAAGGTCTGGTTGATGTGATTATCCATACAGCATTCATAAAAAAGTTGCACAGGCAGTAAAACCTGGCTTAGTTACAGTGGTGAAAGTTTTTCAATTATTGGTATAGGAACTCAAGAGAGGCTTGTTAGAGCCATACAGTCTGGAGCAACCAGCTCAGACCTTCCCACACATTGAGCTTCTCGGGTAGACTGGAGGGGAACAAAGTCTCGATTACCTAGTCCCTCCCAAGGTGAACTAAGCCTGGAAGGATGGCTTACTTTGTGGCGTTAACTCCTTCATGTATTAATTAGACTAAAGCATGTTGGTTATGTGAGGCTGGTTATCCCTCACTGCAGACTGAGAAGACCTGGCAGGGTTATCAAAGAATTGGTATTAAGAAGTATTAATATAAGGAAGGTAACATGGTGGATTAATTGGATGATAATCCTGGATAGCAAGTTTGCTATCCAGCTGGCAAGGTTGCCCTGTTGCACTGATGGGGTAGCAGAAGGGTCGCAGGATGCTCTTCATGTTGCAGCCAATCTGACTTGCTTCCTCAGGTCCTTTTATCCCCAGGCAGTTTAATAGCCCCTGGGTTGCTGGGTTTCTTGGTCTTAGGAGAGCTTAGAGGTTGCAGTAAAGGCAATTTAATTTTGTGCTCCCTCCCCAACATTCCTCCACAGCTCAGCCCTCTCAGGGGAGTCTCTTGCTCTGCTTCGAAGTTTTCTTACTGCGATGATCATTCTTTCTGCTCTGGCATCCGTTACAGTGACAGCAGCCGGGGAGAGCGGGGCGATCGGAACAAATTTCTCATAAAAAGGAGCTAAGTTGATGAAACCATTACAGTGCATGCATCCTGTACTCGATCATTGTGACACATCAGTGGGGGAGGCGTGGGCAGGACACACACGTGCACGCGCAGGCACACACACACCAGCATCCCTCCAGGCAATCTGGGGCACATTCTGTCCCTTTTTATTTCCCACTGCCCCTCTTTCCTTTTTCTCTCGCTCACCACCCTTGCCTGTCATGTGAGCTTGCAGTCAATGCCCACCTCCAGGCAGTCTGCTCCTACTTGCTGATGCAACTGCTAATGCTTGGCAGAAAGAGCCCAGTTCCACCACTCCAGTCACCAGCTTCTATACTGGAGCAAGAATCAATGGTCTTGATTTCCCTGATAATAGAGCCATTGGGAGCAGGCAGTGCTCCACAGAGCCCAGTTGTTGCTCCAGTACTTCATCTAACCTTTCCTTTCAGACAAAAGATGCGTTGGGTGGGTGTGCAGGTCCTGTCTCTCATTCATGTAGAGAAGGATGGCGGGATTTGCGTACATGTGGGACATGAGACTGGGAGGCATTTTAAGTGGACTGGCCCACTCCTCTGATGAATGACTGATCATCCTGAGCTTTAATAATAATAAAAATAATTTATTATTTATGCCCCGCCCATCAGAACCGGTGTTATGTGGTCCCAGCAGCCACTCCCAGTCACCAGTCTAGCTGCCGCATTCTGGATTAATTGCAGTTTCCGGGTCACCTTCAAAGGTAGCCCCATGTAGAGTGCGTTGCAGTAGTCCAAGCGGGAGATAACTAGAGCATGCAGCACTCTGGTGAGACAGTCCTCGGGCAGGTAGGGTCTTAGCCTACGTACCAGGACAGCACTATATGTGAATTGTTGCAGGAAACCTAGGTGTTACTCCCATGTGCATGTACCACTTGAGTATATGCACCCTTTGTGTGTGCATGGCATCTCTTAATCTGGGCTTAATATGTGTGCTTACATGCGTATTTTAGGGCACAACTATATGTTAGGCAAGAGATCTGTGACTGGAATCCCTAGTACTAAGGACATTGCAGAGTTTTGGCACCACCACTGAAAAGGCTTCACATCCTATACTGCAGGCTTCCTCAACCTCGGCCCTCCAGATGTTTAGAGACTACAGTTCCCATCATCCCTGACCACTGGTCCTGCTAGCTAGGGATGATGGGAGTTGCAGGCCAAAAACATCTGGAGGGCTGAGGTTGAGGAAGCCTGCTATACTGGGTTCTCTGATCTCACATAATGACAAGGCAGAAGAGCAGGGGCCTCTGAAGCTGATCCGAAACTTTGGGGAGGTTCTTATGGCAGTGCTTGAGATAAAGGCTTTAAAGGTTTACACCAGAAGTTTTATGGGTCCCAATCTTCTTCCTTTCCACTCTGCCTTAGGGTTAATAGCAGCATTGGGGGCAGAAGGGAAAACCCCACCCCATCCCCAGCTCTGATGCTCTGAGCCAACTGTACTTTCCCCACAGCGGTTGCTTCTCATGGTTGTTTGTTTTTAAGAAACATGTCAGGAGATCTGCCATGTAGTTTCACTCTTAGTTTCACACTTGGCTGAAGAAAACACCAGAGCAATACAAAATATTTGCTATTCCACAATAATCATAGCTTGTAGTGCTGTCCTCCGAAAGGCTTGTTCTCTGCTGCATCCGTACAAGAAGCACCAGCCCAACATTGTTGTTGGCAAAGGTAATCTATTTCTCTTTCAAATAGCACATGCTTCTTGTTTTGTCAAGTGGCTGTGTTTTCTTTTGAAGAAGAAGAGCTGGGTTAAAGCAGGGTGCATTCACACGTAGAATCAGCCTTCCCACACTACTAATTTTCTGGCCAGGAATAGGGATGGCTGACTTCATCTTGTTGTATTTATTTATTTGGATTTTTATTCCTCCAGCTCCTGAAGCTCTTCTGCCAACAAATGGTGACTCCTTCCAAATCCCACGCCAGTTCTATGTTGTGTAACATGCTTGTTATGATTTATCCACAACCTCATGCACTACTATCTACAAGGGAGCCCATTTTTCGGTCCTATATAATGGCTCGGGCTAGAGGGCCTCAGGGGCAAGCCTGCGTTGCAAAACATATGTGTAAACAGAGGGGAGAAGGAAGTAAAGTACATGAGAAATTGCCAGTATGTTAACTGAAGAGTAGATTTTTTTTTGCAGTGTTAGAAAGAGAGAGGGGTGCCCCATTGTTCCTTTAACTTCCCAGTTCCCTTGCCTCTCTGTCTCCTTCCCAGCAGTAGCACAGAGCCCCTTCTTTCCCCTGCTTCTGTATGAAGGCCCCTTTTCCTTTACACCTGTCTCATCTACCTAATCTTTCCTTAAAGTGCCTACTTCTCCACCTTAGGTGAGTCTTTGGGTCAGCAGAAGTGTCCTATCTGCAAGCTGCTTTCCCCACTTTCAAATTCCCAGCTCCCTTGCTTTCCAGCCTCTGCTCTCTGTTCCTGCAAAATGCAACGTCCCCTGCTGTCCCTTGACACTGTGTTGAAGCTTCTTCACACTACCCCCTTCCTTAGTTCTTTGCTTCTCTCTCCCCCCAGCCTTTGCCCTAGATTTTGCAGGTTGGTTTTGGAAATCAGCTTGCATATGCGGGGACAGACTGTATGCTTCGAGAGAGACTCTCTCATGGAATGAGGTTCTGTAAATAGGGCTTCTTGGACTCCCCGACTGCAGTACCATTACTGTGGTTGCTGGGAGCAGTCCTTTCCACACTGAGCAAAGAAGTCTACAAGATCTGGAAGGGCCTCACTGGGTAAGGTGGAGCCACTGCATTACCTTCCTGGCAGGTGGGTCACTGTTGCTTATCAGGAAGGAGTGGGGAAGCAACAGGGAGGTCAGCCCAGTGCAAAGACACTGGTGGAGCCACTCTAGTGTTCTGCTGGTGTGTTTGCACTACACCGCTTCTCCTTCTTGGTAAGCGACAGAATCTCACCATCCCATTTGGCAAGCCACTTCAGCGACAACTCTGGAATGCAGTGGGAAACACAGCACCACGACTGGTTTGGACACTAGCAACAGGCTATTTTGGTTTTGTCCAGAACACCGTTCATTGAAGAGGCATTCAGAAGGCAACTGTTGCATCAGACGTTTCACATGAGGATGGGGCCAACTCATCCCCCCTGAAAGGTTTCCATAAAGGCTTTTCAGGTTAACAGGTTTCCTTTAATATCACCCACTATGATGTGGTAAGCTAAAACTAAGGCTTAGCAAAACTGTGTAAAGATGCCCAAGGTTCGGCTTAGTGTTCTGTCCAAACTCAGGCTCATAGGACAGGGCTTATTCATCTATCAATGAGCTGCACAACACACTTTTGTGAATGTAGAACCGCAATAATGAAAGCAGATTCCACTCCTTGTCAGAGCCTCTCCTGCTGAGGCCCTAAGGGGAAAAGAGTATTAGCTTGCAGCATACATTGTCTTCTGTGTCTCTCTCTCAGTTTTTCATAGATTTGCCAGTGGCTCTGCTGGCTGGCCGTCTCTGCTTCTGCCTTCCTCTCAGTGGAGCTCTCATACCTTCTGCCAGGGCAGAATCAGAGGTTGTCTTCTCCTCTCCCACCCCCATAAACTAAGCAGCTCATCTGTGGCCCTGTCAGCTCCACGATTTATACTCGGCCCCTGCCAATTGCTGCCTCACCCCTCTCCCGGTTTTATCCCTGTCATAGATCACTTGAGGCGCCTTGCATCGCCACCACAGGGACACTTCATCACACAGAAGTTCCACCTTGTCATTCTCATACTCCTTTGGGGAGAGAGGGAGTGGGAAGAGGAAGCGGATTCGGTGATGGTAAAATAATGGCATAGCAGGAGTTGAGAGAGGGAGTGGTGGGGAAACCCAAGAACAATGAGACTGAGGTCTGCTTCCTTCCCCAAGAGAGGGACCACATCTCTGTATTTATTGGTGGCGAGGGAGCAGGTGGTAAGGAGGGCCAGGCACCAGTCACGCCTGGAGGGAAGGAAGTCCAAACCAATTAGCACTTCCTTGCTTATGCTTCTGGTCTCCACTGCAGCTTCATGAATTCACATTTTATATGTGTGTGTTTTAACTCTGCTGTGCCATGCCCTGTTTCTGCCCCTGTGCAGGATGGATTGCAATGTTTTGGCACTGTCCCTAGCCCTCCCTATAAACCTTTCCTTACACAGACAAAAAACTGACTCCCAACCAAATGTCCTTGCACCCACTCCTTTCTGTCCTACTGAAATAAATTTCACATCCACCCACATGCACAATCTAAACACTCTTTCCAGATTCGTGATTCCTTTCTCAACATAGTCACTCAGACTTGTACAACAGGGATGGTTAAACCTGTGGCCTTCTAGATGGTGCAACAGCTCCCATCATCCCTGATCACTGGCTTTGCTGGCGGAGGCTAATGAGAGTTGGAGTCCAACAAGATCTGGGCAACCACAGGGTCCCCAGTTCAGTTGTGCAAGATTGTCCCTGTGAGTTGCATAAATAGCCCGAATCAGCACAGAGTTTCAAGCCTGTTGGTTTAAATGAGGGTTACTCTGCTCCCAGTAAAGTGGCGCTGCGCAAAAGAGACTAGAGGTGTGATTGGTGCATTGTGTCACTCTTCCCCAACCTGGTGCCAGCCAGATGTATTGGACTACAACTCCTATCATCTCTCATCATTGACCATGCTGGGAGTTGGAGGCCAACAGCTTCAAGAGGGACAACCCAATTTCCTTCCCAGATCAAAGCCCTTAAGGTTATCTGGCTACAGTCTTTGAGTGTGGAGTGGACCCTTGTAAAGAATGACACCGAGCAGGCTATCTTCATCAAGGGAAACTACAATTCCTTAGTCAGAGGAGGTAAGGAAATCCAGAGTATTGCTATCATCCAAATTGCCTTCAATGGTCTGCAAGCTTTTGTGCCAGCCTTTCATGGATGCTTGCAAGGTATTGCTAAGTATAACAGTTTGGTGGGGTTAAGTCGATCTGAGCTGGCATTTTGGAAGTCCAAAGCAGCTGCACATTTAGCGAGGGGCAGGTGACCTTTGTTGACTTCTTGATGGTTGAAAATATATCAACTTGAGTTGCCCCTCTCTACATCTACAAATGGCCATGAGTTTTGAATGGGAAAAGGGAGACAACACAGACAGGACCCCAGCCCTAAAAGTATCACTTTTTAGAAGTCATCCCTCATTCCAAATATGTTTTACCTCTTGAACTGGGAAATGCACAAATCAGTTCACCTTTTCTGCTTGGGCTTCACAACCAGAGCTGCAATTCTCATAGGCAAAGGAGCTGATTGCTTGAACACCAGCAAACGCTTATTAGGCTGGACTTCATCCCCATTCAGTTTCCCGCAAGCGCTGGAATTCCTGCAAGTGCATTAGATTATACTAACAGACTGACATAATTAATTCTTTGTACTGAGTGGAGTGGGGTTGGTGGGCCACATTTGCAGGGAGAATGCAATCCTGACTGGCCTTTTTGCTTGCTTAAATTTATCGCATAGCTAGGTGCAAGAAACATCAGCCTCCTCCCACATCTTTGGGACTATGGGGCTGAGCCCAGCGCACACATTATTAAGGGTGACACTGATTGGCAGCTGCTGCTTGCAGGAGCTGCAGGCTTTCCTGTCCCTCAGCTGTCCTTCCTACCAAGCATTATTTATTTAACAGTCTCTTTGTATTTCTGGGACAGCGGTAGGAACTGGACAAGGGGAATGGTTTGGAATTGGGGAAGTGGGGGAAAGAAATAAGCGCTGCTTGAAAAGTATTTAGACAGACAGCTGTCAGTTAAACTTGTTGGAGTTTTCCAAGCCTGCAGGTAACGTTGGCATGCTTTTTCCCCCTCTACAGCATAGGAAGGAAGGAGAAGATAGCTGGCTAACTGTGCAATTCTGTCTTTGCAATTAGGGCCTGGAGAAAATAGCAAATGAGAATAATGTTGGCCCAAGGGGATGTCCAGAAAGGGATCCCAATATCTTACCTCTGGACACTTGCAGACAGCAGGCATATAGTAGCAGAACATGATTGTGTCACTATTTATTGCAACCATATACCAGGAGCGCAGTTGGTAGCAGAGGGACGGGGGGGGGGGCGTGTTAGCGGCAAAGTTGGGATGCTTGCATGCTGGTAATAAGCTAAGCAAAAATACATACTCCAACCCTTGTTAAATGAAGGGGAAATCCCAATTGTTACGGTATCAGAGCAGAGTTAACCTTGGCAGTTCTGAAGTAGGGGCAGTTGATACTTCTATGCCAGAGGTTTTCAACCTTTTTGGGTTCACGGCTCCCTTGACCAACTACATTCTTTCTGCGGCACCCCAGTGGAACTCAGGAGCCCAGTTATGTTTCCGAGCACAATTCAAAGTATTGGACCTTTAAAGCCCTAGACAGCCTCTGTCCTCTATACCTGAAGGAGCGTCTCCACCCCCATCGTTCAGCCCGGACACTGAGATCCAGCGCCAAGGGCCTTCTGGCAGTTCCCTCATTGCGAGAAGTGAGGTTATAGGGAACCAGGCAAAGGGTCTTCTTGATAGTGGAGCCTGCCCTGTGGAACGCCCTCCCTTCAGATGTGAAGGAAATAAGCAGCTATCTTATCTTTAAAAGACATCTGAAGGCAGCCCTGTTTAGGGAAGTTTTTAATATTTAATGCTGTATTGTTTTTAACACTTGATTGGAAGCTGCCCAGAGTGGCTGGGGAAACTCAGCCAGATGGGCGGAGTATAAATAAATTATTATTATTATTATTATTATTATTATTATTATTAGTCACCCTTTGCCTGCAGAGCCGGCAGCCCCTCACCATTTTTCAAACACCCTCCCTTGTGGAGTGTTCCTTCAGCTTCGTCTCTCCCTGCCCCCATCTTCTTGGGAGCCCTCTGGGCAGCCACTATTGCCGCCTCTGGTCTCTGAGCTGCCCTCCCCCACCCCAAAGAGAGGTGCCTCCTCACGCTGCCCCACAGGGACCTGGGAAGCACCTTCTGGACAGCTTCCGAGGCACCATTCGTTTGGGGAGCTTGTAGCCAGGGCTGCTGCAACACACAGCCATGCAAGACTTTGGGAGGCAGGGATGCAAGAGGGCATCAGAGGATGGAGGGAAGGAAAGAAAGAGAGGCAGAAGCCAGTGTTGCCTGCGGCACCCCTGACCATCATATATATATTCACTAGTTGCACCGAAAACCATAGTCTTGGGTGTGGGAGAAAACACAGAAGTCATATTCAGCATTGACCTACTGAAATGAATAGATAAGTTAGCCAAGATCAAACTTCATGAGTCTGCTCTTAAGTATTACCGGGTGGAATTCAGCAAGTGGGGTATGCATGCATGGAATGAGGTTCATTTGCGCAGTGAGACTTCCCCGTCCTTCCCCTGCATGCACTCCTATACACCTGCATAATATACCTTTTCTGGGTTACAACCCCCCCCCAGCCCTCCAGAGCAGATTGTGGGGAGTGCACAGGATGACGGGGGGAGGGGGAAGCTCCATTATGTGAGCAACAACTTAGTTGAATCCTGCCCACTTACCGTATTTTTTGCTCTATAAGACTCACTTTTTCCCTCCTAAAAAGTAAGGAGAAATGTGTGTGCGTCTTATGGAGTGAATGCAGGCTGCGCAGCTATCCCAGAAGCCAGAACAGCAAGAGGGATTGCTGCTTTCACTGCACAGTGATCCCTCTTGCTGTTCTGGCTTCTGAGATTCAGAATTTTTTTTCTTGTTTTCCTCCTCCAAAAACTAGGTGCGTCTTGTGATCTGGTGCGTCTTATAGAGCGAAAAATACGGTAGCTTTCCATTTTTTACATGGTTCAAGTACACCAGACTAACTATTTCAGGAGCTGCATGCTGGTGATGGATGTGGCCAGAAATGGAAGAGTGCACAGGTCATCTGAGGAGGGGACTTGTTGTCTTTTCCTTCATCAACAATTTATTGTTCTGATGACAGGAGGGGTCGATTTGAATCCCCATCAGGGTGCTGGACTGATCTAGTGTCATGTCTAGTTTAATGTGTGTCTGTTTTCCTTTCCCCCAGTGCTGTCAACATCAGTGGTGTCTTGTGAGGGGCATGAAAATCTGTAGGGGAGCACAGATCAGGATTGTGGGCTGGAGGCCAGTGGTCACCCCTGAAGTTTATTTGGTAGCAGGCTCCATCTTGGGGGGTTCCCTTCCTGTGTGAGAGTGCAGGCAGAATGCCTCTTCTGATAGGGTGCCAGCTATCAGCATCTTTAGTACTTTTAGTAAAATACAGTCATACCTCGGGTTGCAGACGCTTCAGGTTGCGTGTTTTTGGGTTACGGATGCACCAAAACCTGGATGTACCGGAATGGGTTACTTCCGGGTTTCGGTGTTCGCACATGCACAGAAGTGCTAAATTGCGCTTTGCGCATGCGCAGAAGCTCCGAATCGCAACCCGCATGTGCACAGACGCGGCGTTGCGGGTGCTGTGGGTTGCAAACGTGCCTCCCGAACGGATCACGTTCGCGAGCCGAGTGTCCACTGTAACTAACTTTTTAAAAAGTGTCTGCTTTAATTGGGAATGGCTTTTTTTAAAAAAAATAATAATTTAAAAGACTTTTAATCAATTAATCTAAAATTTTAATTGATTGACGAGTTCAGCCCTCGTTAATTATTTTTGGGTGTTTTAGCTGCTGTGCTGCAGTAGCTAAAAAGGCTGAGCTACGTGCCAATCAGGTGGTCCCCTGTTTGATTCTCATTGCAGACACGAACTCATCAGGTAGCTTTGGTCAAGCATCTCTCTCTCAGCCCCCTCCCCTCCTCTTCCAATTATGGATTGTTGGGAATAACACTACAAAAATACCTTGTTGTAAGGATTGCATGTGAAGTGGTTTGGAAACTTGAAAGTGCTATACAAACATTATGTATTATCATCACCGCGGTGCATCTTTTAAGTGGTGCTTTATCAATTATAAGCTTCTGGGAAAGTGGTGCATGGATTTCTTAAGCAAACAAACTTTTCCTCTCACCTTTCCCACAACCTGTTAGTTGTAGTAGTCTTGTGGCTGGGAGCGCCCATGGTTTCTGATGCTCAGGGACTGGGAGCCAGGAAGGAACTAAATAAGGGGAGGAGGCTGCAGGCAGCCTGTAGGGGGCACATTGGGTTGCATGAAACAGAGGGAACATGCCTTCGGAAATGTATCCACTCTGACCGTCGCGTGGGACTCTGTACTGAGGGATTTAGGCATTGGTACATAGTGGAGGACATGCTCTTTCACTTCTCTTCTTTCCTATCCTGTAGATGTTAGACTAATTATTTTAATGAGGCACTCTGCATGCCTCCTCTGGCAACTCTGCCTGGGCACACACAGCCACTGAGGCTCCTAAGCAGCTTATTAGCAGTGCTATGAAAGGCCCGGAGGAAGCTAAACTTCCAACAGAGTCTGACAAAGCTGCTATATGGGGGGGGCAGTGTCTGTCAAGCCGTCCCTCCAAGTTCCAGCTCACAGGCCAGCCCTGTCAGTATGCATCACGAATACCAGGTGCCCTGCCCAAAAGGGGTGCTGTGGGGGCTGGTAGGCTCCTGTACGTAAAGCAGCTGAATCTTGGCTTTGGGAGAAATTGCTCCGCATTTAGACTTGTGGCTTAGCTGCTTCTCCTCCTCCTTAATGGCATTGCCAGATAGGGCAAAAGATGCTCATGTGCTTTTCTCCCCACCCCATCCCTGTAATTACCTCTGGTTCCTTCCTTCCTCCAAACATCTAGAAGCAAAAGGGGCCTTTGTTGAGAGCCCTCCAGGGCATGGTTTTAGTAGCTGCCACGTAATCCCCTGAAATCTCAGGCAAACCCAACTTTTGCTGGGTTGCTCCACCAGCTGACTTCGCCTCGCAAATGCTAAGGGATTTGAAATTACCTTCCCCCCCCCTACACAAGGGTAATTGACGCACATACATATCACTGTGACATTTGCAGTGGATTCAGCTGCACATTCCTGAATTCTCACTGCCCACATTGGCTGGTGGAGCAGTCTATTTGTTATGTGGAACAAATTCGTGCAGCATTTTCCTACTTGGGTACTGTTTATGTGTAGGAACCATGTGTAAGCTCTGTTTAAAGAAATATCCCATTTGGAGCATGTTGCGTCCCTTCAGGTGTCTTGCTGTATGCGTCCCTGAGGTCTTGTCATTTTCTTACCTATTTCTACCTGTCTTTGAGCCATAGCTCACCTTTCTTCCCTCCCTCCTGGCAGCGCTATTGTAGTTAGTTCCTGTGCCCCGCCTGTTGTGAATTGGTGCTCCCTGGCCTCCTAAATTTAATCCGGCTGATATTTTAATAAATCATAGAGAACAGCACTGAAGGTCTTTGTATATATCACTCTTGTGGCTCCCTGAAGGCTTCCAGCTCGAATGATGGATACAGCGGAAATGCTGGAATTGTATCCGTGCATCAGATCTTCCTCTCCTCTTCTACTAGGAAGTTGGGGGTGGGGTGGGGGTGCGAGGCACGATTAGAAGACAGGCCGGGCGTTGGTGAGAGATTCCTCTACTTGCTATTTGACAACACAGTCATTTCTGGGACAACAGGGCCTAATGAAACTAGATTACATGGTTTCACTTTGACAGATCGTTTTGAAAAATGTGGCATTTTCATTCTGTTTCTCTTATTTATCATTATTCGGGACTGGCTGCCGTGGGCGGGAGAGCACCCTCTCCATTGCCAGCTACGGAATCTCTCAGCTGCATGCAGGAAGTGTTGGTGATTTGGGGTGGGTTGGGTGGGGGGAGGGGGTCGATTAGGGCTAGTCTCTGGGGTGTTTCCATTCACTCCAGGGCAAAAAGGGAAATGACTGCTGGCTTATGAGATGCCAGGCTGAAAAGGCATGGTGTGGCTTGCCATCTTCTGGCACAGAGAAGGAAGGGCTGTATCTAGCTGTTGGCACACCTGAACCTCTTAAACCCCTTCAGCCACAGGTAAAAAACTAGTGGCCCAGGATTTGTTATTTGTAGCCCCCAACATTTCCAGAAGATGTACCATTTTTTCATCCCATCAGAGCTCTTCTTGTTATTTTCCTCCTTATTTTTCAACGTGTTTCTTCTCCTGTTTCTGTGTAGTTTTAGAACAATCAGAAACACACTAAAATCAGAAAGGAATTACTTTCCTTTGCTTTCTTGAATAGTAGCTGTATTGGTCTGTTGTGTTGGAACTTGACGTATATATTTCAGCAGAGTGCAGAAATAGAAAGTATAGTAAGGCTGCTGGTTGAAAGAATAAAGAAGGTTTATCACTCCTGGCAAATTAAACCAGCCTGAGTACACACTTATATGTGGCTATCATGGATTCATGAGGTTTTCACAAGGAAGGTCCAACACTACCTGACATGGAGGACAGAAGTAAAGCTTGAGAGAAAAACAATCTATGAGACGGAATTGGCAAGGGAATCAAACGTTACGTCCGGTGTAGCCCTCCCTAGCCGTGTTCAGGTAACTTATTGCAAGCAATATTGCTTTACTCCTAACAAGTTGTACTGGAAAAACAACAGCACCCCTGCATACTTATTTGAGACTGATACCAACAGACACATTTGGGGTTTACATTTGAGTTGACCTGCATAAGCCTAGGAATTCTATTTGGAGTTAGCCATAGTGAAAATTGAAGTAGGGCAGTCTTCATTCCAGATTAGCTGCATCATCTGTACATCATCAGTTCTGCCCACCACTGGCGTCCTGTGATGCCCTATAGGTTGCCCCTGATGGAATGTGACCCGCAGCTGAAAAAGGTATTCCACCTATGACTTAGCCATGGTTGGTTGACTTTGGGAATGGGCACTGCCCAAAGAATGTAGGAAACGAGTGGGGAGAGCCAGATTGGAGCCCAGGGACTGAAGAGACTTCCATAAAGTCTCCTTCTCTGTGTCTTTTTCAGTTGAGCCGCAGTCTTCCTAGGACTGAAACTGACCTGGAATGCTTGGAACAGGAAGCATGCTGGAGCCTGCTCCAAATTTGAAAGGATTATTTAAAGGCATTGTTAGCTCACCAGCCAAATAGAGGGCTTTAAGGTGATTACCAGAGTCTGTATCAATTTGAAGCCTTCCTTGTTTGTGTGCTAATTGTGATGTGCCTCTTGAATTGTGTTCCTTGCACCAGAAGCATCTGTAGACAGGTGTATGTAGGATTCTACCATGCTGCAATATGAGGAGGCTCAGGCTTTCCTCCCTTAGTGCATGATGCTGTAAGAATGTAAATTGATAGCATTTCATTCAATTGAACATAGTGGCACTTGGCTATAGGCATGCAATTTCTTTGCATCTCTTATCCTGTACCTGTCTTCTTGATTCAAAGCATTGTTTGCTGCTTAAAAAAAAAAATCTCAAGGGGGCGTTTGCATTGGCATTTTATTTTTCTTACAAGATCCACTGCTACCTTGGATTACCTTTCACTGTTCACATCATATCATGTGTCCTGTCTTAATTCCCATTGTACTTCCAATTCCACCTTCCCTGTACAGGGAGTGCGATGATTCCATGGTGGTGATGTGTATGTACCCTCATTTGCCTTTTCATTTTTAATGTGGTTTTTATCGAGTGCTGCAGTCTGAAAGCAGCTTTATACCAGAGCACCTGAACAGCTTATTTTCACTTAGCAGCTTTGGCAAAAAGGTGCCTTTGTTACAAATGATAAAGGTTTTTAAAAAAAAAAAAAAAAGAAGACAAGACAAGAAAGGGGGAAGGCAAAATATCATTTCTGAAATGGTGTGAATGGAGATTGTGGAACAATAGTAAATAAAGACTGGTCTGAACAATTACTGAAACAACAATGGAGTGATACAGGAAGAAATGAGGTTGAATTCAGAAGGGATGTTGCAAACACACCCCTAGTGAGTGTGAATGCAGTTTAATAGAGTCACTATCATGCTCGACGAAGGTCAGACCTGTAAAAGGGAGGCATGTTCATTTTGGAGTCCCCCTTCTTCATGATTGGCACTTCAAGTCAGCAACAATTAATAACAATGACCACATCAAGATGATCACTTCAACAACTTTTGTCAGATATCGTAAGAACGTCAGCCCTCCTTATTGTTCTCTCAAACCCACAGCACTCCTTTTTTTTAACACTTCTTATTCTTCCTATTCTTCTTCCTGCTTCTAAGTAAATAAAAGTGTATTTAATAAACCAGCCAATTCAAATGCTTAAAAAAAATGGTTTCACATTATGCCACTCACTTCATCACTGGTGCACTGAGCAATATATCAGCCCAATGCAGGTGTTTTTGAGGTCCACCTCTCGACTACAATTGCCAGAGGCATTATCATACAACCCACTGAGCAGAAAGTTGATGACTTCCAGGTTCCCCCTCTACAGCAGCTTGACTCACCCCATTGGTGATTTAGAGCCGGAAGTCTCGGTGCTGACACCGAGAGGGTTCCCCTGATAGCATAATCTCTGCCAGCAGATGAAGTGACAGAAGCGTCATTAACAGCAGCATATGCCTGAAAACACACACATTCGGCAAGGAGGACAGGAAGCGGGGAGAAGGCCTCAGACGCTGGAAGAGAAAAGGAGCAGAGAAAATAAAATAATTACTTTCCCCCTGCTGTTGAGATGCACCCCACCAATTTGCAATATTCAGATGGTGCATTAGGGGGACACCCACCCAGCCACAGGCCTGGGAAGCCCCCTCCCTCAATGCACATAGCTGTCATTATCCACATTTAACCCAAAGTCTGTGAGAATCTACCGTATTTTTCTGTGTATAAGATGAGGTTTTGTATTATAAAAAAATGTTAACGACTCCCCCCATTTCCTTAATTTGGAGTCCCCAAAAATAGGGGTCGTCTTATACACGAAAAAAATACAGTATTTGTCTAGCTGAATGTAATTGTATTTGCTGGGAATTAAATCTGGGTGGGCCATGACATAGAAAAGTTCCTTACCGACCAGCCTTACTTTGTTTTTAGTAATACAGAGTGGAGCAGTATGCTTCCTTTCCACCTCTATGTGTAAGTTTGGTGGGGCAGAGGGCTAGCTGCTCTGTAGATGTTGTATCCCTCCCTTATTTTTCTCTTCAAGAGGGCTAGCTGCTCTGTAGATGTTGTATCCCTCCCTTATTTTTCTCTCCTCTCCTCTTCAAGAGGCAGGTCCGATCAGAGTGAATTTGCAGTCCATATCTGGGAGAGCTGTGAGTACACCCACCTCCCCTCTTAAAGTGTTATGACCCTGGGGGTAGCTCTTATCATAAGCTACTAGTTGGTCTGCCATTGTGTGTACCTTGTTTGCAAGAGAAGGGAAATGTGCCCTTATACACACCAGCCGTTTTGCGGAATTCTGAAGTGGTTTATCACTTAGCAATCAGCCTGGGAGAAACAGGATCCCACCCCCACCCCCTTTATTGTGTGTCCATCACGGGGCAGCTGGAACCTAGGACAATTCTTGGATAATTCTCTAACTAGCACTCATCAACATCAAAAAAAACTAAGATCATGGCCACTAGTCCCATCACCTCCTAGCAAATAGAAGAGGAAGAAATGGATGCAGTAAGAGATTTTACTTTCTTGGGCTCCATGATCACTGCAGATGGTGACAGCAGTCATGAATTTAAAAGACGCCTGCTCCTTGGGAGAAAAACAATGACAAACCTAGACAGCATCTTAAAAAGCAGAGACATCACCTTGCCAACAAAGGTCCGTATAGTTAAAGCTATGGTTTTCCCAATAGTGATGTATGGAAGTGAGAGCTGGACCATAAAGAAGGCTGATCGCCGAAGAATTGATGCTTTTGAATTATGGTGCTGGAGGAGACTCTTGAGAGTCCCATGGACTGCAAGAAGATCAAACCTATCCATTCTGAAGGAAATCAGCCCTGAGTGCTCACTGGAAGGACAGATTGTGAAGCTGAGGCTCCAGTACTTTGGCCACCTCATGAGAAGAGAAGACTCCCTGGAAAAGACCCTGATGTTGGGAAAGATGGAGGGCACAAGGAGATGGGGACGACAGAGGACGAGATGGTTGGACAGTGTTCTCGAAGCTACCAGCATGAGTTTGACCAAACTACGGGAGGCAGTGGAAGACAGGAGTGCCTGGCGTGCTCTGGTCCATGGGGTCACGAAGAGTCGGACATGACTAAACAACAACAACAACAAGCACTCATCATGTGGGTACCAAATTTCTTCCAGAAGATAAAGATAACCAGATAAAATTTGACTTGATTCAAATGTTTGGCAAGGAGTGTCATTTGAATGCCTTAGATAGGGGAAGTAGGAAAGTTAGCGTAGGAGCAGGGAGTTGTAGGGTCTAATAACATTTCTTGTAGAGGATATGCCTGGATTTCAATGTAAGTCTGGTACTCTGTGTTTGCAGAAGGCCAGTCAGACATAGTGATCACAATGATTGACGCGACTGTGCTGATTGAATACTGCCGGTCAATATTGTGATAGCCATGCCTAAAAGAGAAGATTAAAAAGACTAATGGAGAGAGAACATCCCTTTATTGGCTCTTAGCTAAGGAGACCAGGATCCATGGTCACACTTGGTATATTCAGAATGTCTAGAGCTGCAGAAAACAACACGTGGAGCAGTTCAATTGTTTGATTCATGGCCATAGTCTGGGTGTCTGAAACTTGGTGCACACTTGCAAGTAGGACCCATTGAGCTTAATAGTACTAACTGCTGGGTATTGCACTGGGTAACTGCACAATGTATTTTCATATAGCTGCAATTGCCTTAAAGTATCTCATTGCAGGTTTACGTGGATTTGGTCACCGAGAAAAACATGAAACAGAATGGGCAGCAGATACAGATTTTCCGATAATGAGTTGGCCACGATCACACATGAGGCTCCGGGGCTCAATGAATTTTTGATCTCTTCTAGCATTTAACACTATGAACTGGGCCAACTGTCTTGTAAAATTCTGTATTGTATAGTTTCTGCCCTGGAATGGAAAGCATACAGATGGAAAGGAAAATGACTCAGGGGCACAACTGCATTATATGATATCTTGCACTGATGTAGCAGACTCACTGAAGTTCTTGACCCACAGAGAGAGTACTACTCCACCTCCTCCGAAAAACACAATCAGAGCTGCAATGACTTTTTTTTTAAATCAGGCTAAGCCTGTTGGCATGGAAAGAGTTAATGCAGAGCGATTTGTTGTTGTGTTTACCCTGTGGCATAAACATTCTGAAATGCATGCCGGCCTTCGTTTGCATATTGATATGTATCCTGAAGGGACTCAGTTTGGAAAGTTTTTTTGTGCTTTTTTAGAAATCCATCTTCCCATGCAAGGGAGGAAATTATTCATAATTAAAAAGCAATAATAACATAGAGTGAAGGAACCCAGCTGTATCATAGTCTGTGTGTGTGTGTGTGTGTGTGTGTGTAGGGGGTGAGGGAACACGGGAGAATCTATTTTTAATAGTTTCCACAGCAACAGAAGACTTTGCTTACAGTAAATTTCATCCTGCTTGAGGAGGCCATTCTGATACTGCATTTGAGAGCTGCTTGTATGTGAGTAAATGGGGTGATGGAGGGCTGTTAGTATCCCCTCCCTTGTCTTAGTGACCTGTTTCAGAGTTCAGGGGATATTGGCCACAAGCCAAGGGCCACTGAATGCTGAAGCACTTGGCGGTGCTTCTGAAACAGAGCTTCTGAAGTACCATCTGAAGCGAAGCAGCAGCTGCTGTGACATCTGCCTGTGCCAGCCTAGCTCTGCCTCGACCTCCTGACATCCCCTTCTATTCTTGATTTAGGAAGGAGCTTTGCAAACTGTGCCTTGACTGGACAGTTCAGCTTAACTTCTACCCAAAATAAGCCTTGGATTCACCTTGCCCAGAAACCGACCTCAGCTGGTAGCGTATGACCTTCTCGGCCTACCCTCTTCCTCCTCCTCCTCTTAACCCGGTTCATCCATGCCCTTTTTTGCCTCTTGCGTTGCATCTGCCAAGTGCATCAGATGCCAGTTTCTTTCTCTGGCTTGTTTCGCAGCTGGAGCAGCAGGTGGCTGTACCTTTGGGGAGGAAGTGAAGGAGGGGGGTCTAATTCCAGAAGAGCACTTCACAGCTGGCTTGCTGGAACCTGGCATCACATGCTGAGCATACATGTGCCAGTCTGCCAGAACGGATGGCATGGGTCACACATCTTTTTCAGTGTATATCAGCATTGTCCCCGACACTCTCATTCCATGTCATTCCATGTACAATCTAAAGCTCATTCCTTTTTTTGTCACTATCTGACATATGCATTGTATTAGAAGCACTCTGCCTGCTATCTGTGGATTCTGAAAACTCACTGGGTCAGATGTGTTCCTGTACTTTTATTATTTACATTCATAAATGGATGAAGTTTCCCTCTTGCGTATGTTGTTTCCTCTGCTGTGTGGCATGCATGCAGAATTTGTTTCCTGGAAGAAGGTTCTGGATGTAGGCTTGATGGGACCATGATGGAAATACCTGAATCCAGATCCGACGCTGGAGTTGAATTTCCAGGTGGTTTCTCAAAACTCATTTGGAAAAAAACGCATGGGACATCAAACAACCTGTTACTCAGTCATTATGCTCAAAGGGCTTTGAATGTGACCCCCTCACACACCACCAAAAAGTGACCTTGCAAGATGCGATGCTCATTTCTGAATGAGGAACAGGAATTTGGGTCCACCTGTGTGGATACATAAGGCTCACATAGCAATTCAACATTGTGCTGTACTGAACATTTTGTCATCGTAGCGAGAACAGTCCTCCCTCTGCTCCCCCTGCATGCTGTTTCAGGGGGTCTCCTGACCCCTCCTCCCCCAGAGCAAAATTTTCAGGGCTTCCGCTGACAGGACGCCCGCCCTGTGTATTCATTTGTAGGCTGTCCTATTCCCTTAAAGTAGTAGAGCAGATAACAAAAGCAGGATCATCACAATCTAGGGTAGAATGTGCGGCTCTTCGTTAGGCAGAATATGCAAAAGCAAATTCAAAACAGTGGGATTCTCTTTATTGTTGAAGAGCTTCCCTTTCCTCAGGATGGAAGGACTTGGCTGTCTCCTTCTTCTAGCTGACTTCATGAATTGATAGGGGAGAGGTTTTCCTCACCTGCTCTGGATAATTTTCGGTGGTGTGTAATGGCTTTGGGAAGCAGGTAATTGCAGTGATCACATTACACTTGTTGGTGTTGAAAGGAATCAAGATTGGGACTGGAGGGAAAGGGGGCTGGGGGAGGCCATTAGCTAATTAGCTGCCCTTCTGCTGAACCAAAAACATATTAACCTTTTGCACAATGGCAAGCTATTAAAAACTGAAGAGGCCGACTTTAATGATGAGAGAAACAGGGAAACAAAATGCAACCAAGACTTTTATTATTTTGCTGAATAGGGTTTTGCAGGTGGGGCAGGAGGGCACGGGCAAAAGGCAGGTTACAGCTGCAAAGGTGAATTTTGGGGGGAGAGGGAGCACGAATGGGAGGTTGTGAGGGACTGGCTTTGCTTTGTCATCTGGGGAAAAGAAAAGCCACCCAATTATAAAGTAGGTGCAGGAAACTTTGCATTGAAGCAGCAACCACAGGTGGGACTAACAGGGTACCAAGGGCAAGGCTAAGAAGCACAGCAGAAGAAACTGGAGACCTCTGAGCATGGGATTGCAGGGGGTGCTGCTTAACCTCCTGCTGATCTAGGCTTCACTCCTGCCTGCCTGCCTTCGCTCTGCATCATCTGAGCCTGGTGGCAGCTGCCTCTGTCCAGCAACGTCTATGCTCCTGTTGCCACAGTGACAGGCACGTGTGGCTGAGAATAGCAGAGTCCCTTCCTCCATGGCCTTGCCTGACTCTTCCCACGCAAATGTTGAGGGCTGAGTATTCTCTCTGGCTTTAAGGCTGGCTAAGCAGTGACATGGGGCAGCTGGGGATGGTCTGTGATAGACGGCTGGAGCCTCCTAGCTGCTCATGGGCTATCACACCTGAGCACTGCATATATTTGAGCCGGGATGCTAGCATTAGTGATTGAGAACCAGAAAGTTTTCAAAAACGGGGAAAGGGGGCAGCAGAGGGGTTTGGGAGAGGAAGAGGAGGGTCTTCCTCAGAGTTGTCCTGCAGTTGTCCTGGACTTTGCCACGGAGAGTTGTTGCAAAAAGAAAAGTGGAAGTGGAATTCTTTCTATGAGTGTTGCCCATACGTAGTTCTGTTCAGTTTCCTAGTCCTGTAACTAGAAGCTTTGCTTGGGACTCATTACTTCTCACTGGCACCACACAAGTGAGCTCCTGGTTCTAATTTCCCCTGTTTCCATTTTTTTTCTTTGTTTTTATTAAATTTGTATACCGCCCTATACCCATAGATCTCTCTCCCCCCCCCAATTTTTTAAATTCATTTTATCACACAAATAAAAAAACACAGACAGAAAAGACAAACAATACGAACAAATTCTTGTCATATCCTTATTCTTCTAAACATTGTTAAGTTGGCTTCCCCAAGTCCCACCTATCTGATTTTCATTTTACTTCACCTTTAGCAGTTTACATATATCATAATTTCTAACCATCTTTTTTTTTAATCATACTTAAAATAACTTCACATTTTATCACTTTCAAATACCCTATCTTCTACTTCTAACCCTACAGCCTATATCCACTTCCAAAGCTATTCTAAGGTTTAAATATTAACATACTTTTTCAAATATTCCTTAAACTTCTTCCAGTCTTCTTCCACCGTCTCTTCTCTCTGGTCTCGGAGTCTCCCCGTCAGTTCGGCAAGTTCCATATAGTCCATCATCTTCATCTGCCATTCTTCGATAGTTGGTAAATCTTGTTTCTTCCAATTCTTCGCTAACAATATTCTCGCAGCTGTTGTGGCATACAGAAAAAAAGTAACATCCTTTTTGGGGATTTCACCCCCCACTATACCAAGTAAAAAGGCTTCTGGTTTTTTTAGTAAATGTGTTTTCCAACACTTTTTCAATTCATTATAAATCCTTTCCCAGAAGTCTTTTACCTTGGGGCACGTCCACCCATAGATCTCAGGGCGGTTGACAATGGCACTTCTAAGGAGGTGGCAAATTTATTTCCACCTGCTATCAGAGGAAAAAGTGCCTGCTAGCAGAAGAGCAAAGAAACAAGGAGCAGCAGTAGTAAGAGATCGCTGCTGTAGCTCTGTGGTAGAACATCTACTTTGCCTACAGAGTTTAATCCTCAGCATCAGGGCTGGAAAGGACTCTAGGAGAGCCGCAACCAGTCTGCGTAGGTGGATCCATGGTGTGACTTAGGTTGCCAAGTCCTTCCTGCCCTTTTCTCTCCAAACCTATTCTTTTCTTTGGTTATCATTATTTGGCCTGGGTCCTACACATAGACAGGAGCTGGCCACTTTGCTGAATTGTACCGTGCCAACTTATTCTGTGATCAGGTTAGTGCTCCCATTTGCTCTTCTGATGGGCTTGCCTGGCTGATCTGAAGAAGGTTGCTAGGATGTGCCATCCCATGCTGACACTTACGCGGCCTCTTTGAAGCATGCTCCTAGGTTCCCTAGCCTCAGCACCGCAAGATTCCTACCTGGCCATGAAACCTACCAGGTGCTCTTGGGGAAGTTTCCATCTGTCAGCCTAAGCTTACTCCAGAGGTTTGTGGTAAGGGTACAATGAAGTAACTCCCTGAGCTTTTTGGAGATTTGGACAGGATGAAACATGTATGATGCTTCCTCCTACAGTTGCCGCACCCAAGAAACAGTGGACTCTACCAAATTAGGTGCAAACGACTTAATAACCAATTAGGAACAATTCGTAAAAGAGGATGCCATTAAAGCATAAAGGGTTCCAGTGCAGAGACTGTTCAGAAACAAACACCAAACAGTGGTTAGCAGAACTTCCTTATATCTTTCATCAAAGACATTTCTTTTCACCAGCCAGGAGTCCACTGCATTCAACATATTTCGCATTCTTACATGGCAACTGTCCCACTGTTGTTTAGAGAGAATTGTTGAAATGTGACTAGGATTTAGTTCGTTGTCTTCTGTTAATGATTCATTTCTTTGCAGTGTCCCATCATTCCCTCCTGGAAGTATCTTGGATCCCCCTGCTGAGTTTGTTTGTGTGTTCCTAGTGGTGTTTTATCTCTGTCTCAGCCTGGGTGCTGAAAAGCAGTTACCCCTTCCTACATAGCTACAAAGTTGTGCCATAATCCCCTACTGCTCCACAGCTCAAAAAGCTCATGGTAATTTCCCTTGTAACTCCCCCCCCCCCCTGCTGGATCAAGCATACTATTTTATTAGCATTGTGTTGAGAATCTTGCGGCTGCGGAGGCACAGCATGTGTGTTGCTGTGATTTTTGACTGAAAAACGGACATTTTAGAGTTTTGTTTTGTAGATCCAGTATTACTGCATCGTTCCAAGTTTATTGAGGAGGAAACATATGGATAAATGATAGCACGGCCACCTCCTGCGAGTTGACATGGATATTGGCATTTGAAGAAGCAAGTGTTCTGGTGCACACATAGCACTAAGGTTTCCTATCGTAAGAGGGTCTCTCCTATTCCTGCCTGTCCAACCAGAGTCCAGAAGATGGTGTTGCAACTCAACTCATAATCGGCTTACCATTAGATTCCCAAAATGTTCAGTGTTTTAATTGGAGAAATCATTTGTGCTTAAATGACATTTGATAATGAGAGAGAGAGAGAGAGAGAGAGAGAGAGAGAGGGAGAGAGAGAATCTTTTTGGCTTGATCATGTTTGCGCCAGTTTTTCACAAGGCTCCAATTTCTGGGCGAAAGTGTTGAAGCCCCTGCAAAAAAGGCAAGCAACCCGTCATGGGAAACTCCGTCATCAGGGAAGACAGTGCTCAATATGATCCTTTCTGCTGTCGTTGGCAAGAGTGTGGCCAGTTGGTAGAGGAAATGAGGTATGAAGCAGACTACACTGTGGAAGACCCCTTTAAAAATAGCAAATTTGCTGAACAAATTTTTGCCCCTACTTGTTTGTCTATCAGACTTGTTATTTCTCCAGTAACCTAGGTTCTCTGCCCCTCTTCTCCCCAAAACACCCCCACCAAAAGGGAGGTGTCTGGAGAGGCCCCTTTTCATGGCAGGTGAAATCTTTTGCAAAACGAGGCCTTCTGTTGGAGTTTGGCAAGGGCCAGCCCAAGATATTTTGGCACCTGAGGCTAAATCCCCGCCCCTCCCGGCCACTGGCCAGGGAAGTTAAGGGGCCAGTGAAGATTTACATTAGGTGGGCAGAAACCAACAGTGCCTCCTATTCACTAAGAGGTGACTTGGAGGGGGGGTGGCACCGCCAAGGAGGCGGCAGATCCAGTCACCAGGGAGTGCCCTGCAGCTGTTGTTGCCACTGTGGCAGCGGGCGATGCATTCCTTGGAGGCTACCGTATTTTTCGCTCTATAAGACGCACCAGACCACAACACACACCTAGTTTTTGGAGGAGGAAAACAAGAAAAAAAAATATTCTGAATCCCAGAAGCCAGAACAACAAGAGGGATCGCTGTGCAGCAAAAGCAGCAATCCCTCTTGTTGTTCTGGCTTCTGGGATAGCTGCGCAGCCTGCATTCGCCCCATAAGATGCACACACATTTCCCCTTACTTTTTAGGAGGGAAAAAGTGAGTCTTATAGAGCAAAAAATATGGTATTCCTACTGCCCCTGTGGATGCTGCCACCAGAGGTGGTTGTCTCACGTTGCCTTATGGGTGGGCAGACCCTGAGTGCAGCTATAGGGTTTTCTGAACAGCTTTTTGGAAAGCAGTCATGATTATCCAGCCTTAAGCTTCCTGGTGGAAGGAGTTTTGTTTTTAAAAAATGCAAAAAAATCATCCACCTAGTTCTTCTATTGGGTATATTGCTTGAGCTGCTCTATCCTGGAGTAATCCAGATGGTTTTTTTAAGGAACAGAGTGCTCTGTGAGGGAGCCCTCTAGTGGTGAAAGAAAAAAACAAACCCCCATAAAAGGCAACCCTGTAGTCTCACTGTGATTGTTGCCATAGCATTTATAAAGGAGGAAGGTTTCTCAACTGGCCCGCCAGGGGTTCCAGAACTCTGAAGGTCCAGGTTGAACCTGAAGATCCCATTGTCCTGCTAGCTATGAAGAAAAGGGAAGGAGAGAGGAGAGTTGTTTTGAAGAAAGACTTCTTCATGGTGGCAGAGGTGTCTCTGAATACAAAGGGGTGCGTATGTCACCCACACAACTATCCTGTGGGAAATGGGACAGTAAAATAAATGTTATATGAGTGAAGGGCAAGAGCAGGCCTGGCCTTGTGGCTCAAGCAAGGATGTTCTAACCGACCAAAACTGCATCCTCAAGTTAGCTCAGGAGTATCCTGCTTTAATCGATTTCCAGGTTTCCAAAGAATGCTGTTAGTGCTACATTTTGTAAATCAGCTCCATTTCGGGTGCAGAGGCATATCTAGGGGTATGCAGGCCCGGGTGTGTGTGAAAACACCTATCAGACTATGGAGTGCATGGTGTAAATGCGTGTTGCGACATTCCACCACAGTCGCAGTGAGATTAAATACAGGAGAAGCTTCCTAGCTTTCTTGCACCATGGCACAAAGGTGTGCATTTTTTATTTTTGCCCTTCCTCCTTGCCTTGCCCTCACTCCAGATGCTTCAAATATTTGGGTCACATAAAACTTAGTAATTCCTAAAGCGGAAATTGCGGTGAAGTGATTTGGGGGGGGGGGGGAGGCTGCCAATACAGCTGCTTGCCAAGGGTGCAAAGGACCTTTGGGGGCCAGATAATGAGGCAAATTTAGGTGACTCGCCCCAACCCAACTCAGAACAGGGCCCTCACAAAAGCCTTGCGCCACTCTCATTTTTCTACTTACATATGTGTTTCTTTTAGATCCATGGGCTTAGCAAGAAGTGAGTCTGTCCAGAATGTTGCCTGTGGAGTGCTGGGTGGTTTGTTTGTATTTAAGTTAAAAGCTTCATTTAAGTTTTCAAAATCCCACGTTGCTCTGCTTTAATGACAAAACTCCGAGTACTGCAAGTAGCGTTCTAGACCTCTCACATTGTATGGGGCAGTAAAGGCTAATAGAGGACACAAACAACCACCAGAAATAAAGGCCTGTGTGAAGCAACAGAACATAGAAAAAATATATACAAACAAGACTATACACTTCTTGAGCACCTTTTTAATTATTTTAGGATGAGAAAGAGACTAAACCTCGCTCCTCCTTCTCTCTTACAAGGCATAATGAAGGAAAGTTTATACTTTTACCCCCCCCCAAAAAAAACTCCTAGACTTACTTGCATGCACTTTGGTAGGCTTTATCAACTCTGGAGGGGCTCCTGTGCTTGCAAATTTCATTCACTTTGATCAAAAGGGGAGGGGGATATAATTGAGATTCCCCATTATAGTGAATAGGAAAAGTCTTGGGGCCCATTAACACACCTTGTATATATTCCAGAGGGCAAAATTCAAGTGTATGTAAATCACAAATTTCCCTTATAAAATACTTGGAAACAGAGGTCTAATCTGTTTGCTGTTTCTCTTTACTTGATAGGGGGGAAATAGCATTTTTCTTTGTGCGCCCTTCATACTTGATGCAGTGCATGTGGAATTGTGACGTGGATTATCTATGCCCAAGTATAAAATGCAATGTGAAAAGCCACCCTGATTCAGGGACAGACTCCAGAGGAACACCAAAAGAGGGCAGGTGATGCTAAGTAAGGCTGCTCTTGCACACTTCCTTTTCTCTGTATGACTTGAGGTATGCACAGCCCCTGTTGACCTTCGTCATTTTTAGGCCTGTGTGCTTTTGGTGTCCTGTAAAACACTTCCCATGTTCCAGCAAAGATAAAAGCTATAGGAATCAAGAGAAGGGGTTGCTGTTTTTTGACAGAGTGGGTGGGAAGTACAAGGAAGAAGTATTGTGAATTCCAACAGGAGAAGGCTAAAGAGAGACCCAGAGATAGTTTCAGATACATAGAGTATTTTACCGCTGATTATGCTTAGCTAGGGAAAGAGAGAAAGATAAGAAATAATTCTGAGCTATGGAAATGAATATGTACATTAGGACACCAGTCGTATAATTATTCTTTACATTGTGCTTGCGTTTATCTTAAGAGCCTCTACATTGGATGTGTCCAAGCAAACTTTTATTTGAATTAATAAATATTTGAAAGTTATCCTTGTGCTGTGAGATAAGCATTTGGTCCTGGAAAGACCCTGATTACCTCCATCGATATATGTGTTACTCTCGCGCACCAAATAGTCCCAAAGCTTTTCTTCTAAAATACAATCCTGGCAGGTGCTTCATTTTCAGAGAAATTGTATATTCAGAAGCTAAAAGTCTATTTGAGTTCCTGGGGAATAAGCTTGGAATAAGCAGGGGAATAAGCTTGGGCCCTATGAATTTGAAATTTAAATATTAAAATGGCCCTGGGAATCCTTAGGAAAGGGGAATGAGCTAAATCCAGCTAGGTCTTGCCGGTTACCCCTGACAATATAGAAAGTTATTGCGGAGAAAGCACTGCGGAGATCATTTTCTGGTTTGGCGCTCAATCCCAAATATGTATGTGTTCATGTTATAATCAAGAGGCCTGCAGTCTGTTCCTCATACCTGGGGTTCAAGCAAGCTGGGGCCTGAGCAGGATCTACAGCACAGGGATACAGGTGGTGCTATTTTTCTAGAAAAAGTGGTGCCAGAACTCTGAATTCCTCCCTTGTTCTCTTATGATGGCAATGGGGCCCACCTGAAAGGTGCTGGAACTGAGTTCTGGAGAGCTGGGGGAAAGCCCTGGGTTACTGGTGCTGTGGAGGTACTGAAACCAAGCCAGACCACTTGTTTAGAGGAACCAGAGCCGGGGTGGAAACTAGAGACAAGACAGAGAACTAGAGCTAGCACTGCTCAACGGAGAGTTGTAGAGAGCTGTTGTCACATCAGAGGCTTATGAGAGATGGAGCGGCCTATAGCTACAGTATACAGCCTGAGCCCTCCCTTCCCCAGCTACTTGCTGGGTTATCCAGTACACTGGGTTCCTCTCCAGCTTCTTTCTTCTTCCAAGTAGAACCTTGATGGTGAAGCCTGGTAGTTAGACGCCCACTTCTCCATAAATTGTGGATTTCACACCAGGGTTCATTGTTATCGTAGCTCCTGAGCCTTGGGGGATGAAGGGGAGAGTCAGGGGACAATCAAAATATGAGGGAGTCCTGGAGGTGGGGCAGCAAGTTGTCCTTGGACCTGGGCAGCTCAGTGGGCTCTTCAGATTCAGCTGCAGTTGCTAGAGTTTCCCATAGCGTCATGTTCCTCCTCCTCGAATGTGGTCTTTCCAGAAGCCTGGCCAGGCTAAACCACAACACCACCTTAGGCTGAAACGTAACTTTGAGTGTATATCCCATATCAGATCTTAGCAACCAACATCTAGATTAAGACATATGAAGTGAATCCTTTTGTTACTTTATTTCATCCTTTAAAAAAAAAGAGAGAAGAAAAGAAACAGGCAGTGAACGTATTTCCCAATAAGTGACCTTTAATTTATTATATTTTTCTGGTTTTGCATTTTTAATGCAAGCGCTGTGCTTTGTAATCAGAAATTTTGCTTTCTGTGCTCCTCCAGAACTTATAGAGGAGTAAAATAAGAGGAACAACTAATTTGGTATAACCTGGTTTTGTTCAAAACAAAGCAAAACAAAACATGTATAACTGTTTGTTCATTTCTCAGTGTAAATCTGTGAAGCTTTGGGTTTTCTAAAGCAGGCATAGGCAAACTCGGCCCTCCAGATGTTTTTTGGGACTACAACTCCCATCATCCTTAGCTAACAGGACCAGTGGTCAGGGATGATGGGAACTGTAGTCTCAAAACATCCGGAGGACTGAGTTTGCCTATGCCTGTTCTAGAGCAAGGCTCTGATTCAGAGCAACATTCAACAAGTGTTCTCTGAAGTAGCCTGAGGCAAACTGATAAACTTTCCAAAGCAGGATCGGAACCAAATTTTGTTTTCAGCGCACATTCCTACTTTGGAACCCCTGCTGTTTCCAGTTTTGATGTGCATGTAGATAAGCGAGCCTCCTTGTAGCAGGTTTACTTGCCAGTCCTATGAAAGCTAAATAATTTGTTCAGTCTTCAGTTTGCCACAGGACTCTGTAGTGTTTCCGGCAACAGACTAACAGTTAGTGACTTCTTGATCATTCTTCAAGATGTGCACTTAGCTACAGCGTCAGGTAGCTTGTTCATATAATCATGGCTGGTATTTACTTCTGTTGCACGAGATCTGGAGCAGGGAGGTACAGTAATAAGAAAAAGCATGTTTTTTGCCAACTACCCCTCAGCTGAGCAACTTTCCGATTTGGTTGCACAGTTTACCCAGCAGATGGCAGCAATAGTATACGCACAGTGCATACTGTTAGAAAAACTTAGGTTAGCCTCCAGCTGGCAGTACAGCAGCAGCAAAAATAAAAGAAAAGAAATAGGTATGGTGGCCAAAGAGGGACCAGATATTTATTCACAATGCTGCACATTTTGATACATTCAAAATAAGATGGAAAACTGGATCTGATCGCAGATTGGCTTGTGGAGTGGGGAGATAAATGATAGGCACTGGAAGTGAGGGATGTTATGGACAGCTGCCTGGGGTTTGATATTTCTGGACCCAAGGATCCCAGGGAAGACGACTTCAATCCCAATAATGATATTTAAGGGTTTTAGGCTTTGCATAGCATTTCCACCTTTGTAGGAGAGGGCAGTCACAGGTTGATAGCATTGTATTCCCTTTTTCCTTCCTTTGCACTGGGTCTGGGCTGGGTAGAGGAAGAGCAGAGCAGAGTAGGCGTTAGTTTTAGTTATGTGGTTGCAGCAGGGGTGGGAGAACCTGTGGCCCCTCCAAATGTTGCTGGGCTACGACTCTCACCATCCCTGACCATTGAACATGTTAGTGGGACTGATGGGAGTTGGAGTCTGACAACAAGAGAACAGGCCTTTTCTGTGCTGGCTCCCCCGTTGTGGAATGCTGTCCCCAGAGAGGCTCATCTGGCACCATCGTTACATCGTTAATCGATGGACTGTGAAAGTCTGGTGGGGAGGACTGTTGCTCTGATGACTATTTTATCATTAGGCTGTCTGTCAGTATGTTTTTTATTATGTTTTTTATCATAATAATAATAAAAATAAATAGTTTTTTATTTATACCCTGCCCTTCCCAGTTCAGAAAACCGGGCTCAGGGTGGCTAACAACAAATTTAAAAAACTTAATTGATGCAACAAAAAGCAGCGTAAAATACTGTATAAAACGTGAATAACAATAAATTCAGAATTCATAAATCAATTTAGGGGGAAAATCCATCCAATAAACATTAGATGATCACCAGGGCTTGCTGGCTAGGTTAGTCCTATTTGGGCCAGCGAAGCGACCAGGGGAGAATTAGCTGTGGGATCCCAGAGCGGGTATAAAGGGGAGGGGGAGGGAAGGAAGGGGAATAAAAGATCAGGCTAAGTTCAAATTGAAAGCCAGGTGGAATAGCTCTGTCTTACAAGCCCTGTGGAAGGAAGTTAAATCCTTCAGGGCCCTGGTCTCTTGGGACAGAGCACTCCACCAGGTCGGAGCCATCACTGAGAAGGCCCTGGCCCTGGTGGAAGATAATCTGACTTCCTTAGGGCCCGGGAACTATGATTATTCATGGACCTTAAGGTCCTCTGTGGGGCATACCAGGAGAGGCGGTCCCGTAAGTATGAGGGCCCTAAGCCACATTGATGTTCTGCAATGTGTTCTTAATGTTGTATGCCACCCTGGGATCTTTTGATAAAGGGCGGTATATAAATTGAATTAACAGCAGCAGCAGCAACAACAACATCTGGAAGGCCGTAGGCTTCACCATCCCTAAACTACAATGACCGAAATGACGACGTGAATCTGGTACTAGAGACCTTCAGATGTATTCTTCACCCAGTGGCGTTGCCCTTTGGGCATCCCATACAGGTGTTCTGCTGTGGCACATCTACGATGGGCACGTAGCTTAGTGGTAGTGCCCTTATTTGCACATAGCGAGGCATGAGGTTCAGTACCAGCATCTCCATGCAGGACTAGACAAGACCCATCTTTGAAACCCTGAATCATAGAATTGTAAAGTTGGAAGGGGACACAAGGGTCATCTAGTCCAACCCCCTGCAATGCAGGGATCTTTCATCCAACATGGGGCTCGAACCCACAGCCCTGAGATTAAGGGGTCTTATGCTCTACCAGTTGAGCTATCAGGCAGAACCTCTGCATGTGTGAACCAAGTGGTGCCCACATTCTATATATGACCCTAAGACTCCAAAAGTAGGTTTTCCTTGAAACTGCCTGTGAATCTCCCTTCTTAACTTTCCCATTGCTGCTGCGGCTGACTGCAGACCATGCCAGGTCCACTAGAGGGCGCTGCAGCTTAGCAGAGGAGTAGAAGCTTTTGCAATCAATCAGTGGTTTTGCTCAAAGCGCTGGCTTCCCCAGCAGGGAGTTGCGTGGCAGAGCTTCTCGTTTGCGTAAATTACACGCACCCTGTTTTTAAATGTTGCCACTGGCATGGCTAAGGGAGGTGTAGGCACCATTCTGGGCTTCACGGCGTTTTCTGAACCAAAGATCGATAGGAATTAAAACCTATTTCCAGTACTTTTTTTAAGCAAAAACAGCAGCAGTAACAACACACACACACACACACACACAAATTCCAACAAGCAGTGCTTCCTCCTGCAGGGTTTGCAGCCTGAACGAACTCTGCAGTATTGAGCTAATGCCTGAGAACCAGCAAAGGAAATTGAGTGGAAACTGACAAGGGAACAGAGATGAAACTGACTTCTTTCTCTCCCATTGGCAGCTGAGAGAAGGAAAGAACAGGCTATTGCCTTGGTTATTTATCTGGGTAATAAGGGCATCCCCCCGGTAAGAGCAGATGGAGTGTATGAACTAGATACGGAGAGAAATGCAGCCGGCCCTGCCTCCAGGATCTACAAGCCCAAGCTCTGATTCTGCAGATCTTCACGGGATGGACTTTATTCACCCGTGTAATCCTGTTTCAAGACCCTGATGTTGGGAAAGATGGAGGGCACAAGGAGAAGGGGACGACAGAGGACGAGATGGTTGGACAGTGTTCTCGAAGCTACCAGCATGAGTTTGACCAAACTGCAGGAGGCAGTGGAAGATAGGAGTGCCTGGCGTGCTCTGGTCCATGGGGTCACAAAGAGTCGGACACGACTAAATGACTAAACAACAACAGTCCTGTTGCAGAAAGCGAACTAGCCACCTCTGTACAGCAAGGAGTTCTAAAATGGCCAGTTGTTGTTTTTGGAGTCCCTTTGACTTCTCTGCTATATTAATTAAACACTGTGCAGAGATGGTCTGTGAATGTGTGTGGGGCGGGGGGAAATACCACTACCCTGAAAGCCTGAACAAGTACTATAGGCATCAGCTCTCTTTGCATGATTTGGAACCCTGCAAAAGACAGGGTTCCCAAATCACATGTACGACACTTGCATACAACTTACACACACAGAAGACCTTCTGTTGAATGTGTGGTTGTTGGGAGGTGACAGCAGGCATGGTCCTGATTCTCCCCACCACCACCGCCCCTTCCCACACTGTTTACCAGTGCAAGGCTTTCATAGCATCTTAACGGAGATGTTGACTTTTTAATCCTTTGTGCTTTAGAAGAAACAAACACCTGGATTAGGACTTTGTGCTCAGTCTTCCTCCCTGCTCCTTTGGACCCAGCACTGTACTGAAGTATAAGCAAGGCAACGAAGGCTGGAGGAAGGGAAGCGAAGAACAGGATCTTGCAGAAGCTCAGAAGCCGAGAAGCTGGAGGGGGTGAGCAGGCAGAGCCTGATGTGCTTATCGCCCCTGAGTTCTACCGTATATGTGCTTCTCCTAGGCACCTTTCAGGTTATATTCTGGGAGTTGATTGGCAGCATCTGGTGTGGGAGTCAACTAAGTTGTTGTGTGCACATAACAAGGTCCTCTTGCACAACAAGACTTTCCCCCTCTTTATTTCTTCCCTGCACCCCCTAAATCTGCTCAGGAAGGTTGGAGGAAACCCCAGAACAGGTTTGGTGGACGCGTGAGAGGAAGAGAATGGGCACAGAGGTCTTAGCTCTGTAATTGGGCTTAGTTACACACACACACACACACCTACACACACACCCCAGTTAGCACTACAATGGTACCTCGGGTTACAGACGCTTCAGGTTACAGACTCCACTAACCCAGAAATATTACCTTGGGTTAAGAACTTTGCTTCAGGATGAGAATAGAAATCACGTGAAATTAGGATTTGCTGGATTAACAATTTGAACTAGAAAACAAGAAGGGGAGGTATGAGGAAGTCAAAGAAACATGTTATTGAAAAATTGATATTGAAATTGATTTGTTTTTAATATTTTTCTTTTTCTTTTTGTGTTTGTATAAAATTGGAAAAATTGAATAAATATTTATTAAAAAAAAAAGAGAACAGAAATCACGTGGTGGTGGCAGCGGGAGGCCCCATTAGCTAAAGTGGTACCTCAGGTTAAGAACAGTTTCAGGTTAAGAACGGACCTCCAGAACGAATTAAGTTCTTAACCCGAGGTACCACTGTACATTGAATTTCACCCAGTGGAATATGGAGGGGAGGGACTGTAATGAAGACAGTACTGGCATATCCTTTATTTAACGTGATTCCCCACAAGTTAGATAAGGGGGTGGGAGTCCGAGCTATATAGAACAGTAAATGAATTTAGCAATATGTTGGAAATATCGACAGTACAACATTTGCGCTGAACCCAATGAAATGCTGCTCTGGGTTTTCTCTGGTTATTCCTCCTCCTCCCCCAGTAGCATTTATAGCAGTTGGTTTTGAATGTCCCAAGCGACCTTTTTAAACACAAGGTCCAAGAGATAATTGGCCACTGATGACCACAGGGGCCCTGCTGGCACCAAGCTGCCTTCTCCACCCTGCTGGACTCTTTTATTTGATTTGCTCAGTAATACCGAAATCCCTTAAAAGGATATTGCAGTCCTCCCCTGGTTCTCTCCCCCCCTTCCCAGCCAAAGTGAATTGCTTGTTTTTCTCAGTGAGCAGGAAAGGGGTTAAAATGAAGCTGTAGCTGAAAGGAAAGTACTTGGGCTCTGGTGAAGGGTACAGGACTTGGAAAGGCAGTTTCAGGTGTAGTTAAAGGTAAAGGGACCCCTGACCATTAGGTCCAGTTGTGGCCAGCTCTGGGATTGTGGCGCTCATCTCGCTTTATTGGCCGAGGGAGCCAGCATACAGCTTCCAGGTCATGTGGCCAGTGTGACTAAGCTGCTTCTGGCGAACCAGAGCAGCACACGGAAACGCTGTTTACCTTTCCGCCAGAGTGGTACCTATTTATCTACTTGCACTTTGACGTGCTTTCGAACTGCTAGGTTGGCAGGAGCAGGGACTGAGCAACGGGAGCTCACCCCGTCGCGGGGATTCGAACCGCCAACCTTCTGATCGGCAAGTCCTAGGCTCTGTGGTTTAACCCGCAGTGCCACCCGTGTCCCTCGGGTGTAGTTGCATAGCAGTAAAGCAGCTTACATTAGCACAAGGGTTCTTACAATGTGGTCAAAAGTCATTATAAACTTGTTTTAACTAAGACCAGTAGTATGGTCAACAAGTGGACACAGGCTTTCCTTCCCTCCCACGCAACAAACAACCCAAGGGTGCCTCCAGGATGTCATTATTTTTGTGACAGCCACTGACTTGGACGGCTCTAAAAGGGGATTTGGGCTATCAGTGGCTACTAGCCACAACTCTGCTGTGTCTCTACAGTTTAGGGTGCTTCTGAATATCAGTTGCTGGAAACCTCTGGAGGGGAGAGAGTGCGCTTGTGCTCAGGTCTCCACAGGCATCTGGTTGGCCACTGTGAGAACAGGATTCTGGTCTACATGGTCCATCGGCCTGATCCAGCTGTGCTCTTTTTATGCTGTTGTGAGAGGTATTTAGGTGCACGTTGGAAATGTAGGTTTGCGCTGTTAAAGCATACAGTATTAAAGGGATCTGCCGCCTTAGAGCAACAAACTTCCATTTTTAAGAAACCCAGACTTTTTGTGCTTTAGGAAAGTGAAATGCACTGAAAAGTGTGGACTGGATGAATGGAAGTGAGTGGCAAGCCATGCAAATGCTCCACAAGTAAATGGGGATGCATTCGCAATAAAGTTGGGACATAGTCTAACCTCTGTGTAAGGATTGTGCAAGCAAATCAGGAAGAAGGCTCAATAAACAGGGCTTTTAGAGTGGCCCAGGGATGTACCTAGTATGCCACTTGCAGAAGAAACAAACTAGTGGATATTCTTTTCCCAAAGCTGTAGACCTCTAGCAGGTTTTGAGCCACACTAACAGTAGAAGGGACGCGGGTGGCACTGTGGGTTAAACCACAGAGCCTAGGACTTGCCGATCAGAAGGTCGGTGGTTCAAATCCCCGCGACGAGGTGAGCTCCCGTTGCTCGGTCCCTGCTCCTGCCAACCTAGCAGTTCGAAAGCACATCAAAGTGCAAGTAGGTAAAGAGGTACTGCTCCGGCGGGAAGGTAAATGGCGTTTCTGTGCGCTGCTCTGGTTCATCAGAAGCGGCTTAGTCATGCTGGCCACATGACCTGGAAGCCGTATACCAGCTCCCTCGGCCAATAAAGCGAGATGAGCGGCGCAACCCCAGCGTTGTCCGCGACTGGACCTAATGGTCAGGGGTCCCTTTACCTTTACCTTTAACAGGAGTCTTTAGCTTCCAGGTTGGTAAAGGAGGTGGTGGAGGATGGGTGGCTTCTGTTTCCTTTGCCTCTGAATGTTTTTATCTGTGCATCCTCTGTTCGTCTTAGTTACCCCTCTCTTAAAAAAAACAAAAAACATTTGTGCCTTTGGCATGCATACATAGAACATGGTATGCCATTTAGTTGCTGATAAAAATAGTTTCATTGTGTTGCATAGAACCAGTGAGTTGGCAAGATATACAAGGTGTTCCTGAGGAATAGCCACATGGAGCATAAAGAGGGTGCGAGGCATTCTTAGGCTGTGTAGAGACAACAGTTTAAAGTGGATTTGATGCATCTCTTCCTCCCCACCTTTAATTCGGATTTTCCTGATCTGTGGATAATGCAGAAAGGGGGCATAGCATAGTGGAACATAGCAAGCTGCCTTCTACTGAGTCAGACCATTGGTCCACCTGGTTCAGTACTGTCTACTGGGTTTCCCAAACTTGGGTGTCCAGCTGTTGTGGACTATAGTTCCCATCATCGCTGACCACTGGTCCTGCTAGCTTGGGATGATGGGAGTTGTAGTCCCAAAACAGCAGGAGACTCAAGTTTGGGAAACCCTGGTCTATACTGACTGGCAAGATTATGCCATGACTCTTGAGGATTGTATTCCTGAACCAACCGGGAGGTGCTGGGAACTGAACCTGGGACCTTCTGCATGCACAGCAGATGCCCTGCCATTAGACTATAGCCTAGGGGTGCCCAAACTTTTTTCAAAGAGGGCCAGATTTGATGAAGTGAACATGTGTGAGGGCCGACCAAAGTTTTTTTAGGATTGAGGTTGCTGAGCTATTTTTAGGAGTTTACCCCAGGACATATACTGCCACGGGGGCAGGATTAAATCGACTGGTGGACTGGATTACACCCCCGAAACGGGCTTTAGACATGCCTGCTATAGCCCTTCCCCAATGCTGTTTTCATATTACAACCCTCATGCAATAAGCAATGAGAAATGGGTTGAGGCTATTCACCATGGCTCCACGCTGGCTCCACTGCTATGAATGTGGAGTCCGGTATGGGAGCTCTCCACATGGTGAGCAGTTCTTCATGTCCAGACTGCATACTACTTGGCGATCCGGTGGGGAGAAGCTTGGACCTCTGCTCCCTACTCTTTCTTTGCTTCCTCCAGAGACCTTGCTCCCAATGTTCTTCTGGCGTTCGAGACTCCTCCTCGTATTCTAACCAGGTTTTAAGAGCATTGCTTTTAAGAGCATGCAGTGTCCAACCTTACAAAGGAGCCATTGTACACAGACGTATTCTTATGAAATGCTCTTATATGGTTATTGACCTACTTTTGGAGCTGTTTGATGGGGTTACTAATTGGCATTTTATTAAGTGATGCATGCAAAAGATACCTAATACGTTCAGAGCCTAATAATAAAAAACCAGCAACCTAGAGAATGGAAGGGATAGCGTGTTGGGAACTGTGTTTGGGAAGGTACTGTGTCTGCGTGGGCGGAGAACAGTTAATATTGCCATTGTCTAATAGTAAAGAAAGGCTTCTTTTTTTAAAAAAAAATCCATTTTGAAGAGGAATTTGAAAGTAGGCTGTGCTGGCTTGTGGGAGAGAGATTATTGTATCTGCAAGGACCAACACAGAAAGCCACAAAAGCTAGAGAGGGATGTTTTCTTTTTTAAAAAAATAAATAAACCCCAAACCATTGGGAGCACAGTAAGCTTGCAATCCATTCTAACAAGAAGATATATTCAAAGTAGAGGAGGTGCTTCTCATTGGTGCAAGATTTTGAGCATCTTGCAACACTTAGTGCAAAATGGATAGGTAAAAAGACTGTCCTATATGCAGTGGCGTAGCGTGGGGGGTGCAGGGGGGGCCGGCTGCACCGGGCGCAACATCTGGGGTTAGGGCAAATCCACGGGTTAGGGGGCGCAAATCCACGGGTTAGGGGGCGCAAATCCACGGGTTAGGGGCGCAAATTACTTGCCTTGCCCCGGGTGCTGACAACCCACGCTACGCCACTGCCTATATGCAACTTCCTTTGCTTGCAAGTCGCCAGCAACGAATGAAGCATTTTTCCTGCTTGCAACTCTCAGAAAACCTGTGGGTGGGGTGGGCTAGGGTGGGGGAAATACTTTTATTTTTCCAGTATTCAACAGTAGTGTTTGATCTTACTCTCATTATTTTTTGGGGTGTGTGTGTTATGTTTGTGTGTGTGAATCCTGCACATGTGGTTAGGGGGCATGCAGTGTTTTGGCTTATTTTTAGCGTAGTTTCAGGGAGAACATTGTGAGGTGGAAATGGTGGCCGCTGATGGAAGGTTTACTTCACAACAGCAAAACATGTTTGAAAAGAACAAACACTGCTGCTGTTCAGCAAGCCCCTGCCCCTGAAATGAGCATAGACTCTTCCCCAAAATTTAAAGAGTGGCTGGGGAAACCCAGCCAGGTGGGCGGGGTATGAATAATAAGTTGTTGTTGTTATCAAAGAGACTTTCCAAACGGATCCGTCACACCCACCCATCCAAAATGTGAAGCAGAAGTTCTTTTCAAGAGAACATTAAGCTCAGTTCTCCTTATTTTTAAAGATAGACCAGCTGATACAGAGGGAGGGGCCGAACCTACCAAGTTCCATGGTACTGCCATGCAAAATGTTTTACAAAGTTACGCTGTTTCAGGGGATTGTGCCATTTCGGAGGAATGACCTCTTTCTTTTTTGCATGGTCTTTTTGCTTTCAACCTTCTCTTACCATTCTTGAGTTAATAATAATCAGAAACCAGAAACCAGAAGCCTTCCTTTTGGGTGTTGTAGGTAGAGAAATACATAAGCGAGATAAAACATTGCTTTTGTATGCAATGACTGCAGCAAGAATACTGTTGGCCCAAAAATGGAAACAGGAAGAGATCCCAACAAAAGGAGAGTGGCAGATGAAGTTAATGGACTATGCCGAGTCGGCGAAACTACCTGAGAAAATTCGGAACCAGCAGCACCAGACCTTTTTGAAAGACTGGAATAAATTTGTATTTGAGAGACAACTGTAAACAATTGACATTGCTAGTAGGGCTACAAGAAGTTTTGTAAGGTTAGAGATATCGGTTATTATCAATATGATGTTTAAATGGTGTATTTAAGATTTGGATTTAAGGGTAATAATAATAATAATAGTAACAAAATGCAATATCAGAGTATAGTTAGGAGAACCATTAGTTGAGGAGGAGGGACATCTCAGGCCAAGATGGCCAAGTGGTTTTTATATATTATATGTAAGATGGATGTTTTGTCAATTTTTAAAATAAAATTTAATAAAAATTATTAATACTAATACTAATAATAATCAGAAACCACATGGCGCTATTTCTTCCTGTTGCAAATGACCTCACAGGTTGCATTGTACCACAATGAAGACTAGAAAGCAGCCCTCGAGCTTAGGCATGCCAGCTCCCTCAATTGCAGAACCGAAAGGCTGTGTGCTCATGACCATTGACTCTGGCTCCAGTGCTGGCTTTTGACTCCACGTGCACACAATGTCCCCCGTGACACAGAGCTATCCTGCAGTTTCTTGAGTCTGTTGCGTTTCCCCTCAAGCCAGCTTCTATCTGAATGGAAAAAAACCTAAGCCACATTCACTTTGCAATTAAGCTGAGTTGTGCACATTTGAGGCCGCCATTGCATGTGCACAGATGACAGCTTCACGAATGGGAGTTCAAGGGGCCAGGTTGCAGGGGGCAGGGAAAACAAACACATAATGTGCATTGGGCGAAGACTTCCCTGCTCCGTCTCCGGTGTGCGTGGCAAGGTGCAAACGCGATTTGAAACGCAGCGAGGGGAAATGACCTCACTGTGTTTTAAGCCGCTAATGTGCACACAGCCTTGGCAAATTTAATCTGAGATGCACTTGCTGCCTGCAGAATAATTCATGCAACTGTACCCCACCCACTGCCACCCTGGGACTGGCTCCATTTCCGAAGCAAGCTCCCTTCAAATCCTTCCACAGCATTTGGCAGCATTAATCCTGTTGGCCTTGGCAATTTCTGCAGGTGCTGAGAAGGCTTTTGTCGGGGACTGGCTGGCTGGCTGGCTGGCTGATAGGAGAAGTAATTCTCTGTGGCAAGAGCCCTTGGAAACAATCTGGCAGATGGAGCCCCAATTCCCATGCTGGGGGTTGTGGGGGAGGGGTGTTGTCAGGGGCAAAGTGCATGTAAAGTTGCTGGCGTAGCTGCCTTATGGGCAATGGGGCCGTGGAGCTCATGCAGAGAAGGTCTGGCCTTTGGGTTGCTTATGAGGCTCCTGTTCCGGATGGGGCCTCCTGGAAGCACCATGGATGGGGCCAGGCAGATGGAGCGAGCAAGCCCTTGCCTTGGTTTGCCTTCACAGTTCTGCCCCCCCACCCCGAGCTATAAAGCGACGAGCAGGACTGGAAGGGGCCAGCGGTCACCTCGCCTCAGGAAGCAGCAGCCGTTGCCTTAATTGTTAGTCGGGACTTGTCAGCGGCATCGCAGGAGCATGGGATAAAGTGTTCCAGTGAAAGAGATAATTGAAAATCAAAAAAGACTTTGTTAATTTGATTAGACAGAGCCGGAGTTGAATTGTTCTTCATCAAAAGAGATTTAATTTTGACACACAATTAAATCCTTCTGCTGTACTGGTGCCCTGCTCCCTTCCCAGCAACCGAGACTGACTCAGGGATGCGGGAGTGGGGAGCTTTAAGGGATGGCGAGGGGATTAAAGGGGCCAAGAGGAGAGAGAGGCAGGCGGGGAGGGTTCCCAGAACAGGCAGGGGAAGGGAAGAGGCATCAAATGCACCGTGGATGGACCAGGGTGGGTGGAATAGGAGATGTGATGAAGAGATCATTGTAGACCATGAAGCCCCTGCTCTCTCTCTTATGCGCACGCTTGCTCTCTCACACACAACCGCCACTCATCAGCTCAGGCAATGAGACTCACAGGATTGACATATTTTGAGAGCTCAAATCTCTTGATTAAGGAACCATTGGGGTTGGCGCGGCTGAGGCTCAGTAATGTGACAGTTGCGGGTGGGGTGTGCAAGGGATTCAGTTCTGCTGGCATCCTTTTTCCAAGCTCTGGCAACTCAAGTACTTGTTAGCTTGGTGGGACTTGTGCGTCGGTACCCTGAAACTTTGGAGGGGGAACTCCAATCTCTGCTTAGCCATGAAGCTCACAGGGTATCGTGGCCCTTCGGCAGACTCACCATCTTTAAACTGTTGGAAGGCTGGTAGTCAAGGCAAGATGGGGCAGAGCCCTTCCAATATTTTTACTACTACGTTGCTCGGGTGCCAGCAGTGTCTTTGCAAAGGAGGAGTGTGAGAAGAAAACCAGAACAAGTCCCAGCCCTCCCTGTTTCAGTGCCCACCCCACCAGGTGCTGTGTTTACCAGTTACTGATGCCCTGAAACAGCTCACAAGATTGAGAAGGGAAACGAGAAGGGGTTGTGAAGCACTCCTATGCAATTCAAAGTGGTATGAAAATTGAGAGCTGGTTATAACCTTTGGATTTTTGTCTGCATTGTGTCTGCCGTGCAGGGGAGAAATAGGCCAGGAAGGGTAGGCAATGAAGCAACTCTTCCTCCTTCCCTCCATAGCAGTAGGAGTAAGCTATCCTTGGGCTTTTCTTGCTTTTCTTTTGCCTACAGCTTATGGAGACACTGCAGAGAAAGGCTAATAAAATGGGTGCTCTGAAACACCGAGGAGAGGAGCTGTGTGGCAGTTGATTTGCAGTGTGTGTGAGATAGATAAATAGATAGATAGATAGATAGATAGATAGATAGATAGATAGATGATAGATAGATAGATGATATGATAGATAGATGATAGATAGATGATATGATAGATATAGATGATTAGATAGATAGATAGATAGATAGATGATAGATAGATAGATAGATAGATAGATAGATGATAGATAGATAGATAGATGATAGATAGATAGATAGACATCTGAAGGCAGCCCTGTTTAGGGACGCTTTTAATGTTTAACAGACCACTGTATTTTAATACTTTGTTGGAAGCCGCCCAGGGTGGCTGGGGAGACCCAGCCAGATGGGCGGGGTATAAATAAATTATTATTATTATTATTATTATTATTATTATTATTATTATTATAGATGATAGATAGATAGATATAGATAGATAGATAGATGATAGGAGAAGCAGTGGAGGGAGGCATTCAGTATGGTGGCAGCTGTTGCTGGTCAGGAGCACAGCATTCGCTTTTGCTTCTGGAGCATAAAAATGCTGCAGTTTCAGTGCACATTATATTGTCGCCTAACACCCAGCTTCTTTCTGAGGGCAAAGCTGTTGTCTTAGTACCCCAACTGCTTGTTGCTCATCTCCCTGCTCTGCCTGCCCTTCTCTCCTCCAGAGATGCCTCAATCCCGTAGAGAAAACCCGTCAGAATTCCACTCCATATGCTTGCAGGGCAAGTCTGGCTATTTCAGTGCTATTGGTTTGAGTGTTATGAGCGGAATGTTGTGGGTGCACTGAATGGAATGTTGGCCTTGGATGCCCAGCAGCCCAGGAATACCCCCTGGGCTGTGGTGTCAGGATTAGAAGGGTCTGGTGAGCTGCTTTCTGATGATAGGGCATTGCAAGTGAGCTTCATGATCCGAGTTACCTGCCAGGGGGACCAGGAGGGGGCAAAGAGAGGTGAAAGTGAAGAGGACAATCATGACACTTATTGAATCTAGATAACCATAGCCATTTATTTATTTCAGTTATATAGTGCCCCTCCAAAATCTAAAACTCAGTATTGGGAAGTTGACAGAGGAATAGGAAGGAAATGGAGTCAAGGGTGAAACAAGGGAAGAACCCATGTGTTGATTTCACTCGTGGGTTATGGTTGCCACACATAACAGGTTGTATTTGCTGTGCATTTGAGGAGAACCAGGATTGGTTCTGTCAACATAACAGGGGATGGTACATTATCGGGCACAAGATTTTACCAACCCTGTCATATCCCAGAAGGTTTCGTCACAGGCGCCCAGGAAATTCCTCACGTTCAGAATGTGGGTAGGGGGTCATGTATTCAGATGGTTGCACGAGTCTTGTTACTACAATTAACCCAATTATTGTTTGCTGTAGGCCACAATAACCTATTCCACAGTGAATCGGTTAGTCTTTAAGGTGCTTTATTTCATTTTTGCTGCAGCGGCCACCCTTTTGGTATTTCGAAACTGTCATTTCCAAGTTCAGCGGCAAGCGAACAGGCTCCCGGGAATACGAGGTAGCGGAATGGAAGGTCCCAGTGGGGAAGGGCCATCATGAAGGGCAAAATGCTTGCTTGCCCCACCTGCTCCTCCTTTGTGGCGCTTCGCTACTCTCCATCTCTAGATCAGCAGCACTGCAGTCTCGCTGGCTCATCTGGGGCGAGATAATTGAGCAAACAGGCAGGAGGCAGGGGACGCTGGGGCCAGTGTTAATTTAATTGAGTCGGTTTGTTCACAGCAGAATATTAACCTCTCGGGCAATAGCTTGAGAGAGAATTCTACTAAAGCGCTGGTTCAGTGCGGGGGCTGTAAGCCGACATACCCCTGATATCATTGGTGGACGGGCTGTGGGAGCAATCCCTGCGCACCCTTGCTCTGCGATCTGATGATGCAGACGTATTATTGCTGCAGCAGCCAGAGACGGATTCCGCTAGAGAGGGGATTGCAAATTAAACAACCCCAGTGGGACTGGCTCACGATACAAGGAATGTCTTGCTTAAACATACGAGTGGTGGCAGGGGGGGGGGCGTGAGTGGGGAGAAGAGAGGAGAGGGAAGCCAGTCTCTGCTTGGCCAGAGGGAGGCAACTGTGAGATACCAAAGTGTGGTGAGGAAGAGGGGATTCCCTTGCCCATCTTAGATTTATGGTGTCAATTAGGGGAGGGGAGGTTGCAGGAAAGGCCCCTGTTCCATAAGCAGAAGCCTCTGTTTCAGAAAACCACTCTGCTGAAGCAGCAAAACCTGGGACAGACAGAGCTGATAGGATCTGGCCATGGGGTTAAAAGGAGAGGAACATTGCAGGAGCCCAGGATTTGGAATGGGAGAAGGGGGGAAAGCTCCTATGGTTTAGGACAGGGGTCAGCAAACATTTTCAGCAGGGGGCCGTTCCACTGTCCCTCAGACGTTGTGGGGGGCCGGACTGTATTTTGAAGAAAAATAATGAACAAATTCCTATGCCCCACAAATAACCCAGAGATGCATTTTAAATAAAAGGGCACATTCTACTCATGTAAAAACACGCTGATTCCCGGACCGTTTGCAGGCCAGATTTAGAAGGAGATTGGGCTGGATCCGGCCCCTGGGCCTTCGTTTGCCTACCCATGGTTTAGGATGAAAAATAGCATCCTTCCAATACACAACCGGGTTAAGGTTGGGTAGAGACTGGTTTCGCGACTGAGGGGCAACTGCCGAGCTGGAATGTGGAAGGGGAGAGTAAGGACAGACTATTCTCTGAGTCAGAACTGGGAATTAGTAATGGAGCAGTGAAATCGGCAGCTAAGAATGATTGGGGGGGGTGTATTATGCACAGGGTTTCTTGCAGAGATTTAGGAAGTGATCAGGATCTTTACTGAAGTATTCCATTTTCCCTCTGTTTTCTCAGACTACCATCAAATTAAAGCTCTCTCCAGACAAAGTGCAGGCACCCCTTTCTTTGCCCAGTTTGCCGTGACTTGGTATGCAATCCCTGCCAGCAGATATCTAAGTCTGCCAGTTGGTGTTCAAGGAGGCCCACTAAGCTGAGTTCTGTCCCTAATCAACCCACTTTGCTTTTCTATCAGTGGCCAGAAGACTAGAAAGGAGTAGGGTTAGGGTTGATCAGTCTTAACGTTTGTGTGGTCACTGACTGCCACACTCTGAAGGCAGAGAAGCAATTTCCCACGTTCCTCTCTTTCCTCCACCCTTCCCCAAACGATTAATTATGTTGTGGAGCCAATAGGGCAGCTCCCTATTTTCCATAAACTTTTCCCCATATTGATGTGTCTCTTTCTTTGGAATTTTAAAATACACTGCAGGGCCATTCTTCATTTCATCTGCCCGGGTCAAGATGTGAGTGTGATACCCACCCTTATAAAATTGATATATTTTTAATTTATATTTGTAACAAATGTATGTTTCTAGCTCTTGTGATTATGGAGTTTTGACTCTTCAGCATAAATGTGCTGGTCCCAGAGAGAGAGAGAGAAAGCGCGCATCCCTTAGGCTTTGAGCATAGGTCCACAGAAGGAGAGACAACCAATTGAAATAGCAGGGGATAGGAGTGTTTAATTCTGGATACCTGCACTGTATACCTGAAGGAGCATCTCCACCCATTCAGCCTGGACACTGAGGTCCTCCTTTGAGGGTCTTCTGGTGGTTCCCTAACTCCCGAGAAGTGTAAAGAATTACAGAACTTTTAGAAGACATCTGAAGGCAGCCCTGTATCAGGAGGTTTTTACTGCTTCGTGTTTTTATTATGTTTTTAAATATGCTGTAAGCAGCCCAGAGTGGCTGGGGAAACCCAGCCAAATGGGCGTGGTATTATTATTATTATTATTCACCAGGCAGAGGGCATTCTCCGTAGTGGTACCCTCCCTGTGGAACATCCTCCCATCAGATGTCAAACAGATAAATAACAACTTTCTGAAGACAAATGAAGAACAGCCCTGCATTGGGAAGTTTTTAATGTTTGGTTTTTGCTGTGTTTTTATTATGTTGGAAGTCTCCCAGAGTGGCTGGGGCAACCCAGTCAGATGGACTGGGGTACAAATAATAAAATTGTTGTTGTTGTCACTACTACTATGTTCAGTGCCCTCTGCCCTTCCTTTCTTAGCTTGTACCTTTCATGTGAAACCCAAACTAGATTATATGTTTACCATGTGGGGATGGAAGGATTAACCCCTGCTGCTATTCTTTTTTCTTTTTTTTAATGCTTGGGAGGGACAATCGCATAGCAAACATTTCTAATTTGGGTCTTAGATATGCCCAAAGCAAAGTGGGGGGTGAATGGGCGGAGCGGGGCAGGGAGGCAGACAAGTGGGATGCAATCGCTGGGGCAGGGCCCTTGGTAGCATTTTGTCCATCAGCTTGCAAAGCCCTGGAGGAGCCAGCACTGCTACAAATGTAGAAGCTGCAGAGCTCCCTTGCTTTCCACGGTGTTTACCTAGACCATGTTGGCTTGCTGCCTTATTTGTTCCCTTCTAATTGAGCAAATGTGCTGTACGCATGGAAGCTAGGCCAGCATCGACTTTATTAGAGGAGAGCATCAATAAAAGGGCTGCACGTTAGGAGGCTCTGCACAGGCTCTGTCAGATGAGAGGAGTTTTAAAGTTGCACTTTATTCATGATGTTTTGATTTCTCTTGCTCTGGGGACACTGACTTTGATAGATTGCGATGCAGCAGCAGAACAATATAATAATACACCGTAGCAACTGGCTTCCAAAGCAGAAGCTTGCCATGTGCCCTGCACCCGTTCGCCCCTGGTTTAGTTTATTATGAAAAGTAGGCTTAATTATTGACTGGAAAAGATGCTTTCCTTCTTCTTCTTCTTCTCCCCCCTTTGTCTGGTTAAATTTGCTGTAGTGCTGATTGCACGCTGCAGCGGTAATAACTAGATCTGCTTTTGCTCGAGAATCACTCTTCTGGTTATGCTGGTTGGTGAGCAGTGCTGTACTGGCTGGTAAGATGGTGTTATATCAGAAGCTGCTTTGTTGAAAGCAGTGCCCTGGTACAATGCTACATAGCGAAGCAATTTCAGTAGCACTGTGTTATAGCTGTGACTGCAGTTTATCTTGATTCTCTCTGCTGTTTATGGTGCTTACAGTCCACCTGGTCATCTGCACCATCCAGCGTCGCTGTATTGGAATTGCTTCTTGCAGAAAAAAATATATAGTTGGCCTCTTTTTTGATAACCCATATGCAGAAAAAACGCAGTGTTCTCCAGATTGGCACGAATGAGCTTCCTTTGGGATTAGGACCCTGACCTCAGCCACTCCAGGGAACCAAGCAACTCCTTGACCTTCTCTTTTTAGGGAGCTCCAGCAATGGCTGCCAAAACACAGAGCTCCTCAAGGGGGCATAGGAAGAACTAGAGTAGAAACAACACTTCCACAGAGATTGAAATGTTCCGTAGGTGACTCACCACTTGACAAGCAACACTTCAAGCCAATTACAGTAGATGAAAGGGTCAGAGCAATAGACTGGGTTTGCCAGGGACCTACATGTAAAGTCCAGTTTTGTAGGCCTGAATCAGATTCCTTTTCTCTTACATTTTTTAGTTTTCATTACAGTGGTACCTCGGGTTAAGTACTTAATTCGTTCTGGAGGTCCGTTCTTAACCCGAAACTGTTCTTAACCTGAAGCACCACTTTAACTAATGGGGCTTCCTGCTGCCGCCGCGCCGCTGCTACACAATTTCTGTTCTCATCCTGAAGCAAAGTTCTTAACTTGAGGTACTATTTCTGAGTTAGCGGAGTCTGTAACCTGAAGCGTATGTAACCTGAAGCATATGTAACCCAAGGTACCACTGTATTCCAAACCTGGCTCTACTCCCCCAATTCAATATTGGTGGCAGGCAGGCTGGAGAGAGATTTTTAATTTTGTTTATTCCTTATTTACCAGTACAGTGGTACCTCAGGTTACAGACACTTCAGGTTATAGACTCCGCTAACTCAGAAATAGTACCTCAGGTTAAGAACTTTACTTCAGGATGAGAACAGAAATTGCGTGGCGGCAGCGCAGTGGCAGCAGGAGGCCCCATTAGCTAAAGTGGTACCTCAGGTTAAGAACACTTTCAGGTTAAGAATGGACCTCCGGAATGAATTAAGTTCTTAACCTGAGGTACCACTGTATTGCATTAATATACATTCTTCCAAGGAGCTCATGGTGGCATTGATGGGGCTCCTTTCCCCCATGTTATTCTTACCACGACCCTCAAAGTAGGTTAGGCTCAGAGACAGTGACTGGCCAAAGGTCACCCAGTAAGCTTCATGCTTGATTTTGGCCCTTGTCTCCCAGGTCCTAGTCCACTTAATATCTCTCCACCTTCTGGGCAGGAAAAAACATAGAAGTGAATAAGCTAAGGGAAGAGGAATGGAGTGCCTTTCCAGGGGTAAAGTCAAATCGCTGTGTTAGCAGTAACAAAGTGACCTCCCTGGGGCCCAAGCCTGGGCAGTGTGTGTGAAGGCCTGGGCTGAGCAGATGACAAGACCCCCCTCTCAGCCTTGCTGATGTAGTCCAAAGGAAAGCAGAGCAATATGTTTGGCACTAGTTTGGCTGCGGAAGTTGCCAGAAGGAGGCTTAGAAGGTGTCATCCAACCATTTTAGGGGCTCCACTCCCGATTTGTATAGGGTTTATTCCTTAGCCTCTTCTTTTCCCGAAGATACCCTGCAAAGCAGCAGAAGTTTAGGATCAGCGTTTTCCTTCGCCTAGATGCGCTGGCTTCCCAGGTTGATGGGCTCCATCTGTTCCTCATTTCCCTCTACAGCAGGAGTCGGCAAGCTTTACTGGATGATGGGCTGGTCCACGCTCCGTCCGTTGGAGGATGGGCCGGAGCATGTGCGCTCTTCCGGGTCAAAGCAGTGCACGTGCACACACTCTATTTCCAGCACTACTCCAACCTGGATGTGCACCGGAAATAGAGTGTGTGCATGCACACGGGCGCTTCTCTGTCCCGCACGCATGCACACACACTATTTCTGGCTCACATTTGGGTCGGAGGAACGTCAGCCCGGATGTCGGTCCCTGCGCCGGTAAGAGCGGGCAGCGGGGTGCAGCAGGGGTCGACATGGGCCAATTAGACGAGCCCCATGGGCCTTAGGTTGCTGACCCCTGCTCTACTGTACAGCATGTGTAGCAACCACCTTCTTGACTGTTGGACCCACTATTGGTCTTGTCTGCTCATTCCGCCAGAGGCTGTTTTCTCATGCAGGGAAGTCTGGCGGTTTGAGACCCATTAACTACCCTCACCTGGTATAGCTGGCCAGTTGAAGCCATTCCCGGGGTGTGGCTGCTGTTGCATGCTGACAGCTTCTAGGAGTCACAGGTGAGAGCTGAGTGCAGGGTGGGGACCACAGGTGGACAAATCACCCCAGAAGGAGCATTTCATGTCCCCCACCAGAGGTATTACCCATTTTCTAATCGTATGTGAAGCAGCTATTGGAAGTTCCCAGTTCTTGGGTCTGTTTTTGAGAAGTAGTTTGGTTGGTTCGCTGGCTCCCTAGCACATATTCTCAGTTTCTTCTGCCGTTTCCTCCTCCCATGTCTAGCTTTGCTGTTGATCAGAAGTTTGTCCTTGCTCTGTTTGTTTGATTTATGGTGTACATAAAAGAGTCATTTAAAAAATATATGTAATAGGGTCTGTGCTGCTTTCAGAGAAAGCAGACATCTGATCTGGAGCATCCAAAGCACTGAGGGGCAGCAAGGCTGGGATGTGAGTCTCCGGATGAATCCAGAGTCTCAGGAATAATGGAATTGCACCTCACACGTAAGCTGTTGACCACAGTTGTTTGCAGTGCTCAGTGAGTGCCGTGTGAAATATATAATAAATTTCAGCGATGAAAAGTGAACAAAGCTTTCTTCCCCGCCCCTCATTTTCATTTTGCGGGAAGCAGCATTTTACAAACACCTCAGTGATTCATTGTGCAAAATGTATACGGCTAGCACACTTTTTGTATGCAAAATTCACTTTTTTCAAAAGTAAATTTTGGCACTCTTCCTTTCATTCTTATGTGCCAGGAAGGGGCATTTGTTTTGTTTCTTAATCAAACAATCAACTTTGTTGTTGACCAGGCTGCTTCTTCTGGCATCCTGTATATGGAGGAAGTGGGGATAGCCAATGAGGTTGGACTACAGATCCCATCATCCCCTACTATTGGCCATGCTGGCCAGGATCATCTGGAGGACCACCATATCATCTGGGGGACACAGCATTATCCAGGCTACAGATAGACTTGGAGGTGCTTTTGTTCAGCAAAGCCAATCTTAAAGTTTGGATGGGGCAGGGAGAGGCAAACTAGTGAAAATGTGAGATCTGAGGCTTGGCCTGTTTGCTGAAGGGAACAGATGAATAAGGGGGACAGCATCTGAAGATGGGGGGGTGGGAGGATGGACGAGAGGGATGCAACCATTGAGGAACAATTGCTTTTGTGGTTCCAGGAACACTGGAGTGAAGGACAGAGTAGCTATACTGGGAATGGAGAGGAAGATGGAAAAAATAATATCTCTCCATTCTGTGATTATGGAACAACTTGTTTCTTCGGTCAATGTTGTAAGTTTAGGACATTTTATTTGAATTATTCAAAATACACCACCCCACCACACACACACAATATATATATAGTAGACTGCCTTGAACCATTTAATAGGACTATAGTAGCTGTTTTAAATGTTTGCTTCAGTTAAAAACAAACAAACATTGGAACACATTCTGCACCTGCAGAAGCATTTGAGTGCACTTCAGAAATAACCCCTTCAGCCAATCCTGAAGGTCATAAAACCGTGGCTGATGGTTCACTGACTTTCAAAAATATCTCAGTTCTTATGCAGTGGGGATCATGCCTGCAGCATAGAGGAAATGAAGGATCTGTGCACAGGATGCCAGCTCAGTAGAAGATTAGGCTGTTGGTCTTAAGGGAAGAGATATGGATATCACTGGAGCTTGACTTGAACATGCCTACCAATTGATAGGAGACTCAGTAAATAATACCAGTGTGGTTCTCAGCGACTGTGGCCACACATGCAAGTGCTACCATTGCCTTATTGCAGGAGTGGGGAACCTGTGGCCCTTTAGAAATTGTTGGAATCCAGTTCCCATCAGCCCCAGCCAGCATGGCCTATGGTCAGGGACGATGAAACCTTTAGCCCAACAACATCTGTAGGGTTGCTTGGGAATCTCCCAATGGTGCACATGAACTCTCAGAAAAGAGCCATTGGCCATGAGCGAAAGAGTATTGCTTTCTTACAGATGGGCAGTGTGTTGTAAGGGTTGTGGGTCGTTGTGCTGTGTGTAGCTTGAGTCCAGGTACAGCCCCCCCAAAAAAAGTCTATTAGAAATAATTGTTCTTGCAAAAAATGTTGAGGCAAAGGGGCAATAGCCAAGCAACAACAAGCTGATCTGCTTTCCTGGCTTGTGCTGTGCTGGCCCAGTAGACAGTGCACACACCAGAGAGAGCAGGATGCATTATTTACAGAGAGGCACAGGGCGTCTCTAAGGAGGGGGGGGGAATAGGAAAGCAAGTTGCTTATTAAACTGGGAAACTCATTAACCACTGAAAAATACATTTTTATCACACTTTTATGGACACCTTAATGAACAAATGAAGAAACTGGGGGATCTGTGGAGTTGGTCAGGGAGAGAATATGAAACTAGCTTAAGTCTAAACACCATGAGGCTCTAGGACTCCCTGCACATCTTGATGGAGAAATCCGAAAGAGCTTCACAAAGAGGTTGCAAGCAGAGCTGTGAGATATCTCATGCACCTGAGAGGGCTTAGCAAAGCAATCTTTCTAAACCTGTGGAGGGATTTGGTCCTGAATCGTTCTTCTAAAAACTCCGCAAGGGGTGTGTAGAATGCACAATGCTTGGAAGCCAAGTGAGGGAGTAGAGCTAAACAATGAAGGCAAAGGACATTATGAATAATAACAGTAATAATAATTTTGTATTACAGTTGTGCCTGGAGAGCTCCCAGCTCTTTTAAACCATAACCTACGCTGCAGTTTACACCGTGTGCTTGGGCCAGGGCATTGTTGAAAATATCATCTGCAGCATCCTGAATGCCCCGGGCGGGCAGCAGTGAATTTAAAAAGTGAATATAAAATATTAAACTGTGTGCATAAAATGGAAATAGCTTTGTAATGGATAAACCAGATAAATTTAGTCTGTTGATTAAATCCAGTGAATAAATACAAATTGGGTTCATCCTACATGCTGCACTGAAACGAGGCAGAAGGAGAGGGAGGAACTCTGGAGGTTTTGTAATTCTGCAACTGACGTTACTTAAGCAGAATGTTATGATTTCCTCAGAATTCTTGCAAAATTATTCCAGTGGAGGCACCTTTAGCTAAAATGGCTCCTCACCTTAGGAACTCCTTCCTCTAGCAAAACTCCTTCAAACTCCAGAACAAGGTAAGTCTACAGTCAGAATTTTGCATCGGAACCAGATTTTAGTGCATTGGCGCAAAAATTGGCTGTTTCTATAGCAAGTGAGACCTATTAAAAAATAGATTACCTCTTGATGTGCTGTCATTGTATAATCCTGTGTTTATACAAATGACATAATTGCTAGATTATTTTGGTTGATCTTAAAACCTGACACTGGAGCTTTAATACTCCCATGTGCGTAGTTCCCTATGTTTGTACACAACTACCCTAGAGCAGGCAAAGGCAGACTTGACCCTCCAGATGTTTTGGGACTACAATTCCCACCATCCCTGACCACTGGTTCTGTTGGCTAGGGATCATGGGAGTTGTAGTCTCAAAACATTTGGAGGGCCGAGTTTGCCTATGCCTGTCCTAGAGCAACACAGGAGCCTCCCTAGACTTTTGTCTCATTAAATAATCACCTGCCAACTTAGCATGTGATAAGCAATTTAAGTACCCAGACACTCATCATTGGGAAGAACCAACCTCATAAGGGCATTAGCAGATCATTTCTCACCTGCTTCCCTTATTAAGACCTCAGTTACATCTTTGCTGCTTTGGTGCTTCCTGCATTGTTGCCCATCATAAAGCAGTCTTTAATTAATCATCCCCAATTCCATGCAACTTCTGCGGCTACTACTATGCAGACTTGGAAAACTGCCATAACCATAGCTGCAATACATGGAAATTTGTTTGGCATCTAAAGCAAAGGATCTCACAGTGTGGGTGGGGCAGAGGCCCAGTTCGTGCAAAGAAAAGGTGGTTGAAATAACTGAAACAAGCTGGTCCGAAGTTCTTCAGACAGACAGCAACAATAAAGCTATTACAGTACTTAGACATCAGAAACATTGGTTGCTCCCTTCATCTCAGGAGGTTTAGGCATTTAGCACCATCTGTCTGATCTTTGGCTCAGCGATTGAATCTAGCCGTGTGGTTGGGGCTCAGCCTACCTCCTCATTCCTAATGATATAAGCACAACATCTTATTAAAGTGTTTATAGACAAATGAGATAGAATACCCCAAGGCCTCTTGCCTGGAGGGTTATATGCTTCCTTCTGGTTAGGTAAAAAGCCCTGTAGGTCTTGTAGGGCATTTTACCTGTTTGTTGTTTAAAGCATTGCTACCCACCCCATAACGTCTGAGGACAGCCTAAATTAATAAACATCATACACTTTCAACATATCATACAATTGTAGAATTTTACAGTGGGAAGGGAACTCCAAGGGCCATCTAGTCCAACCCCCAGCAATGCAGGAATCTCAGCTCAAGCATCCAGGACAGATGACCATATGTACCAGTGAACATGTAGAAGAGGCAGGAATGAAAATTCAGAGGTCAAGAGTGAAGGCAGTGGCTGAAGTCCCTGCTCCACATATTAAGGATTTTGCTGGTTTGAAAAAGGCCACTGTGATAAGTCTGTGGTTTAATCTTAATCTTGCCCACTGTTCCTAGCCCTGCCATCAGAGAACATTTATGTTTGAAATACAGTATGTCTCTTCTGTGTTACATTAACAAATATGGGGTGATCCATGCATTTTCCATTGTGGGTTATGAACTCCCAATTTTGTTCCACAGACCTGGTCATCAGAATCCTCCATTGACGGAAGTCCAGCCGTCATTAAATGGTGCACAGCATAGAAAAAAGACACAGAGAGCCAGCTATATTTTCAGGATGGTAAGAGCCTGGAGGATGCGGACCATTTGGATCCCTTCCAATCAGGATTCAGGCCTCATCATGGGACTGAAACTGCCTTGGTCGCGCTGGTTGATGATCTCCGGCGAGCTAGGGACAAAGGTGAGAGTTGTTTCCTAGTTCTGCTGGATCTCTCAGCGGCCTTTGATACAATCGACCATAACATCCTTCTGGACCGTCTAGAGGGGCTGGGAGCTGGGGGCACTGTTATGCAGTGGTTTCGCTCCTTCCTCCTGGGCCGTGTTCAGAAAGTGGTGGTGGGGGATGAGTGCTCAGACCCCTGGGCCCTCACTTGTGGGGTGCCTCAGGGTTCCGTCCTCTCCCCCATGCTTTTTAACATCTATATGAAGCCACTGGGAGAGATCATCAGGGGGTTTGGACTGGGTGTCCATCAATATGCAGATGATACCCAGCTCTACCTCTCTTTCAAATCAGAACCAGTGAAGGCGGTGAAGGTCCTGTGTGAGTGCCTGGAGGCAGTTGGAGGATGGATGGCGGCTAATGGATTGAGGTTGAATCCTGACAAGACAGAAGTACTGTTTTTGGGGGACAGGGGGCGGGCTGGTGTGGAGGACTCCCTGGTCCTGAATAGGGTAACTGTGCCCCTGAAGGACCAGGTGCGCAGCCTGGGAGTCATTTTGGACTCACAGCTGTCCATGGAGGCACAGGTCAATTCTGTGTCCAGGGCAGCTGTCTACCAACTCCACCTGGTACGCAGGCTGAGGCCCTACCTCCCCGCGGACTGTCTCGCCAGAGTGGTGCATGCTCTGGTTATCTCCCGCTTGGACTACTGCAATGCGCTCTACGTGGGGCTACCTTTGAAGGTGACTCGGAAACTACAACTAATCCAGAATGCGGCAGCTAGACTGGTGACTGGGAGCGGCCGCCGAGACCACATAACACCGGTCTTGAAAGACCTACATTGGCTCCCAGTACGTTTCCGAGCACAATTCAAAGTGCTGGTGTTGACCTTTAAAGCCCTAAACGGCCTCGGCCCAGTATACCTGAAGGAGCGTCTCCACCCCCATCGTTCTGCCCGGATGCTGAGGTCCAGCGCCGAGGGCCTTCTGGCGGTTCCCTCATTGCGAGAAGCAAAGCTTCAGGGAACCAGGCAGAGGGCCTTCTCGGTAGTGGCGCCTGCCCTGTGGAACGCCCTCCCATCGGATGTCAAAGCGATAAATAACTACCTGACATTCAGAAGACATCTTAAGGCAGCCCTGTTCAGGGAAGTTTTTAATCTGTGATATCTTAGTGTATTTTTGGTTTTCTATGGAAGCCGCCCAGAGTGGCTGGGGAAACCCAGCCAGATGGGCGGGGTACAAATAATAATAATAATTAAAAAAAAAAAAAAAAGAGCAGCTCCCTCGTCCGCTCTCCCCCGATTTTATTCTCCTTTGTTCTCCTCTGCCCGCATGGCCGTTTGCCAATGTCTCACGTTACCTCATCCGGTCATGGCTTTTACTACGCCCATCGCCATATAAGGTCAATACATTCTAATACATTGTAAGGCACAGAGGTGCTGGTCAGCCGAGGTCAGGGGGCACCCTGCAGTATTACAAGCCTCTGCCATGGCTTTATGACTCCCACACTCCATAAGATCAGGGACAATAGTAACCTGCTCCAATTCCAGCTCTTGGAGTGGGGTTTGTTATGCTTCCATGGTTCTCAGATGACCTTCAGAAGCATAGCACAATTGTGGGGGGTGATATCCTTACCCCTCCGCAACTCCTAGGACAAGAAGGAAGTTGGGGCTTGACAGACTCATCAGAGCAATGGCTGGGATGCTTGCCATGGTGAGCAATGCAATTTGAACTGTGGACCTTTGCCCTCACTCCCTAGAATAGGGAAGCCACATATTTCCCAGTGGCCAGTCTAATTGCTTCTTTAATGGCCCGATGCCTGTTAGCATTAAAGAGGGTGCTGCTACCACTAATCACTCAAAGCAAACTTATTTTGGTACACGTTGCCCCGGTTCATTGAAAAAGGCATTTTTGTTTCCCCCTATACTGATAAAACTTGCTTTGGGGTGAATCTATGTTTTCTTAATTTATAAATCTGTGGACTGCAGGTTCTCTTTATAAAAACCAGCAACCATATTTTGATGCTTCTGCTGTAGAAGGTTTTTTGTTTTTTTTTAAAGAAAAGAATCCCTGACATGGTTTTGCTTCTTTCTAAACTGCTGACGCAAATAACCCTATAAATTAGCAGATGGTGGCACAGGGAAATCTCTTGGCTTCTCTCTTTTTTCCATTTTTTAAACAGTTTGATTTTTATAATAGGGGTTTTGGGTGGGAGCCAGAAATCCCTCAACTGGCAAAATGGAGTTAGTGCAAGGGAGAAGGGGGGGAAGGGGGAGAGGAGAGGGGGCTAGATCCACGTTAGCTGGTGCATTGAAGATTTGTGCAGTACTTAGAATAATAAAATCACATTTGAAGGAGATCCTGTAGGACCTAAGGCTACAGAAATTTGAAAGGGAGGCATATGAAAGCCTTAAGCAAGGCACACTCCTACAGTCCATCAGGTGATGTGTGGGAGCTTATCTTCAACCCTGTCCCCACACCTTGCCTACGAACCCTTACAGCTGTGATTCCTGCATTGCAGAGGGTTGGAACAGATCAGTGTTTCCCAAACTTTGGTTTCCAGCTGTGGGTTGTTGTTTTTTAACTACAATTCCCATCATCCCTATCTAGCAGGACCAGTGGTCAGGGATGATGGGAATTGTAGTCCAAAAACAGTTTGGAAAACACTGGACTAGATGGCTGCCTAGCCTCTCTGCTTTGAACACCTTCAGAATGGAAGAGCTCCCCGCTTCCTTGATAACAGGTTCCATTGTACAATTAAGAAATTTCTCCCTAGTACTAAAAACAACAACAAAGCCAAAATGTTGCTGTTGGCATCCATCTGTCTCAAGAGGCAGCGGAGTGTGCCTCCAAGGGTGAAATCAAATCGCATTGATTTTACTGTGTTGGCAGAACTGAACTGACCTCTCCAGGGCGCAAGCCTGGGCCGTGTATGTGGAGGCCCTGGGCTTCCCAGATGACAAGACTCCCCTCTCAGCCTCACTGATGTGGTCCAAAGGAAAGCAGAGCAATACATTTGGCACCAGCTTGGCTGTAGGAGTTGCTAGAAGGAGGCCTCCAAGACACCATTCTACTGTTTTAGGGACTCCACTCGGGATCTGTGTAGAGTTTACTCCTTTCATCTCCCAAAGATGTCCTGCAAGGCAACGGAAGTTTAGGATCAAGAATTTTCCTTCTCCTAGATGGGCTACCATTTGCCATCTCATTTCCCTCTACAGCATGTGCAGAAACCACCTTCTTGACCATGGGACCCGATATGTCAGCCTGGATAGCTCAGTTGGTTAGACCATGGTGCTAATAATTCCAAAGTTGCAGGTTTGATCCCTGTATGGGGCAACTGCATATTCCTTCATTGCAGGGGTTTGGTCTAGATGATCCTTGGGATTCCTTCCCATTTGATGATTCTATGGTTTTATGTGGTCCTGCCCCACAAGAGATCAATCTTTGTCTGCTACCATGTCACAGCCATTCTATTAGTTGAAGATCTATCAAGTCTGGCCACCCAGTCTTCTCTTCTCCAGGTTAGATACACTGGATGTCTTCCATACCTTTCTCCATAAGGCTTTCTTTCCAGGCCCCGGACTATTTTTGTTGCCCTCATCTCATCCCATTTCGATTTGTCCGTATCTTCTTAATGTGTGGTAACCAGAACTAGACACAGTACTCCAGAAACTGATTACCTTTGTAACTCAGTTCACAGGCAGTGGTACGCTTGGATTAAATATGCATTAGGAGAAGCAGATTTTAAAAACAAAAATTTAAAAGATCCCTTGATTTAAAGGCATAGTCTACAGTTTGGCAATATAACTTTCAATTCTATTTAGTTTGAAGGACTCTGAGCTGGAGGCTTAAAGGCAGTGTTTATTGGCAAAGCCTAGAGTTGCTGTGCCTTGCTGGCCCTAGAGACTTGCTCAAAACTCTTTCACGGAGCAGTCTGCCTTGCACTCCATACCCTCTGCTATGCAAAGGTTCTGTTGGCCCAGTGTACTGGATATTGCAAAGATGCCCTGCAGTCTGGCTCTCTCTCTCTATATATGTATATATGTATATATATATCGTGTGTTTTTTACTTATTGCACCAATAAGGACAGATTGTTTATAATATGTCAAAAAGCGCTCCAGTTCCAGCCTGAATACTGTTTGTCTTAAGTGATCATTTAGGTTTTTTCCACACTAAAATTACCTGCCATGTAATCTTTTAATATTTCTTTAGCTTTAAACAGCAGTGCTTGACTGATGTGCAATTCAAAACCTTCCCTGCATTTTCAACTATAATTGATGCAATAAAGCAGACTGCCTCGCGTGACTCTTTTTTAATTTGGGTGCATTTGTTGTTTTAGTTCTGTAGAACCAGTCTGAATCCAGATAATTTCCCCCCCTTTCAGTTTTAGAGACACTCATTTCTCTCTGGTTTTCCTTATCTGTCACCCTATCCCAATGCGGATAAACATGGCTAATGAGAAGGATGGGGCCCAAAATCCTAGCCTGACAGCACCTTCTATCTGCCTAACCTCACTTAATGTAGGAAAGGTAGGGGCACAGTAGTAATCTAATGTTTCCGAATTCAACTCCTATAGGATTCTTCATGGCCAAACATACCAATATTATTAACCCACAGCAGCAGCTGATAGTCGTCAGACAGATTTGTGCAAGTGGCTCAGGTGCAAAGATTTCCTAGAGAGCATGTTCTTTCATAAGTTAACCAATGTTTGCTGGTTTGCTCAGAGGGAAGCTGACTGGCCAACTGCAAAATAAAGTCAGTGTAATGGCTTTGTGCTTTGTTGCCGCTTCACTCTTGAGTGTTTATATAAGATACAAGTGTTCATATAATTCATAAATGTTGATAAGCAATTGTATTATCCTGCCAACGTGGGTGCTGGTTTACAATTCTGTAGTATTGCGTTGCAACTCTTTGCTGGTGTCTTCACAATAACCCAAGGAAATAGATTAGAGGTTAGGCTGGGTGATGTGAGATTTGGCCAAGGTTCTGTGGCCATTAGGTTTAATGGCCACTAATTATGGTTTACCTGGAATTAGCATTGCAGGTATATGGGCACTGAAAGGCCTGTCAATTTGGTGTACCTTATAATAGCAGTAGGCCACATGGGGATAGCTCACCTCTGCCAGTCTAAAAGACATACGCGGACTAGGAGGATCATTGTGAATAGCACAGCCCCAAACTATTATTCTGCCAAAGAAAAGCCCTACAATAAAAGCTAGTTGGTGTCTTTCAGGCTGTCCACACCCCAGATTTAACACTCAAGGTGGGAAAATTCCCATGGTAGAAGCTGCCATATGGGTGTGCTCTTAGAAGAGATTATTTAGCTGGGGGCTTTGCAGGACAACTATGTCCTGTGTGATATTTACTTGTATGCTTTACATCCTCAGTCTAGTAATTTCAACAGATGGCCCTGTTTTGTCATGGGAGGCCTCTGTAGCTCCCAGTACTGTACCTGCCGCCCCAGAACCATGGTTTCCAAGGAAATAATCCCAATTCCCAGTGGCTGGGTTAAATTAATCCTTGCTCAACAAAGTAAATCCCTAGCTCTGATCATGCCAATGAAGCTGTGGGAGCCCAGGCAAACAGTCTAGTTGGTTTCACTCTTTAAGGGCAGAAATATGGCCAAAACAAGGGTGTATCAAGCCTGGAAGGAAAGATTTACAGGAAAGGAGAACAAAGACCTCACTGGGAAATCTCTGAGTGCACAGAGACAGCGGGGACAAGCAAAACCAAAGCTTTGAGGCTTTCCATTTGGAATCAGCACATGACTTCCAGAAGCTGTTGCAGTGGAAGGTAGTGCACCTCTGGGGCAATAACCTAAATGCATGTTTATTCTGCAGCGTATTTGTTCCACATCCTATATCCACTTCAACCTAAGTAAAATAATTTCATTTGCTTTAATAAGTCTTAAAATACTGCCAGTTAAGGTGGTTGGAGCGACTAATACAGGGTGGCCCAACTTTCCATATCAATTGGGCCACGGGAGTAGTTGGACACGGGACCCACAGGTCACTCACTGCCACATTGCACGGGGCAGGGTTGGGAAGCAAGCCCCAAATTTGATGCCCCCCCTTCCTCTTGTTGCATTCCCAAAGCAGGCTACTGAGCTTTAGGAGGGAGTTACAAGGCTCTGGTAGAGTCCTAGATCCATCCCACCTACTTCCCAAAGCTGGGGAAGCGCTAGCTAGGCTTTGGGAGGTTGGTGGGAGGACTCTAGGATCCTTTCAGAGCCCCCCACCTCCTTCCCAAAGCCTTGCCTCCCCATTTTTGGAAAGACAGCGTGAGGGCTGGGGGAGGGGCGTCAGATGTTGTCAAATGTTGTTGAGGGCCGCACACTGGAATTGGTTTACCTGTTCTATCCCTGCCTGCGCACCCTGCAGGTTCTGGGTTTGGGGCAAACAATAAAGTCAAAAGTCTGGTGCCAGAAGAGAAGTCAAGCTTGCCTGTGCCAGTACAGTGGTACCTCTAGTTACGAACTTAATTCATTCCGGAGGTCCGTTCTTAACCTGAAACTGTTCTTAACCAGAGGTGTGCTTTCGCTAAGGGGGCCTCTTGCTGCTACTGCACCACTGGCACATGATTTCCGTTTTCATCCTGGGGTAAAGTTCTCAACTCGAGGTAACTCTTCCAGATTAGCGGAGTTTGTAACCTGAAGCATTTGTAACCTGAAGCATTTGTAACACGAGATACCGCTGTATTAGGAACAGCGGGGCTCTGCTGGAGCTGTGGGGTGTTGAAGGGTTTTTTTCTTCTTTACATAGAGGAATTTTGAGAGAGAGTTGTTAACAGTTCCTTTTGTCATTCCCTCCCCCCTTCCTTCAGCCCCTGGTAGTCTCTCAGCCCCAGCAATGCACATTTTGTCCCTGGTATACAATCCTAGCTTTATGCTTTGGTTTATCGCCATTTGCCAGAAAGCTGTAAAAATTTCCCTTATTCCATTGGGGAAAGTTTTTGTATATCCCCCGAGTGCTGAGAATCCAAATACAAATGTATTCCTCTCGAAGTGCAGTCGTCAGAGAAAACCAAAGACCGTTTGTCAGGCCAACTTCAGGGGAGCTGCATGCATTCTGACAAACTGCAGAGGCTTATGTTTTATTCACCAGGCCTGAAAAATACCTTCCCGAATAAGGGGGCCCATAAATAAACCAGCATGATGAATATTACACAGAATAAGAAGTGATACAGTGGGGGCCCTTCTTCAGCACTGCACAATGGACCTAGAGAAGGATGTGGCTTTTCTTGCATCTAATTCAGCTTGATAAGGGAATAGGGGGAAATTTCCTAGAGAAATTCTTTTCTTCTAGGGAAATGGATGAGGCTGGGTATGACCATCTGTTGTGCTTTTGTTTGCCTATCATGTGCAAAAGATGATGTCATGTCATTTAAGATAAAAGTGACACACCCTAGTGTGGATTACTCACATTGTGTACCTTCCATTGATTCCCCATTTCCAGAGATGCAAAAGTCAGGGTGATGACATTGCTCACCATTTTTTTCTATAAATTTGTGATTATATTTGAGGTGTCTTATGCATGCACATGAAGCTAGAAGAGAGCAGGAACTCCAAAGTGTAGGTAAGGGGACCAGTCCGGCAAACTGGGTGCTGAAAGCAGAATCCCAAAGGCTGAAATTCCCTGAATCGCTGTGCCTGCTTTGAAATATAAATGATGCTACCTTGCGGTGGGGCAGCTGGCCATAGCAGAAGCTCCTACTTGTTTCCTTAAGTAAGAAACCATGTCACCAGAATGGTGTGAACCTTGTTACTGACTCCATCACTCCCTTTTTTGAAGCATCCCACCTGACCCATGTCTGTACTCTGCTCCAAAGTATAGCTTGGAGTTCATTGGTCTCTAATGACTCTGTTAGTTAATTATTGAGGGGCTGTCTCTGCCTTGCAGTATATTTTCCAGTTGCCCTGCAGTAAATAATATGTCTAACTTTTGCCCATTGTTTGTTCTTGAGCTCACATCTGCATTCACTGCTGTGGAATGGACACAGTTTTCTGAGCAAGCAAATGTTTGGGCAGATGTGTAACAGGGAGAACTGTAGAAGCATAGTCTGATAATGAAAAGAAATGTTCCGCCTTTTCTCGTAAGCTACTAAACAAGCATTCACAGCTTGACTCGGCGGCCCAGGAAGATATAGTCTCCAATCTCTTTTGCTACTGCCACTATTCCTTGCAGAATCTGTGGCAGAAAGCAAGCTGGCAAAGTCTGGCATCTTTATGATTCAGTCTCTGCACAAAATGGTTGAGCCTACCTCCTTGCAGGTCCTTGCCTGGAATGTCCAAGGGAGGAAATTCTTTGGTTGAAAAGTAACTCCTTTGCTTCATGCGTAGCTATGGCTGCTTCAGATGCTGGACACACACACACAAAAGGAAGCAAACAGCCTAACCCTTTGTATTCTTTGTTCAGTTGTATTAAATCACACTCTTGTTTTGACAAATCATTAATTAGAAATCCCCCTTTCTACATTTTCACCAAATGCAAAACAAAGTTATTGAAAACATTCAAAATGACCTGCAAACATTCCCATTTCACTCCCTCCCAACATTACATTTTTAATAGCTTGAGAAGAAATGAACTTTCCCACCAGCTCAGTATTAAAGCTCATAACTTAACAGCAGCAACAATTGCAGGTCCAGGTCTATTTTATTTTTTATTGCACCCTTTGCTGTGAATGTGGCTGGACTCATAAGGGACCCTGGGAAGTGAGTTTTCATGCATGGGCTTATAAAAACTCTCTTGAATGGACTCCCTAGATTTGGAGCAGTGAGGCTTTCACTTGCCTGGTTTTCAAACATGGTAAGGCTGCAACAAGGCAAATGTGCTGGCTCCAGCAAGGAACTCACATCTGCTTTGCTCCTCCCCAGACTTTTTAGGTCACCATAGGACGGCAGCTATGCAGATGACACAAGTTTCATGGCAGAAAGTGAGGAGGAATTAAAGAACCTCTTAATGAGAGTGAAATAGGAGAGCGCAAAATATGGTCTGCAGCTCAACATCAAAAAACCTAAGATCATGGCCACTGGTCCCATCACCTCCTGGCAAATAGAAAGGGAAGAAATGGAGGCAGTGAGAGATTTTACTATCTTGGGCTGCATGATCACTGCAGATGGTGACAGCAGTCACGAAATTAAAAGACGCCTGCTTCTTGGGAGAAAAGCGATGACGAACCTAGACAGCATCTTAAAAAACAGAGACATCACCTTGCCAACAAAGGTCTGTAGAGTTAAAGCTATGGTTTTCCCAGTAGTGATGCATGAAAGTGAGAGCTGGACCATAAAGAAGGCTGATCGCCAAAGAATTGATGCTTTTGAATTACGGTGCTGGAGGAGACTCTTGAGAGTCCCATGGACTGCAAGAAGATGAAACCTCTCCATTCTGAAGGAAATCAGCCCTGAGTGCTCACTGGAAGGACAGATCCTAAAGCTGAGGCTACAGTACTTTGGCCACTTCATGAGAAGAGAAGACTCCCTGGAAAAGACCCTGATGTTGGGAAAGATGGAGGGCACAAGGAGAAGGGGACAACAGAGGACGAGATGGTTGGACAGTGTTCTCGAAGCTACCAACATGAGTCTGACCAAACTGCGGGAGGCAGTGGAAGACAGGAGTGCCTGGCGTGCTCTGGTTCATGGGGTCACAAAGAGTCAGACACGACTAAACGACTAAAAAACAACAAGGACAGCAGCTAAATTAAGCTGGTCCTAAAATGAAAGACCATAACCATGATCCCTGGTTTGGACAGCATTGTAAGCCAAACCTTGGCATAACTGGCACACTGCACTGACCTGAAAAGCCCAGGTAGGAGCAAAGCAGCTATGGCTTCTTCCTCAGGAGCCACCACATTGGTGTGTTCATAGTAAAGCCATGGTTTGGCTTAGCATCATGTGCCAACACTGCCACTGTGTTGGGCCACCAGTGTGTAATACTTAGAGGTGTGGAGATCCTATATGTTAGACTAAATGTTCTTGATAAATGTATGCAAGTGCTAGACTTCATGGACTTCCTTCTCGGGCTCAAAAATGAAAGTGCTGAGCACAAGCTCTCACCTAACGGCGTCACGCGAGTCTGCTGCCAACTGTGCTCTCTTCATTGCAAGATCTCTGCTCATTCCAGCCCCAGCCCATTAACAGCAGCTTCCCGGGTTGTGGAAGCCTGAGTAGGACTGTACCACCCACTCACCCATCTCATGCTTCCTGAAATCCCCAAGTGTTTTATTAGAGGTTGGACTAAGTGGGACTTGTGAATTGTTTGGCTTGCTCAGATATAATGTTCTTACTTATTTTATACCTAATTAGATAACAAAGGACACAGCTATAACAATAATAATATCTAGAATTTATATTCAGTGGTTTTGTTGTTGTGGTTCAAAGCATTTCACAGTAAGCCTTAAAATAATCCTGCAAATTAGGCCAATATTATTATTATCCCCATATTGCAATGTATGCATGTGGGGCAGGGGAAGGAGCTGAGGCAGCTTTCCAGCAGCCACCTGGTATGAGTTAACAGCTTGGATAAGATTCGAACCAGTTCCTTCATGTATCACACTTTCAGCCACTGCTCCCCACTGTTTGTGCTGGTCTTTGCAGTTGAGCTTGGGGCAGGGGAATTGGCCTGTGTTCAGACACCGGCTTCCACCATTTACTGTGGGAGGTTGTGAGGGAAGAACAGGGAAGAGAAATAACCAACCAGCATGGCCTGTTGGTTGCTACCATTGCTGTTGTTGTTGTTGTAACAGTGGCATCCGTCCTGATCCTTCTAGGTTGGGCTTAGCAAGGCACAGGTGAGCACAGTGGCTGTGTGAATTGTGCAGAGCAACCACTCCAACAAAACAGCGTGGTGATCAAAAAGGTTATGATCAGAGTTTTGTTTTCCCCCGGCCGGAACTCAGCTCCAGCACCTCTCAGGGGGGTACCTGTCCCATTGCAACAAGGGAAGCGTTCATGGTGAGTTCCGGCACCTCTTTTTCTAGAAAAATAGCACTGGTTATGATCATGGTAATTTGGAACTGTCCTTGGAATTTGAAAGAAGGCCTCAAGTAGGACAGGAGAGTCATGATAGGTCAGAACTGAAGTAGAGATGTGCAGGTTTGGGAGGTTATCAACACATGGGGAATATGCTGTATGTATATTTGGCCTTCATGTGGATTTCAAACAGCCTTTGCCTGTGGCTGCATCTATAAAACCAAAATCTTAAGGGCCGGATTCAACTAACCCAGTTTGCTAATGTAAATCTTTGCTGTAGCACCTTCTAGCACAACAGAGCTCCCCTTCTCTCCTCCAGTGAGCCAGTGTGGTGTAGTGGTCAAGAGCGGTAGTCTCGTAATCTGGGGAACCGGGTTCGCGTCTCCGCTCCTCCACATGCAGCTGCTGGGTGACATTGGGCCAGTCACACTTCTTTGAAGTCTCTCAGCCCCACTCACCTCACAGAGTGTTTGTTGTGGGGGAGGAAGGGAAAGGAGAATGCTAGCCGCTTTGAGACTCCTGAAGGGGAGTGAAAGGCGGGATATCAAATCCAAACTCTTCTTCTTCGTCTCCCTCCAACTCTCACCCCTATCCCTGTGCCCACCTGAGCCTCCCTCAGATCTCGCTCTCAGTGGTTGGGAGAATCCCCAGATGGGATTCTGTGCATGATGGGAGGAGAGAGGAAATGGCTCCAGCACACTTGTGCTGACGGAATGAACTTCTTTGAACTTTACCCTAAATATTTCCTTGAAACAGGGTGAGGGAGAAAAAACTAACCCCTTGCAAAAGTGAAGTTAGACCTCCAGGCACAAACAACACAACAGGCCGCTTCCTCCAGTGCAAGTTTCTCAAAGGCTGAGGGAAGGAAAATGTTGGACCAGGTTTGCACTCCATCTGCCCAGGGCTCAGTATCTTCTGGATGAGCTCTCCACAAAGCTTACCCAGTGGGGTGGATGGTTCCACCATAAAGAAGTCAAAGGAGAGCAAGCTCATCTCAGTCCAGCCCAGTCCTCCTTGCAGCAGAGGAGACTAGGAGCCATGAAATATGAACACTTAGCATTTTATGACACCTTTTTAATTGCCACATGACAGCCATAATCCACTGCTAAAAAATGCCAAACAGAAGTACAGGGAGTTGGCCATTTGTTATTCATTATGCCACGTTCCCCTCTTCAGAGGCTTGGACCTTCTGTAGCATGTGGAGGTGGAAGGAAAGATCTCTGCTAGTGGCAGTGTGTGTGTGTGTGTGTGTGTGTGTGTGTGTGCATCAATGCACGTATACATGCATGCATTCACACACACACAATATTCACTCTCTGGGTGTATCTATTCCCCCCTTCAATCCCTAAAAAAAATCATTTTTAAGCACTCATGTATTCAATACCCATGTTTTCAAATACACAAATGATAAGAAATACTGTATGTACGGATACCCATATGCTGTATTGCCATTTACCGTATTCCATAATTCTAGGGGCTGTCCATATGTAACGTGACTATAAGCTTTTAAGCAAGTCAAGAAAATTACTTTGCTCCCTCAAAATAATACAATCAATCTGTAGAACCTATTTCCTTGGACTAATATGTGAAATTGCAAGGGTGTAAAGAAGAGAAAAACTTACATTCATACAGGGCAACATCCCTGCAGCAGCCTACATCAAAAGCAGGATCCCATTTGCTTATATCAACTGCTGTCTGTTGAGTTAACATCCGTGCTGCAGCCACTCATTTGCGGTCCCTGTCTGCTACAAAGCTCTCTCAACTTGGGGTGTGGCAGAACAGCTGCAAAGCTCTAGCAAGACACTTAGCTGCAGCATGCAAAGTTTGTGGTCTTGTGCTATTCTTTAAACACACTGAGGATGTCCACTGTAAAAGGATATTCTGGGTCAAGAACTAGTTGTGTGTGTGTGCACGCGCGTGCACACACACACACACCCCTTGCCCTATGCTGTTGCCAAGAGCATATTAAAAAAACATAATTGATTTTCTTTCTTGCCAGTTCTTAACCTGGACGTTGCAGTGGTGGCAGAAAAGACCTGATTAGAATCTTTCTGAAGAGGCCAGTGAGTTATAGTAATGGACACTCTTTGAGCTGTCTGTATGGCTCATAAATCTATCCCGCTCTGAAAGTGCAGATGGTCCATAATCGTCCATCATCCCAGAGTTCAGCACTGGACAGCTCCTGGGTGGGTTTCTCCGGAGAGGCTGCTTTTTCTGCAAACTAAACGGAACTGCACCGCAGCAGTGCAGGGCTCTCTCTGTAATGGAGAGCGGGCGAGCAAGCAGGCCAGCCTTCAGCCATGATTTAGAAGGGAATGTACAATAAATGTCTTGGAGGCTGGAAGCAACCAGGGCTGTGCAGGAGAAAGGCAAGGGATCTAAAGACTGCAACTGTGCTTACAGCAAATGAGCAAAGTCACCTGTTCAGGCCAAGGATGGCGTCACAGACTCTGTAGTGGAAAAGGAGACACCTGTTAGCTCTCCCTGTATAGGAAGCAGATAGGAATTGGAGAGGGGAAACTGGTGACGATGGCCAGGCTTAAGTTATCCTTCTCTTGTTCTCCTCTGTAATAAGTTGCTGAAACAAAAACTTGTTTTAACAATTGTACTGTCTTACGTGGTCTTGAGAGGGAGGGAACAGCATTCGCCCTTTATCCTTCCTCTGAGGAGCTTAAGGCAGTGTGCAGTAGTTTTTCCCCATGTTATACTCACAACAACCCTGTGAGGTAGGGCTGTTTGTGACCAAGCCTCTTGCCTACTCAAGATGCTTCTTGCAGGAAATAGCTATCAGAGTGGCAAGGACAAGAGCCCTTCACTTTGCACAGATACCAGACCCTGCCCGGTTCTGCGGTTCTAATCTGACTGCAATGCTATCCCTGCTAGGAAACTTCCCGGCCTCTTGCTAACATACAAAAACCAGGACCAAATAGCCTGACTGCTACTGAAGCGTGTGTGTGATGGAGGTTAAAATTGCTCCCACCATTCATTTGCCAGATGTCAGCTTGCATCAGGGCTGCCACTGGCCCATGGATGATGGGATGGCATGCGGTGAGGAGGCAGCATTGCATGGTCGGCAGGGAGACCAACACTGAACACGCTGCCCAGTTCACTCGGAGTCCTTATTTCCTAACTTCTTATCAGCATCCTTTTCTGTAGCTGCTCTGGCAAGAGCTTAGAAGACTTTTGCAAAGCACTTAGCAGTCATGGGCCAGCTCTGTATGGTCCTGGGTCCATTATGGATTGTCTCTGCACTTGTGGGTCTGGGGAGGAGCCTGCTGCTCCTGGATTGGCCTTATGAGAACTGCAGGTAGATCCCATCTAATGGTTACATAAGGTTTTCCTCCATTCTCCCTCCACAGCTCCTTGGACAGTTCACTCATTTCAATTTCAGAAATACTCTTTTGCATTCAAACAATCAGGTTCCCTATTAAGGCAGATTACAGCGGAAGAAGAGTTTTAGCCTAGCAAAGAGTGATAAAAATAAAACTAAGCTTTCTGTCCCATTGTTCCTCCAAGCTCAGAATAGATTATATGGTTCTCCTCACCACCATTTATCTTCACAGGAACGCTGTGAGGTAGGTTACGTTGATAGAGATTTATGGCACGAAGTCAGCTAGTGAGCTTCGTAGTTGAGTGGGGATTTGAACCCAGGTTTCCCCAATCCATACTTGACACTCCAGCCAATCTACCACACTGGTTTGTGCTGAACAGACCAGAGGGAAATGTGATCCAGACTACATTTTAATATAGACACCTGGGGTGGTGCTTTATTTCTAGGAGAATTGTACCAGGCTGCCTATATTAGCTTTTCAAGGGTTTCTTAATGATTGTGACCAGTCAGGATTTGGAAGCTTCCTCTAGAGACATCCATGGATTGTATTAGCGCTTCTTGCCAAAGCTTTTGTGGTGCTGTCTCATGCCTACAATAAGCAAGATTTCCTCTGACTCACATTTGGATGTTGCTCCACAGCTGAGGTCGTGTTTGTCTAGGAAGGACCGAAATGTGCTTTTTACTACATTTTGTGGACTGAGCTTAAGCCCCACCATCTCTTTGGGTCATTTCCATCTTTTCACATCTCTCTTCCAGAGCATAAGACTCTTAATCTCAGGGTCTTAGGTCCAAGCCCCACGTTGGGTGAGAGATTCCTGCATTGCAGGAGGTTGGACCAGATGATGCTCATGGTCCCTTCCAACTCTACGATTCTTCCACCCTTTTGTTCTCCTGCACTTGTGTCATAGGTCTAGCTCAGGATGGGCAATGGAGGATGCATTGCTGCCATGTTTGCCTCCCCTTGAACCTCACTTAAGCCCTTTCCCCTTTGTCTGCTTTTTCTTGCCAGTTCTTGCAGGTCAAATTGAGGAGTCCCTTGCTTCTCATCCTTGCAACGTGTGCTGCTTGCCACAGTGGCACATTTGCATAAATTTTCTTCCTTGCAATTATAGCCTGCCTTTCTAGCAACAAGGATCTCAAGGTGCTGTACACACACACACACGTTGTTGTTGTTTAGTCGTGTCCGACTCTTCGTGATTCCATGGACCAGAGCACACCAGGCACTCCTGTCTTCAACTGCCTCCCCCCCTGTCTTCCACTGCCTCCCGCAGTTTGTAGCTTCGAGAACACTGTCCAACCATCTCGTCCTCTGTCGTCCCCTTCTCCTTGTGCCCTCCATCTTTCCCAGCATCAGGGTCTTTTCCAGGGAGTCTTCTCTTCTCATGAGGTGGCCAAAGTATTGGAGCCTCAGCTTCAGGATCTGCCCTTCCAGTGACCACTCAGGGCTGATTTCCTTAAGAATGGAGAGGTTTGATCTTCTTGCAGTCCATGGGACTCTCAAGAGTCTCCTCCAGCACCATAATTCAAAAGCATCAAGGCAGAATACGAGATCAAGGAGAAGAGCGGGTGGAGGAGGACTGGATGAAGTTTAAAACCTATTTACAAAAACACTCTAAAATCTTTGAATGCGGATGACATTGAAATGAAATGAAGGGGTTCTAGTAAATAAGGGAAACGAGTATGAAAGAAGGGATAGACATTGGATGAAAATCGGGAAAGTACAATACGTGAGGGAAATTATTTAAGGATAAAACTAATAAGAATGAATTTGCTGATCAATTTTAAAGTGGAATACAAGAAAGGGAGGCGGGTGGAAGTCAGGAAAATAAGGTAATGAATGATAAGAATTTGAAAAGAGGTTTTTTTCTTTTTTCTTCCTTTTTTTTTAAAAATTTTTTTAATATCCTTTTCCTTTTTAATTGTTGGTATTTGTTGGTGTTTTAATATGTATTGTTCTTTTTTGTATGGTTTTTTTTCTTTTTTCCTTGTAAAACTTAATAAAATATTATTTAAAAAAAACAAAAAAACCAAAAGCATCAATTCTTCGGTGATCAGCCTTCTTGAATAACTCAGAGAAGCCATGAGCTATGCTGTGCAGGGCCACCCAAGATGGACAGGTCATAGTGGAGAGTTTTGACCAAACATGATCCACCTGGAGCAGGAACCGGCAAGCCACTCCAGTATCCCTGCAAAGAAAACTCCATGGACAAAGACAACAGGCATATAAAACACACACACACACACACACACTACCCTTTATCCACACAACAACCCTTTGAGGTTAGACTGAGAGACTGTGACTGACCCAAGGTGAGCTTCATGGCTGGATGGTGATTGAACCCTGGTCCAACATTCTAGCCACTATACCACATTGGCTATCCTTTAAATGCTTTAGGCAGCTGATCCTTTAGGCATTGTTGTGCTCATTGAAGTTTGGGATGTGGCCTGCCCTACCCCACCTGAGATGGGCAACAGGAGCTGGTAGAATCATAGAATTGTGGAGTGGGAAGGGACCATGCAACTCCCTGCAATGTAGGATTTGTTTGCCCAGTGTGGGGCTCAAACCCACGGCCCTGAGATTAACAGCCTCATGCTCTACCAACTGAGCTAACTCCTGTTAGCATGCTAGTGTGGGTTTAATTGGCTTCAAGCTGTGGCAACTAGCTATGTAAGATGCTATGCATCCCTCAGGGACCTTAGAACCCAGACAGCCCCTGCTGTTTCCCAAAACGGGAGCAAGCCAGCTTTTACTTGCTGGCTTCCTGGATGTGAAATCCCTGCTCCCAGTTTTCCCCCCTTCCAAAACACTAGTAGGCTTCTCGTAAAGCTTTAATTAGTTTGCCTCATTACCCACAGAGAGGAACCTTCCCCCAGTTGACCACTTCACATGTCCCCAGCTGTATGAGGTAGCAGGAAAATGACAGAGTTGTGCAGCAAAATGAGCATAACTGTAATGTTTCCGCAATAAAGGAATGGGCCTACCCAAGGTGAGAAAACCACAAGAGAGTTTGGAGGAGTGGGGAGGTGTGTTTGGGGGAAACAACCAGGGATAACCATTCTCCCTTTCCCAACAGTCCCCTCCCCCTTATGAGCTGGTATGTGAGCATTCAGCTCAGGTTAGGGAGTCCCAGTACCTTGAAGCTGGTATGCATGTGTTGTTGTTGTTGTTGTTTGTTTGTTTGTTTGTTGTTGTTGTTGTTGTTGTTGTTGTTGTTGTTGTTGTTGTTGTTGTTGTTGTAGTAGCATACCACCCTTCATCCATAGATCTCAGAAGAGAAGAAGAGTTTGGATTTGATATCCCGCTTTATCACTACCCGAAGGAGTCTCAAAGCGGCTAGCATTCTCCTTTCCCTTCCTCCCCCACAACAAACACTCTGTGAAGTGAGTGGGGCTGAGAGACTTCAGAGAAGTGTGACTGGCCCAAGGTCACCCAGCAGCTGCATGTGGAGGAGCGGAGACGCAAACCCGGTTCACCAGATTACGAGTCCACCGCTCTTAACCACTACACCAAACTGGCTCTCAGGGCAGTTCCCAACGTAAAAATACAAGAGCTTGCAGGGTAGCTCAGTTGGTAGAACATGAGACTCTTAATCTTAGAGTTGTGGGTTCAAGGCCCCACCTTTGGCCTGCATTGCAGTAGGTTGGACTAGATGACCCTCATGGTCAGTTCCAGCTTGGGTCTGGTCTAGGGAACCACCTGTCTTAATCTGGATGGAGCTTTGGTTTGTTGGCTCTCATCCAGTCCAGTATCAAGGCACATCCACTACGCCTGCAGATGTGACTAAGTAGAGCTGTGTGTCATCTTCATATTGCTACTGTATTAGCTACTGGGCCAGTGGAGGGGATTTTGTGTGAGAGTTTTGCTCACCCCCACCAGTATTTTTGACAGACCTTCCTCAGCGTCTTTACACCCACCGTTGTCTTGCCCTGTGAGCTCCCATTATGAACACAGGGCAATCCACACATTTGAGAGTTGTGAGTGAAAGAGAGGCAAATAGATGTATGATGCTTTTGCTGGAATGGGCAGGTAGGGGAAGGGAAGTTATCAGACTGGGAGGAAATGAAGTTAATCCAGCTGCTGGGAACTGGGATGATTTCCATGGCAACATGACGGTTTTGGGGTATACGGGGACCCTGAGGTGCAGGAAAGGGCATCACGCAAGGGTCTCCCTCTTTGAAGAGTGACCTGGATTTTGAGTGCATAGCTTTGATGTGCTTGTAATGCCAGCAGGCTGGAATTGGTTAGGATTACCATTGAGCAGAGAACTGGCGTGAGCAGAGCGAGGTGAGAACAGGGAGGGGGGCAGGTGGAGTCTTGACTGGAAGTTGAGGACACTGAAATCTATCAGTTGAGGGGAGACTCTGATGTTTGAAGAGCTCCCATGCAAACTGAATGGGCTTCTGGGAGCAATTCTGCATGAGAAGAATGTTCCCAGGCATCTTTCTTGTGCCAATATGCTGCCTTAACTTTGAAGTGCGCAATACGAGTGCAGTCATTATCATCCTGCAGGGTCACAGAATTACAGCATAATCCTGCGCATGTTTTCTCAGAGGTAAATCCCATTAAATTAAAAAAGAGCTTAAGAATCATATAAGCATGTACCCGGAAGCAATGGGATTTACTTATGAGTAGATGTGCACAGGATTCACAGACCTTTTTCCAGTTCTTCTTATAGTGTATTCCTGTTGCTTTGAGTTCCCCTGGTCCTTGGTTTATTTGCTTTTTGAAGATGATCACAGGCTTTGCACCTTTATCCATTTGACATAGGCTTTGGAACCCTGGGCTGTTTTACTCTGACGTTTCTAGGTGCCAAGTGCACAAATAGTCCAGCTTGTTGGATGAGCACGTTCTACGTTGCTAAGAGATGGTTTGCAGAATAACGGTGCATTTCCACATGGGCAGAGCACCCTAAAGTTGAGTTCACTTCAAGTTCCCCACCCTTTCATAACACAGCACTGAATGTCCAGTTGTAATGAACTCAAGAGGAACTTCATTGAAGGTTAAAAACAATAAAATAAAGGGGAAAGATGGGGCAAGTTGCACAGCAGAATAGAATAAAAAAATACATTCTTCTAGACTATATTTAACCCGTTATCTCTGGTATAAGAGTCCTCTTTCATAACCTATGGCATCTCCCTCACACTAGGCCCAAAATGGATAATACTGTTTTCCACTGTAACCTTTTTCTTTTCAAGCTCAAACCTTCTACCACATGCATACAGACACCTCTAAAACAACCTGGGCTTCCCTGTGATGTTATCTTGTTTCCTTAGAGGATCTTTCACTCTCAACCTATTGAACTGGTTTATTCTAGTCTTCTGCCAGCCTAAATAAAAAACCGTGTTTGTCCTCCTCTGCTATGCTACAGATGAGGCAGAGACAGAATCTGGTTTTATGGATCAGTGGGAGGAACCTGAATTCCCGATCCCATATTGTTTCGGGGGAAACCGGAGGCATAGGAAGTTATACTAGCCCCTTCTTCCCAACTTTTTTTTGCTGGAGGCCTTTCTCCCAGATGCAGGAGATGCAGGCAGGTGCGGAAGGATGATCTGGTAACCAGGTATGTTGGAGCACAATGAAGCTCAAGCAACCTGTGTGTGAGTGCACTTTCCTGCGTCCACCACACCTCTTTCTGATAGCCCTGCAGTTTGGCCGGTGTTGGAGCTTCAATGTGGCTTCTGTAATAACTTTCCTCCATGCAAATTTTGTGTATGGCTGTCCACAGCGTCCCGTCTTCCTGTGGCATCGCTGGCTTGGAAGGCGTTCCTCACAGACCTGCGGGTAGCATGCAGAGCAAGTAATGGGTAATAGATAATAATTAATAGAGCACTAAGGTGGTGAGGTAGAGAAATAGAGAGATAATTTTCTTTATCCTTGGGGAGGCTATAGTTTGCACACTGCCCTTTTTAAAACTCTGTTTACAGCAGCCATTTGGGTTACACATCACTTTGTATAAAGCTCCCTTGGGGATATGTAATAATGGCTCTTTGATTAGTGGCTTTTTGGCTGCAGAGGGAGTAGCGAGGAGCTGCATCAGGGCTTTACTAGGCAACTTGAAGTGGGAGTAGGAGGCTGCTTTCAACCATCAGTCTAGGCTCAACCTGCTTCATCCACCACTACTACCTGGCTGAGCAGCTTAAGAGACTGATGCCACGGTCTCTATGTGCAGCCAACTGACTCAACCAGCAAAGAAACTGCTTCTTAATATGGGACCTACAATGCTTAATGTTTGTTGCCTGAGTTTTTATTTTAGCATGCTTGTTCAAATGCAGCACTGAGGGGTGTGAACATGGCTTCAGTCTGCAACACCTCAGACTGTCCTACAGTTTGTAGAATAGCAAGGGAGGTGCTTAAATGAGCTGCGGGGGGTGGCGGCAGTGAAGATGGGGAGCAACTACATGTTGAGCCCAGTAGTAGTGCTCATAGAAATTTGGAGCTAGACGGAGGTAGTAGGTATCTGTTGCCCTGTTACACAGTTGCTGTAAGGGTGATCTCAATTCCTAGTGTTGGTGTTAATTGCTTCCATATTCAAGAAACCTTCTTCTTCTTCTTCTTCTTTTTTTTTTTTTTTTGCAATACAATGGTACCTCTGGTTTCGAACTTAATTCGTTCCGGAGGTCCGTTCTTAACCCGAAACCATTCTTAACCTGAGGCGCGCTTTCGCTAATGGGGCCTCCTGCTGCCGCGCGACTTCCTCTCGCATCCCTGGGCAAAGTTCGCTACCAGGAGACCTACTTCTGGGTTAGTGGAGCTCATTACTTGAAGCGTTCGTAAGGAGGACGGTACGTAACCCAAGGTTCCACTGTATCCACAAAAGGATCTTCTGGAAGGATAAACACCCACCAATTATTGTGTTTATGTGAATCTAATGCGCCATCGAATCTAATCCGCACCTCAATTTTCAAAACCTTGAAACCAAAGAAGTATTTTCTGCCGAATGTAAAAGCACCTTCAGGTCTAATGCACACCCTAATTTATGCGATGTAATTTCGCCAAAAAAGGTGTGCATTACAATAGGGTAAATACGGTATTATGCAATGGTCTGAGGACCTCACCACATTTGCTACAGTTGATTTTGTTGTTGTTGTTTTTTTGTTATATAAATGCCAAGTCCATGTTTGGACACCTAGAGGGCTTATTTTGAACCTGTGTGTTTGATTTCTGTCAGGGAACTGCCATCAGAACAGGGGCGGGAAACAGAGGGGCAGTTGTGTTACAGGGAGCCTCCGAAAATCTTGCGAAGCAGTTCCTCTTCCGGTGATGAGGAAAACCCAACTCCAGCGGGGAAGAGGTAAAAGGACCAGAGGATGTTGGTGGGAGCCTCAACACCGCTCCTGGCAAAGCTGGCCAGAAGGGAAGCACGCCCATTCCGTCGCCCACCCTGCGCATAAGTCTAAAGCGCAAAGAGGGAAGGAAAAGGCTGGGCATAAAGAGACTTTTCTGCTGGGGGAGGTCCAGGAAACAAGCACTCCCGGATTCTGCTAGCAATTGAGGCAGACATGAATTTTGGGGTTCTGCACTGTAAATAGTTTTGCACCTAAATAAAACCTGTAAAAGACAGGTCAGAGTCCTGCCTGGTTACTCGTGAGCAACCACCTTTGCCATCTGACAATTTCATTTCATCATCACAGCTCAGTCAGTAGAGCATGAGACTTTTAATCTCATCGTCATGGGCTTGAGCCCCATGTTGGGCAGAAGATTCCTGCATTGCAAGGAATGGGACTAGATGACTCTGGGGGTCCCTTCCAACTCCACAATTCTATGATTTCACTTCATTGTTTCACCTGTATGCCAAAACCATGATATTTCCATAGCCAAAACCATGTGCAAGGCAACTTACAACATGAAAAAAAATACAAAAGTGTTCATGAAGAACAAACAAAACACCAAAAAGTGCACAACCAAATCAAACAATACCCACATTAATAATAATAATAATAATAATAATAATAATAATAATAATAATAATAATAATTTTTAAAAAATTATACCCCGCCCTCCCCAGCCAAGACCCGGCTCAGGGCGGCTAACAACCAATAATAAAAACAAGTAGATTTAAATACAACTTAAAAAAGAAAATTAAAATACAACATTAAAACATTAAAATGCAGCCTCATCACAGGAGGAGAAAGGAAAAAGAAAGAGGGGGAGGGAATCAAACTGATTCCAAGCCAAAGGCCAGGCGGAACAACTCTGTCTTACAGACCCTGCGGAAAGAAATCAGATTCTGCAGGGCCCTGGTCTCATGAGACAGAGCGTTCCACCAGGTCAGAGCCAGAGTTGAAAAGGCCCTGGCTCTGGTTGAGGCTAATCTGACTTCCTTAGGGCCCGCGACCTCTAGGGTGTTTTGGACCTTAAGGTCCTCTGCGGGGCTTACCAGGAGAGGCGGTCCCGTAGGTTCAAGGGTCCTATAAATCACAATAAGATCTAAAATAAAGGTGGCAAAAAGTCTGCAAGGCAGGGAGCACGTTTTCCAGGACTCAGCAAAATTTAGTAGGAAGTACTGGTGGCAATTGTATTATCAACATGAGCTAACAGGGTGTATTGGTATTGTCTGTGTGTGTGTGTGTGTGTGTGTGTGTGTGTGTGTGTTCTGTCCTTTTTTTAAAAAAAAAACTTTTTTATTTCTTTGTTATTTTTGGCACTTAAAAATAAATATTTATATATAAAAAAAGAAACTTCTTTTGCATGCCAACAAAGGGCATGAGTAAGGGCTTGACTAGTTTGATTTCATTCATTCTTCTTAGAACAGGAGCACATAATAAAACATGAAAGTGAATATACAGTACCTTTGCATATGTATATGTGTGCTCTCTCTCTCTCTCTCTCTCTCTCTCTCTCTCTCTCTCTCACACACACACACACACACACACACACACAAGCTAACAAACCCAAGCTGAAATTGATTATAAGATACTCATTTAACTCCCAACAGGTGGTGGGATACTGGGCTAGACAGAGGACTTCGTATCTGGGATTTTCTCATTCTAAGAGAAATGGAGTCATGAAAGCCGACACAAACCAAGCCCCCTTGCTTAGCCCCACTGATAAGAGTATTTCCCCAGTTGGTCTATTCAGAAGAGCACTGCCACTCCTCTATTCCTGGTCTATCTGATATTTTTCTGCTAGTAGCAGGGGATTTATTTTTTTTGCTACACCCCCAGTAGGCCCTTTGCGCCTGCGCTTCCCAAAGGATCATAAATTCCAAGCGGTGCAATCCTGCTATGTCAGCAAGTCTGAAAAATAAATTGATATTAAATGCAACAAAAGTCTCCTCTAATTCACTGTGGTGCCTTCCCCAATCCCTCCACAAAGTAGTAACTGAAAAGGGAAAGAACGGAAAGTGTTTTAGCTTATGCCTGGAATAACTCCAGCCCTCCAAGTAAGGGAGGCTTGTTAATTAGGGATTACTTACAAATAACTGTGATTGCTGAGTCGCCTCTCTTTCTCCTGTGCAGGTACATCAGCCAAAGCAGCACACCAAAGTTGTACGTAATGTAAACGTGTTCACATACAAATGATCTCCATCCTAGGACCACGTGTACACAAACTTCTATAGGATGCTTCAGATGGGGGCTTAATTTGCAAACAGGTTTTTGGAATATCACATGTGGGTTGTTGGCATCAGAGTTCCCCCCCCCCCTGGAAGGGGTAAATACAGATTAAATGGCGGGGGAGAGTAGGATAGGGGCTGACATTTTTTTTCTGATGACATTGCGTCAATGCTGCAAAAAATATTTATTGCAGAAGGAGCATTGATCCCATAATAAGCACCCATCTGGAAGCACCTATGGTTTCTCTCTCCATCTTTTGCACACAGACTCACACCGAGACTTGTTCTCATTCGCATAGAAAAGACAGTGGTCATCATCCCATCATTTAACTAAAAAGAGAGTGAATATGGGCACCAGCTACTTTAGTATGAGCAACTTGTTGGTCTTCCCATACAAAAAAGTGTTCTATAGGATGTAGCATAATACTTCAAGCTGTGCCACAAACAGTTGCCACTTTTCATACCTTACTCTAACTTTTGAAATACTTCAGATCCTCTAAAAATATGCCTGCCATGTTTAGGCAGTCGTCCAAACTTCAAAACTTTTGTTTAAGCAGCCATGGCCCTTGCGGCCATCTGCTCCTACCCTCCCACTTGTTCTCTTTTTCTCCCACTATGTGTTGACTTTGGTGCTAAGATCCTGGCGTGCCTTAAGCCAGAGTTCCCCATTACTTCTGAACCAGAGAACTGTATCTTAGTTCACATCTGCACCATACATTTAAAGTACATGGGAACTGCTGTTCACCCCCTCACGGAGCTACAATTCCCAGCACACTTAACAAACTACAGTTCCCAATATGCTTTGAGTAAAAACTGTGTGCTTTAAATGTTTGGTGTGGATGTGCTATGTCCCTAGAGTTCATTAACAAACCTGGAAAATACACCATGTTTTAGCATGGTGTTTGCTGGGTATAGAAATGTTTGTCCTCAGTGTTGTTCGTCAACTTCATAGTTACTATGCTTGAGATGGAATTAGAGCCTGTGAGCAACTGCAGAATTGATGAAGTGCTTCTTTGGAGAGTGTGAGTTTACTGAATCTTTGCTGTGACCATTAGGACCTAGGTTAGCATCTATAGCTTGTCATGCCTCGTTGAAGTCCTCTTTCTTCTGCCTGCTTGAGGCATATTGTAGTCCTGAGAGCATAGGTTGGTTGGTTGATGAAGAGGTGACGTTAAGTAGTTGAATGGCCCTGACTTTTGCCTGGTGGTAGACTAAATTCCCCTTTGTTCCCTTTCACCCCTGTGCTTCTTCAGTGTGAATGCCAGGGCCATTTCACCTGTGTCCGAAGCGTGTTTATTTATTTAAATAGTTCTTGCCCTGCTATTCAACCACAAAAAGTGACTTGCAGATCAATGAAAACAAGACAGTCACTGCCCTCAGGTGTACAAGCTAAAAAAAGACATTGCAGAAGAGAAAGGGAGGGAGGGGGAGAATAGATTGTGGGGAGGGAAGTGGAAATATACAACCATGAGCATCAGATCTTAGTAACATGTTCTTCCAATGACCAGCTGGGATGGAAAGGCTTAAAAGAGGGGGAAATCAAAAATTGCTGGCATCTCAGTTGCTTGGATGGAGTGGCCTGGCATCACTCTTCTTCCCCCATCAGGTGTACTCTCATGGAATGACTGTTCCAGGTGTAGGGAAGTTGAGGAAGAGGAGGAAGTCGTGGCACGATCTTCCTATATGCTGGGAATACATGAACTGCTGTGGCTTTATGTTTGCAGCCTGGTTTATATTAATGTCCCCACCCCTTAAAAATATGGTTAAAGGATTTTTTGTGGCCAAGAACTGACCCTGACTGTTAGCATAGAGCAATTAACTGGGCAGTCTGTCCCCTAGATTATTGGGTGAACAGCCATCTTCCTTCTGTCACACAACTTGCAGCATGCATTTGTACCTTAACGCCACATCGACTTGATGGATTTAAATAAATAATTTGCTCGGAAAGATTGGGGCTTGAACTGGCAGTGAGGCTGCAAACCAGATCCCCAGCTCTAGACTGCTCTTGTCTGAGTGCTACCAAAGTTCTGTGATTTTCTTCTCTTAAAAGCAACTTTGGGGTAGGGACAATTTGATTTGGAGCTGCCGTACATCAGAGACCTAACCCTTTTCACACTGCCTCACAAGCTCTGATTCAAATTGCCTCCCTCAAAGCAGCTTTTAGCTGCAGAGGGAGGAAACATGCAGACACACACTTGTGTGATCCTTGACAGGAGGCTAGTTAGACCTGCATAGATACAGACATATTATGCCACATGTCAGTGGAGAGGAAAACATCAACATATATGGGCCAGGGATTGATACCTTCATACCCAGAAATGGCATCTTTCAGTGCTCTAGATCCGATAATTTCCTCAGGTACAGTTTCTTCCACCCGAGTGCTACAGCAGCCCATCTTTCCAAATGTTGCAATGGGGAAAATGTCAGGACTGCTCCTTGGAGAGGAACAAAAGTAGGATAGCAGATGCACTGTGTGACAGGATGACTGGGGCGCTCAACGCTCATAGTCAAGCAGGGACAGCCCCTGGATGAGAAGGTGGCATCCCAAACAAAAGTGGGCATGTCCAGAGCTGGCAGCGGGCAGGGTCACCCCAACTCCCGCTCATATACATGTACCATAGAAACATACAATACACATTGCACATGTGTACGCATGTACACATACAAAACAGCATGCACACACAGAGCACTCACACATGCTCCAGTGCAGACATACATGCACACATATGGCACACAGACATCACACACCTACACCACAGGTACACGCAGAGCGTCAGCTAATGCGCTGGTGGGCTGGAGACTTCCTCTTGGCCATCTCTTTGGCTCCCAATCTTTTCCTTCCCAGATATATTTCCTGCCCACACCAGTTCTCCATGCATTGAAAGGAGATTCCGACTAAACATTCGGAAAAACTTTCTGACAGTAAGAGCTGTTCAGCAGTGGAGCAGACTCCCACAAGAGGTGGTGGGCTCTCCTTCCTTGGAGGTTTTAAAGCAGAGGTTGTGTGGCCATCTGTCATGGATGCTTTAGCTGAGATTCCTTCATTGCAGGGCTGGGACTAGATGACCCTTGGGATTCCCTTCCAAGATTCTATTATTCCTTTTGACAACCCTGCCCACATCCCCCTGAATTCTTACTTCTGCAAAAATTATCAAATTGGAATAATTGGAAGGAGTTCTGTAAAACTGCCTTAAATGCATTATGTTGTCTGATTATGTAGAATCTGACTGCTCCATTTGCAGAATGGTGAGGTTCATCTAGACATCTCAGGGGTTCTGGCTAAGGGCCAGCTCATTAGTTGCAGCAGCCCCATGGAACAAAGACACCCTCCATGTGATGATGATTCCACACATAGGGGCCACTGGCCATTTGCCACATAGGACATGCATTTATGGCAATGGCTTGTGCAGGCTGTATGTGATGGGGCTGGTCCGACTGATGAGCAGATACCACCACATCGAGTTATTTCTTCTACATGGCACCCCCTCACCCCCCCAAAGTGAGTGGATGCAACCAGGCAGCAAGGAAGGTTTATTTCATAGAGCGGGGAGCAATATGCATACACCCTCCTCTTTGTTTCCTCTGCCATAGCACTTAAGCTTTTGAGAGAGACGATCTTTGCAAAAGGTACTCAAATAGCTGTATAGTTTAATATCCTAGCCATCAGAGCTGACATTTATGTTGTTAATTTTAAAGCACTTTATTCCTCCCCTATTAAGTTAGCCTCGTTTTCAGAAAACCAAATAACTCTCTCTTTCTCGAGCTGCAGCCTAGTGTTTTTATTGCCATTGGATTTCTCCTCCCGCATGCACACACACTTACACACACACACTTGTATGTCCTCCCCAGCCCCCTTTTAATGGCGTCCAGGGGGAGAAGAATGCTGGGGAGAGAAGAGCAGATCCCACTGGACTTTCTCAGCAGAAAGTCACAGGACTTTGCCACAGTGAAGAGAATAGTACCTGCCCATCTGGGGAAAGGATGAAGAAGCTTGGGTTTGAGTGTTTCTCAAGTTTGGGCCCCAAGCTCTTGTTGCACTACAACTCCCATCATCCCTGACCACTGATACTGCTAGTTAGGGGTTTAGGGGGTTGTAGTCCCACAACAACTGGGGACCCATGCTTGAGAAACATTGCCCCTAACTGCAGCCAATCAGTCAGCTGAACTGCCCTACTGCAACCATGTTGCCTTTTGAATCACTTTATTTCAAATGGCTGGGCTCTGACCACCACCTATTTGCTCACCTCATGTATTGGGTTGGGGTTCTAGAGGGGAGAGTTGCCGGTGGGTCTGTGGACCCCTCAGAACGCCTGGGCCATAGGCCACTGCCTCACCTGCCAGCCCCCCTAGCACTGAGCTTGATTCAGATGGACAGTCCATGCATGACACATTGGTAGCACCTGAATGACATGGAAAGCATGAGGGCTAAACCACTACCCTCTGACCATCCAAAGAAAATTTAGTCACTGGGACAAAACCTCCACCTTGTAGGCCACTGTAGGAGACAGCGTGGGCCAGGGCAAAAAGTTCACAACATGGTGCTGAGCATTGAATTCAAGCTCCTTGTTCATTTCAGCTTTTATGTTGTTGTAGTTTTAAAAGCAGTGCTGTTGCTGTCATAACTATGCAGGTAGCTTTGAAAGAGTGTAGGCAGTACCTGATGAACTTGGATGCCAGTGAGGAAGTTGAGCAAGGCTTCCAGTCATTATGAGTTTCACTGCAGTCCATAATTCCCTTTCTCTCTTCCATCATGGCTGCCAGGAGCCGCATAAAAATTTGCTTCCTTTACATAGGTTTTACAGGTTATTTTTTTTTCTTTGTGCAGAATGTGTGTCATTTTGCTATTTTTTTCTTTTTTTGTTTTGCATGGCCCTGGTGTTCAGTGTTCCAAGTAATCCAACTTTTTAATGTTATTTTTTTATTCTCTGACCTACCGTAGAGGCTCTCGGATGCAATCTCTTGACATATAATAGTGGCAAACTTTCAAAAAATGGCAAGTCAACAGATTTGCTTCTCGTACTCAGTCATCGGCCTGCTCCAAGTTTAATGCATTGGCTTTTCATGAAAGAACATGCTGGAGTCCTTCTGTAGACCCAGTTTGTTCCTTGTCAAGCTACCCCTTGGCAAAGACCCATTCTTCCTGTCAGTCTTGGTACCTGGGGTTGGATGCCCTCATTGAATTTCTTGTTCTATTGCAGACGTATGCTGCGTAGCCAGCCTCCAGGTAGGCTCACATGCCTATTTCTCCCTTCCGTAAGGTGTCTTCCATGATTGTCTCGCAGTCGGGGAATTGACATGCAACTGAATCTTGTGTGTGCTCAAACATCTCCAAACATCTTCAGGCAGCAAGGTTTCCAGAAGTGGGTTAGTCTGTGATCTAAATAAGGGTTACATCATGCATAAGACCCAAGTGCAGACTAGTGTTTGCCAAGATGTAGCTGACAAAAATTCAGTTTACAGTATAAAAAAAAAAGTCATGTATTTGGTTGTGCAAATACACCGTTATTCATTTTATGCAGACAAAAAGAATTCCTGCCAAATGTCTGGCTTCTTTTCAGCCTTTCTCACCACATCTCCCAGAATATATCAAGGATTGCCAAACTTTTTTTTTTCTGTGCTACTTTTCCAAGTTCCAGGCTTCTTGCAATTTTCTCACCCTGGGGAACTAAAAGTTATCCCTCTTCACTATGCAACACGCCTTGTCCAGCCATAGCTAGAATTCGCCACGTTCCCAGAGTCCTTTCCTGTAGGCATCTAAAATTCACCTAAACAACTTGTATTCAGACATCTACTTGCAATAAGCACATACAGATGTACCACTCCAATTTCTCTCTCTAGTACATACCTTTCTAGCTGTAACTTCCTCCTATTTACCTGTATAAACCCATTGGCCTATTGGACACACTTCCATGCAGAGCAGGCATATCCACCATATTCCTCAAACATTTGCCTTTTATAAATCCCATATTTATGTTTATAAATCCCATATTTATCCCATGTTTTCAGCAACACCTGGGTCACTGTCTGCCCAATACCTAGCAACACTATGTCTCCTAGCCTTCCATTTGCAATGACTGTTGTCAAACTGTGATAGAGCCAGACTGTCATTTCTACAAAACCTTCCCATACTCCTCCTCCTCCTCCTCCTCTGCTGACTTTGTGCTTTCCTGGACAGGGACAAAACACCCGATTGGGCCATCCTTATACCAGTGGTGCTTCCCGCTTTGGAGTGCACATACCTCCTCCCACACTGCAACCTGTGAGCCCGGATTCTCATTGCCGTCTGGGGAGCACACCTGTTTGCAGCAAACACATGCAGTGATTTTTATGGCCCTGCTCTGAGCAGCTCTCAGCTGGGGCCAGGCCTGGGTTATTAGTTATTTTTAGCAATCAATGTTATTGACGCCATGCTCGCTGGAGGAAGCCACTGGAGGGCTGTTCTTCTAACTCATTACATTTAGAGCTGAACTATCCCCTTTTTATATAAATCCTGACACATCAAGATAAAATATGCTACTTTGCGGTAGTGCTGTGGCTCTAGATGGGCGAGCTGTGCCCCACTGCCAGGGAATACTACGGGTGTGTGTGTGTGTGAATTGGGGCTTGCAGGATTGGCAAATGCACCGCAGCTCTAACTCTCTTCCTGTAATTTGCCTGCAGGTCTTTTTTTTTTCTTTTTACATTGTGCTTTTCATCCAGATATTCTGACACCAGAGGCGATGGGTCCTTTACTCTCACTGGTTGAAGAGTTAAAGAGTTTCTACTTCTCACTTTGGAGAAGGAGGGGCAGCATCTAATGAACACCCAAGATTCCAACAAGGAAACCAGGGCTGAAATGAAAGGCAGGGCAGATATTGCTGCCACCGCAGCCCCCATACTCAATAGAAACCTAATCCCGGAGAGAAGTCGTCAATGTTAACCAACTTACCTCTCTGATCTGTGCAGCTCCAAGGGCGGATTGCAATTATTGCTATGGAGGGAGAAGCTCGTGTCACCACCCCAGGGAAATGTGACATTCCTTGCTGCTTCAACACCATTTTGCTCCCATGGTAGCCTATCCTGAAACTGACAGTGCAGTACTGTCACAGCACAACGTGTGCAAGAGAGAAGTAGTTGTGAGTTAAGCCTGTGTGTCCTAAGAAAGAGGCCCGCCCCTGTGGATAAGAGTGGCAGCTGACATCAAATTATTATTTTATTTTATTTTTGCTTTGCCAAGAGGGACTGTTTAGGGAATCCAGCAGTCTTCAAATGCACAACAATGATGGGAGATCAGCTGATGGCTGTGGAATGAATGATAAAGCAGTAATTTGAGACAACTTCAAAAATCACTTAGTCCATCTTCTTGCCCTGAGGCAGGTTTAATAAAATTTCAGACCATCCCTGAGCAATTATTAATCACACATACCCTGTCCCCTGAAAAACTTCCATTATTAAAAATACCACAACCTCTCTCGGGAATTTTCTTCCTCTGCTCAGCTATTCTTACAGGTTTGAATAATTGTTTCTAACAGTTACGGTAATTTTAACTTGCTTTTCTGTTACTTAGGGCAACGGATAGTCCTCTTGTTCAGGGACGACTATCAATTATGTTCCTGCTTCCAACAAGCCTCTGAAATTTGTTGTTTTATCTGTACCCATGAACAGTTCCTACTCTAGAAAACCATACGCAGATAGGTCGATGTATGTATTTACTTTCATTTCAGACATTTCTATCCCTCCTCTCCTTGTGCTTGAAGCAGTTTGAAACTACAGTTTGAAACTGCCTTGGGTTGAAGTAGCTTCGGGTTAAGTATTTCTGGGTTGTGCGCTGCGACGACTCACTTCCGGGTTTCGCCGCTCGCGCATGCGCAGATGGTCAAAATGACGTCACATGCATGCGCAGAAGTGGCGAATCACGACCCACGCAGACGCGCGGACACAAGTTGCGTTCACTTCTGGATGTGAATGGGGCTCCGGAACGGATCCCTTTCGCATCCAGAGGTACCACTGTAAACATATCCTTTTTCTCTTAAGTCTTTGAAATTCTTTACCATCTCTCTTTCTGACCCCTGAAGCTCTTGGCAAATTAATGTTCCCAGCTCTGGCAAATTCCAAATGGAAGGTGTCTTTCAGCTCTGCAGCCAGATCACAGAGGATCTGTATGGCTAATCGCTGTGCACGTGCCAGGATACTAAGGAATAGTCCAGATTTGGAAAGATAATTAAAGTTTCTAGTTACATTTTTATGAGCCTGCACCAACACTCCCGACTGTACATGTTTGAATACTATATTTAAAATTCCTTGGCACTGGCTTCACTTTCCAGACACCTGGGATTTACCCAGTCCTTTTTTTGAAAATAGAGTCATAGAAAGACTGACCAGCTATTTTGAACCAGAATACTTAGTTGATTTGCAATGCACACAGCTAGAGGAAACACTTTCCAGTGTTCTCTCTTCTGCGCTTGGGATCGAATGGTAGCAACCTTTTCATAATGCCCTACCACCCCGTGTCTCTGCCTTAAAAGAGGAAATGTTTGTGTATGTGCTTCTCAGGATCCTCCAATCTGATAATCTGCACTGAGGCTGGATCCTCTGCACCTGGCATTTTGAGAGATTAGCCTGTCGGGGCGAATGAAGTGAGCAACAGAGTGCAATCGTCAGGTGCTGCACACATTCACACATATGGATCAAACACACATGGCTTCCTGGCCTGGGAAGTCAGGTGACTTCACAAGGCCCATCTGGTTCCACTTGATGATCTAAAGCTCCCAAAACTGCTGCTTTCCCTTCATCTGGGAAAAGGCCTTCTCTGCATATCACCGAGCTATCATCCTTCAGCCTGCCTGCGTTTCTTTTTCTACTTTCTTTCCACAGGTGTTTTCCTGGACTCTCCTGGGTGGGCAACCTGAAGCAATCCAGATACAGTCATACCTCGGGTTATAGACGCTTCAGGTTACGTTTTTTCGGGTTACGGACCCTGAAGTACTGGAACAGGTTACTTCCGGGTTTCGGCGGTCGCACATGCACAGAAGCGCTAAATCGCGCTTTGCGCTTGCGCAGAAATGCTGAATCGCAACCCATGCATGCGCAGATGCGCCGCTGTGGGTTGTGAACGCTGCGGGTTGCGAACATGCATCCCGCACGGATCACGTTCGCAACCTGAGCATCCGCTGTAGACTCACCAAAGACTCTTGTATGTTTACCAAACTAATGGCTCAGGCCATTTCAGCAAGGCTAGGGAAAGAGGAATGCCGGGGTAGCAGATTTACAGGGCTGAGCGCAATGCATAATGATTGCTACAACCATGGTAACTGCAGCACAGTGGGGCTGCCTATATCTCCAAGGAAGGCAGTGCTGGAATTTTCTTATGTCTGCTGTTATTACATTACGAACTGGAGGGTCAATATTTTTAAGCTGCAGGAGATGACGTACGCTTTGCATTCTTGAAGGAATTCTACACCTCTGGTGGAGATTCCCAGTGCAGCTGTCATGAGTCATCAACTTTCGCTTTCTGCACATTGCAGTATACTTTGTTTTTCCTGCCAGAACCTTTGCTTTTAGAAATGTAAGAGGATATAGATAGGTGTGTGCATGTGCCCAATATGGACCAAAGCTACGCTACTGTTTGTGGGCAGGGGGTGGGGGTGAGCTGGGGAGAAGAAAACTCTAGTATACTGGCATTAAGGTAGCTGGCAGTAGCACTGCAGAAACAGGACAAGAGTGGATCACCAAATAAAAAGAGTCGGAACAACAGTGAAGTGCTGTTTCTGAAAAAAGAATAAACACGATTTAGTGGCAGGGGCTGCTATTTAAATGCACTTATACATGCACAGTAGGGTTCCCCACCACCACCACCAAGGCGCTAAATAGAAGGAAACAGAACATATCCAGTAAAACAAACCTGATGCCAATTTGAAGACAGCAGCCGTATTGGGCTGAAATAGCTATTTCAATTTGCTCTTGTACTTCTTCATTCTGAGATGAAATTAAGGCACAGAGAGCAAAAATAAAAAGCAGCCCCTTCATTTCCCCTTCATTTCCCCCCACCCACTCCCTCTTTATAGCAATGCATCACTGAATCCCTTAAGGGTGAAAGATTTCTGCATGGAAGTTTTCTGTGCGTTTTATACATCCTCTGTGTCTTGGATCCTGCAGCACTTTCAGAATCCTCGCTCTCAGCCAAATCCCTGCACACTCTGGGCTGTTGGGTTGGTTGTGTTGTGTGTGTTTTTTTTAAGCTATTCCAATCAATTTTACAACAGATTTGTATTTCTGATAAAAGCCCTTTCCCATCCCCAACTACTCCCACTCGGCCATGTCTTATGCCAGTAAGAGGTTGAGAATGCCCTGTTGATCTGTGCTCAGGGAACAAATAAAACCAGGAAGACAACAGTTGCAGATTGGTGTCCGGATTGGCAGGGTTTGTTTGTTTGCTTGCTTGTTTGTCTTGTTTGCTTTGCACAATCTGTTATAGATACTTTTCTCGCAGGGCAGGGGGGGGGGGCACAGCCTGAATCAAATTCTTTGGTCAGAAATTGTTTGTGCTTCGTTCCCTGGTATTCTCACAGAAGGCATCATTAGAAGTGCAAGTTTTTGCATAATGCTGGACATGAATGGTGCGTTTTCTCTCTCCTTAGTCACTGCTAGCAAAGACTTCTTTTTCTGTCTCTTAAAGATGAGGTTTGCAGCAATACAGTCATTCACCCAAATATTTTGCTAATTTCTTTTGCTAGCAGAAACAAACAAACAAAAGAAAAGTCTGCTTTACGATTGCATGTGAATACCGCCCCCCTCCTCCTACCCATTCTGCACATTTCATCAAATGTCTTGGGATGGGCATGTGTGCTTCAGTTTGGTCCTAAGGTAGCAGGTAAATTAAGCCTACAGGGAATTTCTATGATAACACATTTTTTTTTCTTTTAAAGTTTTGTGTGTGAAGAGCCTTTTTTTTTTTTTTGATAAAATAATAGAATCAGAAATGAAAATATATTTCATTTTCCTAGGGGTTTGAAAAACTCCCCTTTCTATAAGATGCTTATGCTTTCTGCTAGTATGCCAGACTATTGTAATAAACGGTGCAATTTTGCATCTATTCATAAGTAAATCCCATTGAGTTCTGTGAGGTTTGCTCTCGGGTAATTGGGTAAAGAACTGTAGCCTTAGAGCAGGCATGGCCAAACTTGGCCCTCCAGCTGTTTTGGGACTACAACTCCCATCATCCCTAGCTAACAGGACCCATGGTCAGGGATGATGGGAATTGTAGTCCCAAAACCACTGGAGGGCCAAGTTTGGCCATGCCTGCCTTAGAGTGTATAAGGGAAATGAGTAAGAAAGTTCAAGCTCCTTGTTTTAGCCCAGAAAACGAAGGTCTATGTACATAGGGTGTCCTTATTTTCACTGGAGAAATGTTGGAGGGTATGGCGCATGCATATATATTTGATTATGTTGACCTCTTAGCAACCTGTCCATATAGAGCAGGGGCAGCCAACATGGAAACCTCCAGATGTTCTTAGACTACAACTCCCATCATCCCTGACCATTATTGGCTGGCACTGTTGAGAGTTGTAGTCTACAACATGTAGAGTGCATAGCATTGACTGCCCCTGATACAGGCACATGGTAAGTGGTGGTGATGCCAAAGATGAAGATCAAATTACTGAGTTCTGTTGGCTGCATGTAAATGAGATGGGCAGCAAACCTGGGAGTCTGGGGCCTGGGGTTTCTGCTCACACCAAGCTTCTTCTTGAAATAATTCCGTAAATCTCAGGTTCCTCCATGGGCTTTCCCAGCCATCACTTTTCTGCCAGAAATACTGTAATGTCAGTAGTCAGGGAGAGCAGGTGCTCGTTCATTTTTGTCACCCATATCTAGGTGTGATCAAAAAACAACAGGCTACTAACATCTTGAGAATGGTGGCTTCCATTTTCTAAAAGGAAATTCAATTGGAGAGAAGCAGAGAACTCAAGTGCCCTCCTGGCCGAAGGAAATCGTGTTTAGCCCTACTATAGCTTCTCAGATTTAACCAGGTTTCATTTCGTTCTCAAGCCTGTTTTCACAGCTATAATAAGGTCTAGAAACTTGATTAAAACTAAAAACTGAGATGCACAGGATGCTGAAGCTTGCACCAGGTACCTAATTTTGCCTTGTTTCTCTTGCACAGAATCATATAAGTGCACAGTTATAGCAGGCAGGGTTTATGGATTTGAGATTAAAAGATGTCATTTCTAACTATGGTGTAAATTTATATTTCTTTGCTCATGTGTGTAAATATTATTAATCTACGTGACTTCATAGAATTTCAGAATCAATTTTTTCTGATTTAGAGTTTTGTATGCTTTCTTACTCTGCCCCCCACTAAAAACATACATGTAAGATTAAAAAATAAAAATAAAATCATTATTTGCATCCAGATTCGTTTGAGGGTGTATTGCTTGCTGCCTCAAAATGTTGTGAAGGAAATTCTACAAACTAGATTTTTTTTGGTCAGTCACTGTGGAATGGCTCTTCCCTCACCTGTGGAGAAAATTACTGGAAATACTGTTGTTGTTTTGCTGGACTCCTCAGGGATCGCACTGTGGGGAAAAAATCCCTTGCTGGCTGCCTTGCATCGTGCATTTTTATAATCTGCCTGTTTCTGAAATACGCATTCCTTAATATCATTTTTTCCCTAATCACTTTTGCCTTCTCAGCGCTTTCTGGAACTGTTTTACCAGTGCCAGACTCACAAGTCTATTAGCTGCAAAATGTTATGACTCGAGTCTTCTGTGATACAGCTTTGCAGTATTCCAAAACACATATTAGAGAAATACCTTTATTAGGACAACCAGAATTTTCACCCTGTGCAGTTTCCTTATATTGCTGAGTGCAGACCCAGAGCCAGTCTCTGTGGGAAACAGAACAATGAAGCTGATGAGAAATCTTGCACACGGGTCCCATCAAGCCCACAAAACAACCACACATACATACAGCCCTGCATGCTTTCCTTTTGCTGTGCACTGTAGCATATTTGTATGCATAGTAAGGTATCTCGGGCAAACGCACAAGGTATGTATTCCCACCCACCCCAATCGAAAGGAGTTATTGTGCAGCCATTGGTCTGATCGTAGGTGCACTTCAAGGAGTGTGTTGGGGAACAGAGATCTCTATTCACTTTTAAGGGAAGAGGCACAGCTCCTGTTCCTTCACGGTTGCAATTGCAAATGGCACTAAAATCACAGCCCCTCACTCGTCAACACCTCTCATGGTGATGAAGAGGCCCTGCCCTCAGAGTAGACAGCCACACCGACCTTATTGAGGATCCTAATCAATTTACCCCCATCCCCATCCACTGCCACACCCCGTCTGATTAATTGAGTTGTTATTACCCATTGATTTTCTCACCCCACCCCTTTTCCCTGAGATGGAGCAGCAGCAAGAAGATCTATGGAGCATCAGGGGCTGCTGCTTGCAGAATAACTTACTCCTCGTTGCCAGGGTGCAGAAGTCCTGCACGTTTTGCCAGTCCTGGGCATCTTGCGTGCAAAAGCAGAAGTCGCATTCAATGGCTCAGAGGACAGTTTCAACAAGATCCTGGCCATTCCAGGTTTAGCTGTACTAGCATGTGCTCATCTCAAAGACCACCAGGGAGCCCAGCACAGCTGTAACATTGCCCGTAGCAGCCAAGTACCGTAGCCTTGGAATGTGACCCGTTTAATCTCTGCTGATAACTTTTTGGTGCTGTTTTCTTTTAGCTTTCCTGGATGGTTTTATGTCACTCTTCTGAACTGCATTGTTTTAATGTTTTGGTTTTATGGTGGTTTCGCTATCATTTTAATTCTTTGTTAAGGCGCCCTGGAGAACTTGCTGAAGGGCGGGGGATGAATCCCTTAAATAATGATCACCAAATCATTTCTCCCAACCCACCAAGTTATCACCCCCTTTCTGTTGGAGTCCTTGCAATCTCAAGCACGCGCGTGCACACACACGCACGCACACACACACGTTATTTTTCAGGCTACCCCACCCCATTTTTCCTCCTGTCCTGAACTTATTCCCAATAGTGCCCCCGTCTCAAGTGGGGATACTCTAAGCGTGCAGAAAGAGGGCAGATCCATACCATACATTTAAAGCTCATGGAATGCACATTTAAAGCACATGTCTTCCCCCAATGAATCATGGGTACTGTAGTGTGTAGCTCTGTGAGAGGGGAACACAAAAGGTGCTTTAAAAGTGCTTTAGGGGTAGTGTGTGGGTCTCAGTATTGTGAATTGAATCCTCCGAGGTTAAACAAGTTCTTTTCAACAGCCCCAATCCTTTTCCAGTGTTCCCTAGCAGAAGAAATGGAAAGTGTGAGGTGAGATGAGGTGAACGACTAGGTGGGGCTCCTTTTCTTTCCATTTCAAGTGCTGAGCCGATAAATGAACCCCTCGAAGGGCCTATATGGACTTTCTCTTCTCATTAAGCCTCCAGTCAGAAAAAAGCTTTGGCGTCAGTGTCAGAATCTGGGCAGTACATCAGGTTTCCCTCCCCAGCTCTGGGCTCACCGGATTTTTACTCCTACTCTGTCAAATGAATATCACCTGGTTTCTGTCTTGCCTTGACAGCTGAATAGATTCTGAATGTGTGGGCAGAGTGCAGTGCAGGATTGGGTGCCAGGTTTATATCCAGCAGAGAAAAACTCATCTGAGGAATGAACCTCTAACTACATACCCACACACAGGTGTCTTCTCCACCACATGTTTGTGTGTGTGCTCACACTCGCACACACATAGAATTGATGTGCCAGTTTCAAGCCGCATCCAGTCAAAGGATCACAGTTTTGACCAGTTTTCTGGGTTGCAGCCTGTGTATCTTGCAGTTTTAGTGTGTGTTTCCTTTCTTTTCTAGAAAAATTCTATTCTATGTGCAAACTAACTTCCTCTCTGGTGCTCTACCCCTCTTTACCTGACTTAGGAATGATTGTGTTTCCTCTTTGGCAGGGTACAAAACCATGTAACGCCAGTGACTTCCATAGTACTTTGAGGAAGATTCTCATGAAAATGTTCTTGCCAGTCAACGCCAAGTGTTTTCCCCTTGGTTTAGTTTATTAAAGAGAGGTCAGTGTTTTCAACAGTACTTTCAAGACCTAACATTTGTTACCCTTAGAAAAGCTTTCACTGTCCTTCATTTCCAAACAATGTCTTCCGGGAGGGAAAGTATACAGTGGTACCTCTAGTTAAGAACTTAATTTGTTCCAGACGTCCGTTATTAACCTGAAATTGTTCTTAACCTGAAGCACGACTTTAGCTAATGGGGCCTCCCATTGCCGCCGCGCTGCCGGAGCACGATTTCTATTCTCATCCTGAAGCAAAGTTCTTAGCCCAAGGTACTATTTCTGGGTTAGCAGAGTCTGTAACCTGAAGCGGCTGTAACCTGGAGTGTATGTAACCCGAGGTACCACTGTAAAGGGATTTTCTATGCACAGCTGACAGGTGCTTGCGTCCTTGGGAAGGTGGAAGGTGCCGTGCGTTACCTTTTGCATTGTCCCTTGCATAGAGATCTCAGAACTCATTTTTTGGCAGACTTTATGAGACCAAGAGCTGGTGGGACCCTGACTGATATCATTTGCAAGGTGGCCACCTGTGCAGTAGCAGCTCAAAAAAATCATGGTAGCTTCCTAAAGATTTCCATCATGGACTGCAGATAGGACCATCTAAAATAGTATCTTGCTCTATATCATATAATCATGGAGTTGGAAGGGACCCTGAGGTTCATCTAGTCCAATGCCCTGCCATGCAGGAATATGCAGTTGTCCCATATGGGGATCAAACCTGCAACCTTGGCGTTGTCAGCACTACGCTCTAACCAACGGAGCCATCCAGGCCGTTGTTGTTAATCTTTGTTTGTATTGATTATTATTAGTGTTGTATATTATCAGTGCTATGTTTTGTCCTGGCTTCTCTGGTGTCTGTCCTAGCAGGAGACCCTATCTGCTGCTAATTTGTGGCTGTAAGTATCTGTACTGCTGCTATGTTTTTAAATAGCCATTGCGCCACACACAAATAAAATCAATCTATAATGCCAGTAAGGAGTGGTAGGTCGAGGGTGAGCCTCTGGAAGTGAGTTAAAGGACATATGGTATTGTGAGATTCATGGATGTCTTGTCCCATGAGCATGATTGCAGTGGATTAGGGATCAGTGAAATCCAGGGTCCTGTTCTGTAGCCTTTTCACACTTATATGAAGACTTATAAGTTTTGTATTTTATGTTTTACTCTGTTTGCTAATGTTGGTTCTTTCTTACCTCACCCTTAAGTGCCATGCTGGGTGGTGGTTGTTTTTCTTCTTAAGCAATATGACCCCTAAGGACAATTCTGTTTTAAAGGCTTGTTGAACCTGCATGAACTGGCAAACCACTAGGTGCCATGATTCTATTAATAATTCTAAATATTTCTGACAAATCTGGAAAAAAATCCAGCGTTTTCTCAGGCACTGGTATGAGGAATCTGAAACAGAGCTGATGTTTGCATGCACACTTGAACGAGTGCCTAGAATTAAGGACTTGGTGACCATCTCAAGCCTGCTTTCTCCTTGGATTAATTTTATGGCGTACAGGACTGGAACACTAGAAACTTGTGATGCATTCTTCTTTCCTTGAAAATGTGCCCCCGCAATCTGAAATTGTTTCCTATGACTTAAGCTAAAAATATTGCTTTCTGCTAATGAAGCCTACAGTGCTGAGAGGGAACAATTGGATTTGTAGCGCTTCAGAACTGTGGTTTCATATAATATGCAATTTTGTTCAATGAGGAAATCCCCAAGAAAGCCACAGAGAAAAGGCTGGCTCCTCTCAGAGGAGCTAACCCACAAAATACGAGGGGGTCATTTCTGGTAACACATATGCCAGTATCACAGTTGACTTTCAGTGGCTTGATTCTGAAAGAAGTATTCTTAGAAATAATAATATATAGAATCATAGAATTGTAGAGTTGGAAGGGTCATCTGGTACAACGTCCTGCAATGCAGGAATCTTTTACCCACAACCCTGAGATTCAGAGCCTTACGTAACAAAAGATGAAGTTTGCTCAGTGTCCTAGCCAGCCAGCCTTGCCCTCTTTCAGAATTCTACATTCCATTTTACCCCCACCTACCCACCACAATCAGGGACGCGGGTAGCGCTATGGGTTAAACCACAGAGCCTAGGACTTGCCGATCAGAAGGTTGGCAGTTTGAATCCCCGCGACGGGGTGAGCTCCCGTCGCTTGGTCCCTGCTCCTGCCAACCTAGCAGTTCGAAAGCACGTCAAAGTGCAAGTTGATAAATAGGTACCGCTCCGGCGGGAAGGTAAACGGCGTTTCCGTGTGCTGCTCTGGTTCGCCAGAAGCGGCTTTGTCATGCTGGCCGCATGACCCAGAAGCTGTACGCCGGCTCCCTCAGCCAATAAAGCGAGATGAGCGCCGCAGCCCTAGAGTCGGTCACAACTGGACCTAATGGTCAGGGGTCCCTTTACCTTTACCCACCACAATCAGCCAGTAGTCTGTAACCACTGAGCATGTTTAGAATTCATTGGGCTGTTTTTTGCATTGTCCCTGCAACCACAAAATACAGTGGTACCTCGGGTTACAGACGCTTCAGGTTACAGACTCCGCTAATCCAGAAATTGTACCTCGGGTAAAGAACTTTGCTTCAGGATGAGAATGGAAATCGCGTGGCAGCAGTGGGGGGCCTCATTAGCTAAAGTGGTACCTCAGGTTAAGAACAGTTTCAGGTTAAGAACGAACCTCCAGAATGAATTAAGTTCTTAACCTGAGGTACCACTGTATAGTTTTTGTGATTTTTCAAGAGCCTGCTAGTAATTTCCTCTTGTGTGTGCTCTGTGGTGCCGTTTGGACTACATAAGAGTCCATACTCACCTCTGAACTTTAATAACAGGTGGAATAGCAATATATACTTATGGTCCGATCTGTGCCCTCTCGCTTTCCTCACGGTGAGTCATGCTCAGTGCTCTTGCAAACACCACAAGAACTCTCCCTGCAAGCTACTGATTGCGGGAGGAATTTCAGCAGTGGAGGAACTTGCTCATCCCCATAACGTTTATGTGGCTCTTTCGAAGCATTCGGAATACTTGTACATTATCTCAGTAATGCTTATGACTCCAAAAAAATAGGTGAACATTACCACCCCTGTATGTCAGAGAGTGAGGCAAGACAAGGGAAAAGCTTCCACCTTCAGCCACTGCAAGACACCACCAAGCATCTTCATCCATTGTGGGGACCAACATGCATTAGAAAAGAAAGTGAGCATGCAAAACTCATGCAAATATATCATGTGCCTGTAAGGGTTTTTGGGGGGTTTTTTTAAGGATTAACACTGCAAGACAACATTTGCATTTTATAGGTATCCACTACTATATCTATCTCTGTCTATATCGATATATATATGATAAAACACGGTCTACCAGCATATGTCTCATTAGATCAAAATGAGGTCCTTGCCAACAGAATTCTTCAAGGATTTGATCTATAATTAATGTAATATGCAAACTTTGAAAATTATAATACAAATTGAAGCACATATCCATCCTTAGTGCGATTCTTTGCTACACAAAACCATTTCTGTCTGGCTAACCTTTTTGCTACATCATCCATTCATTTGTCCGCCCTCCCCCTTTTTCAAATTCTAAAAATGGCATGCAGGCAGTATGAAATTTATTAGGCTCTTTAACAAGAAACTAATAAATTGCCCATGGCCAGAACTTGCCAGACTTTTATCTCTCCAAGCTAGCTAGTGGATCGGAGGGTGTTGGCTGTTTCCCGGCATCTGCTTAGCTTTGCTATATAAGGCATCCTGCCACTCTTGATAGTTCAAATGTTAAGGGGTTTTTCCTCCTCCTCTGAAGACCTGTTCTCCTGACCTTCTCCATGGCAGCTGTAGCCCGTGGCATCTACAGTTTCCATCTACCTCCATGATGACTTCCAGGCACATCAGCCTGCAGTGATGTGTTGCATGCTGCTACCTCGCACTCAGCTGGGCTTAGCAAGCACAGAGGTGTACCAAAAGCTGGTGTGTGAGCTTAGCATGTGGATGAATCATGCACACGACCACCTGATGTGTTCAGAAGATAGCAAAGGCTGAAAACTGCAGCTGTCAAGAACTGGGCGGTGGGCCCTGAGGCTTGTGACCACAGCAAGGATGCAGAACTTGTGACCACCAGATGCCATCAGCCCCAGCAAGCCTGGCCAGCGAGCAAGAGAGATAGAAGCTGTAGTCCAACAACATCTGGAGTGCCGCAGGTTCCCCATCCCTTCTCCAGCAGCCTGTGCACTGAATCATAGAACTGTAGAGTTGGAACAATACAGAAATCTCAACTGAAGCATCCATGGCTGATGGGCTTCCAGCCTCTGCTTAAAAACCTCCAGTGAAGAAAAGTCCATCACCTTCCAAGGGAGTCTATTACATTGCCGAACAGATCTTACAGTCAGAAACCTTTTCCTGATGTTTAATCGGAATCTCCTTTCTTTCCACTTGAATCCATTGGTTCAAGTCCTACTCTCCGGAGCAGGAGAAAACAAGCTTGCTCCATCCTCCATGTGACAGCCCTTGAGAGGTTTGAAGATGCCTATCGTATCTCCCCTCTGTCTCCTCTTTTCCAGGCTAAACATACCCAGCTCCCTCAACTGCTCCCCATAAGAGTTGTTTTCCAGACCCTTGATCATCTTGGTTGCCGTCCTCTGCACGTTTCAGCTTGTCAATATCCTCCTTAAATTGTGGTGCCCAGAACTGGACACAGTACTCTAGGTGTGGTCTGACCAAGGCAGAATAGAGTGGGACTATTACTTCCCTTGATCTGGAAATGATACCTGTTGCACAAACACTCTTGTTAATTAGGTGAGCTAGTTAAGAGCGGGGCCACTCAACAATGCCACCATCCTCTCAAACACATCGTCCTGCTGTGCCCAGAGGACTGGTGTAGCGCACTGATCACCCTTGATTCTCATGAGCTAAGCACCTCTCCTTCCGACCATGCAGTGGGCATATTTGAGGGCCTCGCTTTTTATTGGGCACTTCAGATACTTCTCTGAGGCACGGATGGTGCATTGGGGTGAGCTTGGGGTGTGCGCGCAAAGGAAGGATGGGAGCTCTGACAGACACCTTGATTGATTGAAGCGGTTACTTAGAGGCTCTCTCTTGTGTATGATGGATATTTCTCTTTCTTAGAAGAGGGGAGAAAGATGACACATGATTCCCCCAGCTCTTTCCTCTAGCGGCACTTGTGCGATTTACATTAAGGCCTATAACCGGGGTTGGAGTAAATGGAGCAGGTTTGCAATTAGTTTTCAAAGTACTTATCTCATTAAAGTAAATGAATTATTGATTTAGTGACACTCATGCTTTTAGTGAGCGGCACAGAGCCATCACTGCTCTGTTCTCCAGCTCGGCGAGCCAACGGCCAGCCCCAGCAAACTTGCTTTGTGTGTGGTTTTTCCCCTTTCCCCCTTTTTTCTTTCCACCCCCTTCCTCCCCACCCTCAATTTCTAATATTTCCTGGTTCTTATTTAGCTTTGTAATTGAAGTGGATCCATGTCAGAAGGGAGCGGTGTGAGGATTGGAAGCCTCCGAGATTAGCTTTAAAGGGAATCATTGGAGAAGCGGCCGAAGGAAGGAAGCCCCATTATCTGAGTAGGGCACTTTGTTCTATTTGGGAGCAAGTCCCAGTTGCCCAGTGGGTCAGGGAGCAGCCTCTGCCAGGGACAACTGCAGCAATTCTGCCTGGCTCTCTCTGCCAGCCTTTTCCTGGAGTGCCTGCAACAGCGACAGAAGTCTGCCCATTTGGGGAGAAGAACCCAAGGGCAGAGGAAAGGTCCGTGCCTGTCGATTCTGCAAGGGCATTTGCTGGGTGGCACGGTACTGGCACAGGCATGGGGTCATGACCCCGGAGAGATGGTTTAGCATGTCATTTTCTTGGCTTTCCCTTCTTGCCTGCACCCATTCCAGGACTTTGCGGGTAAGGAATCCAAGCCTCAGAATTGAAATTTGCATAGAGGAGCCTAGACGAAAGGTTACAGAACTACCAGGGCTAAGCCAAGTGCTTCTAGATCAGGACGTTGTCGTGGCATCAAGAGGCAGCTTTCTCTTGCCCAGATATTAGATGCTGCATTAATAGCAAGGGAATGCTCCAAATATCTCCATCCATCCTGTGTCCTTTCCACTGCCCCCACAACTCTGGCCACCCTGCCTGTAATGTCTGGAGTGAGGAACAGTGTTTTTACGAAGCCACCATCATTCTGGGGTGCGCTAGAATGTGATGCCAACATGTGAAGGAGAAAATCCATTTATTTGGGCCTGGCTGGTTTGACTGCTTTGCCATGCTAGCTCCCCATCTGTACCCTTGAAAGCGAAGTATTGGCAGGTGGTTTTATGTTCATATTAGCCTTGCAAGCTTATTCACTGGGGTTTTTTCTGAAATAACTGGTGTCCAACGTATGTGCACGTTCCTACACAGTGCTGCTGGATCAGACCAAAGGTTCATCTTGCCCAGCATTCTAGCAGCATCTAGCCAGATGCCCCTGGAAAACCCACAAGCAGCCATTGGAGCCAGGTGGCAGAACCTTGCATGAGTTCACTGATGTGAAAAAGAACTTTCCTCTATCTGCCAGTAAACTGCAGTGGGTGACTCCAGATTATAAAGTTATGAGAGACAAAGATATGCTCTACTTCCCCCTTTTGGGGGGAGGAGGCTGCTTCTGCTTTCTATGAAACTGGTGACCTTTCAGAAATGTGTACCTCAAATCTCCAAAGCTCAAGGCAGCTTCCTACAGAAAATAAGCAAGAAGAAGTTAATACGCACCATACAATCAACAATAGAAGCAATGCAAGAATGCAGTGCCCCCACCACCCTGCCAGCGTCCGCAAGCCTTTCAGAAGGGAAGGGTTTTGCATCCTCTCTGAACAAATAAACGACGAACCTCAGTAGAGAGGCTGGAAAAAAGGCCTTGCATCTTCCCCACAGATTCCACACCTCATGTGGTCTGGACGCAGAGGCCACACAGAGGTTGCCCTGCAGAACACAAAACAGTCTCTGAGGTCTGCTGGTTCCAAGCCAGAAAGGGCTCTAAAGGGTTACAGCCAGCAAATGAATGGGATACCTGTGCAAGAAAAAAAAAACCTGCAGTGTATGATGACAATCCCGCTTCCTCGCCCTCCATCGCAAGGTGGCTGCTGGCCAAAGTACCCTACCAGGACAAGCTGGGCTAGTGTACTAACTATTACTACATTCATGACCACACGGTCCCTGGGCAGGATATATATGTGGGAGGGGCATTCTAAAATTCACATAATTCATACCAAAACATTGAACACCATGGAAGGAGTTGACCCCTTTCAGTTCAGACTACTTACCGTGTTTTTCGCTCTATAAGACGCACCAGACCACGCACCTAGTTTTTGGAGGAGTAAAACAAGAAAAAAAAATATTCTGAATCTCAAAAGCCAGAACAGCAAGAGGGATCGCTGCACAGTGAAAGCAGCAATCCCTCTTGCTGTTCTGGCTTCTGTGATAGCTGTGCAGCCTGCATTCGCCCCATAAGACACACATACATTTCCCCTTACTTTTTAGGAGGGAAAAAGTGAGTTTTATAGAGCAAAAAATACGGTAATTGTGCCTTCAAGGCTTGGAGAAAGAGGTGCCTTTTGACCTGCCAATGGAAAGCAAATAATGTAGGTCCAAGAAGCACCTCAGAGTAGAGGCCATTCCTTCTTCCTCACCACGGAGAAGACCCCTTAATGTGCCCCACCACACCATCACTAGGGTAAGGTAGTGCAAGTAGGGCCTCTCCTGCTGGCTTTAATCCACTGGATTTTCTCCTCCCTACGTGTCATGCACAACTAGCGTGAAGAGCAATGTTTGCCTATGTTGCCTGTGCAGAGCCCTCACCCCAGCGGTTCTCTGATTAGCTGCTGGAAACATGGCCCCCTTTCCCTGTGCAAAAGCTCTTCTCATTTAATTAAAAGTGTTGACATTGGGACCAGCCAACCCACCCACCTGAGAATGCACCGATAAATTAAACATTACGCTTTTAATGGCCCATAAAGAAACTCTCCACTGTTGCTTGTGCATGGAGAGGGACAGAAAATAGGGAAGAGGTAGGGGGCAGGTTATATAGCCAGATAATCTGAGCTAATGAATTTAATTAAACAGCAACATTAATTTTGGAGTCGCAAAGGAGGAGGAGACAGGATGTGGGACATAACAGGAGTACTTGAAAAGCCTAATAGAGAGGGAGGGGAACGGGGAAGTGGACACAGTTTACTTGGAGGGTCTTTGGTTCACTCAAAGCTGCTGCCCATGCAGTGATGGTGGTACATATTTATATAGAGATATATATGTGCTGTGTTTTTAAAATATTTGTTGTTTTGTGGAATGTTCTAAGTGTCTGAGTGCACAGTTGGAGTGGACAGGCAAAGTAGAAATTACTGAAATAAATAAAGCTCTAATGTTGCCCCCTGCTAGGCACAGTAGCAGCCAGTGTGGAACCATTGAGTTGCTTCAATTTACCTGGACAGGATGGGGCGGGGAGGAGTGGCAGGGAGGTCAGGGCTCCATTGGCACACTGGCGGAACAAATCCAGCCTAGGAAAATGCCTTTGCAGGTAGGGGTAGTCCAGTGTATAGGAATTTTAAAATCTGGAGCAGGGGTGGCTAACCTGTTCCCCACTTCTTGATCTAGAAGTAACCTTTTTTCAGCCTGGGGCCAGTCCACTGTCCCTCAAACCATGTGGTGGGCCAGACTATATTTGGGGGGGGTGAACGAATTCCTATGCCCCACAAATAACCCAGAGATGCATTTTAAATAAAAGCACACATTCTACTAATGTAAAAACATGCTGATTCCTGGACCGTCTGCCGGATTGGGAAGACAATTGGGCCGCATCCGGCCCACTGGCCTTAGGTTGCCTACCCCTGATCTAGGGGCTTGAATTTGGTACTAAGTTCTGACATGGATTGTCCCCTGTGACCATGGTCAAATCCTCTACATGGGTTTTGCCGCTTGGGAAAGTTATAAAGTGTACCTATGTCTTCCCTAGAAATGTTTTGATTTAAAAGAGACAAGCAGACTGATAACCTGGTGTTGCTTGGGAATTCTAAGGAACATAGCAAAACAAAAATCAGTTTTGAAATCAGTGGTTAAAATCAGCACCATTTAGAAAGGTTCATCTGGATTCAAAACGGCACCCAAACATAGACAAAAACCTCCTTGATCTCAGAAACCATCATGCAAACTTTGCAAAATTTTAAGAAGTGCCCAAATGCATAGCTAACAGCTTTCCAAAATATATAGCAAACAAGAATGAAATATTAGAAATAACAAAGAATCTGGAAGAGAGAGGGTATACTAAAGGATAAGAAGGAAATCACTTTGTAGTAGTAGTAATAATAATAATGATAATAATGATGATAATAATAATAATAATAATAATAATAATAATAATAATAATAATAATATTTAAAAAAACTTGTGCTAAATAAGACTGGTCTTCAGGTGCTTCTCTCACCTCCTATCCTGCATGAAGTTTGTTGTGTGTATCCTGTCTACAACTTTGCATGCTCAAGAAGCACCAATAACCAGCAGTCTTCTCACCGTGATCCTCTTTAACTGGGTGGCCTTTTCCATCTCCAAACTGCCCTTTTTCCCAACCCAAGTAAAAGCAATGGCTAATCTCAAAGGAAAGAATTACCTAGGAATCACAAGGGAGGGAGTGCTCAGGACCTTGGGTGGAGACCCTGTCAGTAGCTGACACCGTTCATCACTGACTTCTGTCCTGAGGCAGGAGGAAGATGTTGAATTTCTTGCTCTGATTATAAGCAGCAATGTGTGTGACACTGAGCTGTATTGCATTAGCTGCCTGCAATTGTCCAGCAAATTTCCTTTTTCTTTGTTGATTCCGCTGTCATGGATGTTGCAGATACTGTAGTTGTTGTTGATTTTGGGTTGTTGTTTTCTACTCTCTTAATCCCTGCCTTACTTGATCGTGCAAGAGTGAACTGGAACTCTGTGCTGCACAAAATTCTGCCTGCTCACATGATGATGTAGTACTTAGTCGCACTCTACCCCTCACACGAGCTAACCTGGCTAGTAAGATTTTTGAAGGATGGCTGGCCATTGAGTGTGCAAAGGTGCCTGCCTTGGTAGACGTGAGGATTTGGTAATAAATTGTTATTGGCACTGCCATCTCACCCCCTTCTATTATTTATTTCCCTAGGGTCTTGTCAATATGTCTGGGTCCCTAAACACTCCACTGCCAGGATTCGCTTATGGGAGTGCAGGGAGATGACTGATCTCAGCACACGCACCCATGGGATAGATCTGAGACCTGCATCTCAGCCACAGGGGGCCCAGGGTCTTCATTTAGCAAGTGGGTTTTTTGGTTTTTTTGCAGAATGAGGGCAGCACAGAGTTTCTTTGTAGTGGCCGTGTTACTGCCAGGCTGAGTTGCAGAGGAGAGCTTTCTGGGCGATTTCCAGGGAAGCCACAGTGATGGGGGCGGATATTATCACGGCATTAATGGAAGCGAGCCCCGGCCTAATGAGCTGTGATTCTCCCTGAATTGGGTTCACAGAGGCAGGAATTTCCATAATTGATCTCCATACCGTATGTCACACAGTCAGAGCACCCAGGAATCCTTAAAAGGTGGCGTTGGCTATGAGTACAAGGAGCGGGGCAAGAGTCAGAACTTATCCTCAGCAACAATTTGCAAAGAGGACCTTCTCCCAAAGCAACTGTGGCTCTGAGGAAGCAAAACTCCAGAGCTCAGTAGCAGATGCAAAGGTTTTGTTGCTCCAGTAAAGCCTGTTCATATGTTTGTGCTTCAGCTGGGAGCACATCTCTTCCAAAAACTAATCCATTCGCTTAATTTGTACTTGTATCTCCCTTCGGCACAGAGGTGTTCACAGAGTTGCATGGATTGCAAGAAGCAGAAAACTAGAGGGCAGGACTGGCCCACCCATGAGGCAAGTTGAGGCAATTGCCTCAGACAGCAGGAAACACAGGGGCAGCAGATCCCGATGTAGCTCTTCATTCCCCCCTTGTTCCTAATGTCGATCTTCACTCACCCTTTCTTCCCTGGAAGGCAGGGGAACGCCATTTTGTGGTTCACCTCAGGTGCCAAAATGTCTTGGGCCGGCCCTGCCTGAGATGCACAGAGCACTTTGTTAGCATTCCTCAGTCAAGATGCTTAACTTCTCTGCCTTCCTGTAGATCTGAAGTTCCCTTATTGCCCCCGGCCTTGCATCCCACCCAAATAACTGTAATGACTGATTTCAACTAGAAAATAGCCTTTTGACAAGAATCAGCATTTACGTATGGCATGCCTGAGTTGTTGAAGAGAGGGAATTGGGGTCATCGGAAGCAGCAATGCACAGGCATGGCCTCAAGATGGCTTGGGACTGCTTATGGTCGTGATGATATTAGCACATGGGAAACTTGAGCCTTTAACACAGTGTTTCCCAAACTTGGGATTCCAGCTGTTTTTTTGTTGTTGTTTTGTTGTTGTTGTTGTTGTTGTTGTTTGTACTACAGTTCCCATCATCCCTGACCACTGGTTCTGCTAGCTAGGGATGATGGGAGTTGTAGTCCAAAAACAGCTGGAGACTGCTTTAACATTAAAGAACAAAACAAAGCATTGCATCTTCTGGGTAAGTAAACGACCTACCACAGCTTAGCTTTGCAGCAGTGTGGTTGTGAAATTAAATGGCTCCTCTGAGCTCATTCAGGAAAAAAATGTAGGATCATGCATTTGTAATAAAGAGGTTTAAACCAGAACACGGCAGGCTTCATTCAGTGCCCTCTGACCAGCAGCTGGCTCCTTGGTTGACTTGTACAAACAGGAGCATGGATCATATTGCCGCTCAGTTTCTGAAGCCTGGGCAGGTTTCCGGAATCTCCTAGGAAGATAATAACGCATGTTCGGAAAGAATGTTGCCAGTCAGCAAGCAAATGGCATCGACCGTGGGTGTGTTAGCCATAACAATAATTGATTTCAATTCTTCCTTCTCTTCCCTTTCTTAGAGAGCCCAAAGTGACTGAGCACCACGGGGGAAGCTTGGCTGATTCCAAAGGTAACACAAGAACTTCCTTTCCTTGACACAGAAGCCTGGGGGTGGGGGGAGAAGGAGAGGCTGTTGAGGGGAGGCCCCCTCTTCACCCAAGTGTGAGTCTAGGGACCACTTTGGTTTGCTCAGGCATAATTCACTTAGGAAAGGCATAAGATGACAAGATCATTGTTCTCTAGCAGATGCACACAGGAGAAAGGTCCACGTAGGTTCATATTTAATCTCAAAAGAGAAGAGCGTTTGGTCAGGTGCCATCTGCTGAATCTGCTAAATCTTATCTACAGTGCTAGTATCCCAGAGCCTGGAAGTGAAGCTAACACTTGGTAATGTTGTGGTGGTAGTAAATTAATGATGATAATTGATCATCGTTGTCTTCGTCGTCATCATTGCTTCCAGATGACCTGTTCATTGAGCATTCATCCTGCTTTGCTTATTTGTAGGGAGATTAGAAAATGTCGGCTGTTTTTTGAGCATTTACTTGAGTTGGTTTGCAGCGAGGTTAGATGAGGCTGCTTAAAAGCAAGTGTCATCCCACATTTTCCAGTACACTTTCCCATCACTTTCCTTACCACAAAAAGTCAGAATTTTTTGGGATGTGAGTTTGTTGCACGAGAGTTCCTACTTAACTATAAATGTGCAAACTGAATATGCTGGTGTGTGGTTGAATCCCACCCAAATTAGTGACTATCTGGAAGCACCTATTAATAATAATTGATGTAAGGTAGACCTGTTTTGTTAGGTATACTTGTATCACAAATGAGGACTGAGGAATGGCTGTCTGAAGTCACCTAAGTGAGTTCGCGACTGAGATGGGGTTTGACTCATGGGCTTCCTGGCTCATAGCTTAAAAATGTACGTAGCTACAACGCCAGATCAGTCTTTGGAAAATGAGGAGGGATTAAACTCACTCAATATTTTTGCTGGTACTTTTAAGATAAATGACGGATGAGTCGCATTAGCACCATAGGGCTTTCCCCTCTCTTCTCCTCACTCCCACATGCCTCCCACATTCCCCAAAACAACTCGGTGGGGGTCAGGAGACCCCCCCCAAGGAAGGAGAGGGGAGATGGTTCCATCTGACAAGCAGACATGCTTGCGCCGACAGAACCATCTCCTAAGCTCCAATTTGAATTCCACAGTACGTGTTTTGAAATGTTTTGTGAAATGGATTTGTATTCTTAAATGTTGTAGCCGCTTTGTGGTGGATTTCTTCAAAAAGCAATGTATAAATCTCACAAACAAACAAATAACGGCTCAGGATCATAGGCTGCCCACCACTTCATTACACTGGTAGTCATCCCCAAGATCCACTGAAATCTGACACTTCTATTTAATCATTTCAGTAATTCTACAACCACCCCATAGGGTAGGCTAGGATTGTTCTTATTACTACTACTATATAAGCTCTTGGGAGAGGTTGAGAATAACGGCTTGTCCAAGGTCACCTAATGTATTCATGGCAGAGGCAAGATTTCTACTAGAGCAAGCATTGCCAGCCTGGTGCCCTCTTGGCACTTTCAGCTCCCATCAGCCCCAGCCAATGTTCCGAAATGATGAGTACAGTAGTTCAAAATCTGAATGGCACCACTACTCCCCCAGTTCCCAATCCATACTCTGATGCCGCACAGTTACACAAGGCAGTTGTGTAGGTCCTTCTCCTTATCCCAGTCATGTAAAACGTCAGACGCAGTATTCTTGCACTCTGAATTTCCTCACCCCAGCTCTAAGGCATTGGCAAATGTTTACAAGGCACGCCCTTACCATGGAGCCTGCAGCACACCCAAGCCTTGTTCTCCTAGAGGTGCCAGAACTGAGTTCTAGCGGGTTCCAGTTGCAAAAAAGCCCTGGCCCTCAGCATCTCCACAACTGTACCAGAGCTCCTTCTTACAGTCACATAACCACCCCAACATGAACAGCAGAGCCCTGTGGGAGGTTAACTCTGGGGCAATGTACCCTGGAGAAGCTGAGGAGTTTGCTCGAGGTCTGTAGCAAAACTCGATTCATTTGCTAGTTTAGTGTGAGCTTCTCGCCTGATCTTTTGATTGTCACCATTCAGGGTCATTAACCAAGATGACAGTCCAGCCTGGTGCCAAACAGGTGTGTGCGATTTCCTAGTGTGTTAATTGCAGATGGATTGTGTGTGTTCATGTTGGACAAAGTCATTTATCACCGTGCCACGTTCTTGCTGGAGTTATTCATGCCCCAAAAAGTACACAGCCTGAGAAGCCTGTGCCCAAGGATGGAGAACAGGGGCAAGAGGCACACACGTGCCACAGAGTCTCAGGCTTTGGTGTCACTGGGACAGTCATCACTGAGCAGTCAAGGTCTTGGCTTGTAAGCACCCAGCTGTCAGTAACTGCCCTGCCTTCCATGCAGAACACCAGCATCCTTCTGACATTGTAGCTGATGGAGGGGTTAATGTCAGCCCCTGATCCGTAATTTAGGGAGGGCAAGAATAGCTATTCACTGTGCTGAACTCTGGAGAATTGCACACTGGGGTATAATCCAATAATGTAAAACAGCAGCTGTGCCATAGACCAATCAAATCATTGTATGAATTAACAGAGAAGCAAATCAAAGGCTACACAGCAGAGCACTTGGCTTGATGATTGTATTCCCGAAAGGACCAGACCCTCTCCCCCTTGGAGAGATTTGAAGGGGGAAGTGGGGTTTAAGAGGTGCAAGTCCCCCATTGCCATCATGCTATGTTGGGGGGGGGCAGAGCTGTGCCAATGGGATATGTGAAATCTTAAAGGGATAGAAGCCCCTGCCCTTTTTTAGAGTCTCACCCTCCTCTCTGAAGCACACAGTTCAAGTCCTCTTCACATGTGCATATAAGAGGCAGGTTGGGGGGGCCTTCACTCCTCCTGGGCTTGGCAGGAGCAGCAGAAATTCAGCACAGTTGAGCGGGACATTGTGTATGCTATTGAGAAAATCAGGTGGGGCTTCATTCACTTAAGGCATTTTGTACCATTTCTGGGGCATGTATCCTGCCCTGTTTAATTTCCCCCTCCTTTGTGGATAGAGGAATAATGTGGCCTGATGTCCAAATACATTAGCTTGGCGTTCTAGGGGCAATGGAATCATCCAAGGCCCCAGTGTTCAGCTTGCTCACCGTCAGGGCAGATGGAGCTAAATGTTGCACAGATGAAGTTGATGCTGCTCCATTTCTGTGTCTCCTTTCTTCCTGTTAGCATCTCATATAGCAGGCATAGGCAAACTCAGCCCTCCAGATGCTTTTGGCCTACAACTCCCATGATCCCTACCTAACAGGACCAGTGGTCAGGGATGATGGGAATTGTAGTCCCAAAACATCTGGAGGGCTGAGTTTGCCTATGCCTGTCATATAGCATAATGCATGTTGCAGTGTCCTTATGCAATGCATTTTGTGGTCACTAGCAGCCAGCAATGAGAAGGCGGGTAAACTCATGGTGTGGTGTCACAATGAAGGGCGGAAAGGGAGGTGGTGCGTTTTGTAGCATCTAGTCCTGCTCTTGGGCCATCAGGAGAAGCTGGAAACTAGGCTTCCCTGTCTCTTCACTGCTCTTCGGTCCAGAGACACCCTGTGTCTTGAGAAAAAGAGAAGAAAAGAAGTTAAATGGGCCATCGCATGAGAGTTCTCCTTTAAAAGTCACTGGGAGTTCTCTCCAGAATAAGGGCTGCCAAAGAATGGACACTGGGCTCCGGCAGACAGTGGGTGCTTTGCCAAGAGAATGAAGGTTACTAAGGCAGGCCGAGAGTGCAGCCTCCATTTTCTGGTTTGGAGGAGTGTCTTGGGCATGAGGTTGCTAACAGTAGAGGGCGCCGCGGCACACAAGAGGCCATCTGGGTGCTGATGTACAGCTCCCACTAACCTTTCTTGGGTCCTTCTGGCATGCAACTGCCCCTGAGTCTGAAGCCCTTGCATAGTCCAAGAGCTTAGCGTGGATTGAACAATATGGGCAAAGCACAGGAGAGTTAGCCAGTACTCTGCAGCCTTTGATGCCCAGGTAACCCCATTTCCCGCCTCATAGCCGTAATCAGAAACCCCAGCCTAGTAGAGAGATGTGCTCTCCCCATCAGTGATAAAACGAACACCCTGTTTGGGTGGGAAGCCTCGCAAAACCTCCCTGCAGCTGTGAGCATGGCACCAACAAAATTAGCAATATACTAGAATTAGGTCCTTTCGGAAAGAAGCTTAGCTAGCAAGCTTTTTGGGACACAGACTTCCCCCCACAGTTGACACGAGTGTCTGATTTTAGTTAGGCCTTGAGGCCTTTATTTTCTATAACCTTGGAGTTGGGAGAACTGAATCTCTTGTCAGCCTGGAGGCTCGCTGCCCTTTAAAACAGGGGCTGTCTGTGTCACCAGCTGCCCTTGTCCTCCTTAATCACGGCAAGACCTGCTTATGGTAACAAGCCAAGGGCCAGAGAGCAGCAAGAATGCCTGGAGGCTCGGCACCAGCAGGGAGGAAGCTGGCACCTCACAGGTTAATTACATGAGCGGCCAGTTTCCTTATTGACAGGGTAGCTTGGAAAATGCTGAGGCAGGACATACACTGCAGAGTGTCAGAGCGGCGGGAGCCTCCGCTCCCAGCTGCCTCTCTCTTTCTCTCTCTCTCTCTTTCTCTCTCTCTCACACACACACAAACACGCACATACATAACACGCATCCCCACGGCACAGAGCCTCCACCCCACCCATCCCATCCACGGCAACCTGTCAAGTGAGCCCGCTTGTCCGTTTGCTGAGGCGCCTCTTCTCTCACATCCGGCCAGCAAACCCTGTGCTGCCAGCCTGCCCGCCCGCCTGCCCGCCCTGCTCCAGGACCTCTGTGGGAAGAACAGGTCTGGCTTGCTTCCCTCCTTTTTCCCTCCAAGGGGCTGGTGTTTTCGTGGTTAACCCCACAGAAAACCCAACCTCCTGTTGTCAGGGTCTTGCTCCCTTGTCTCAGCTGCCGCCCTCCTGGAAGCCACCAAACCCCCAACCCCCACCTGCGATTCCTTCACCAAGTTGGCACGTCATTTGCCCATGGCAGTCTCCGAGGAGGCACGCGGTGGCCTGCATCTGGTGTCAACGGGACCGCGCCTGTGAAAGGAGGGAACCCCAGTCAGCATCCCAGGACGGAGAGAGCCAGGGGTCCGGGGAGACACCCAGCGGCCTGGGCCGGACCACCTCTCTGTGGCTCTGTGGACATCCCGGCTGCCAGCATGATGATGTATTTCTGGGTAGGTCCCGGCTTTGGGCGAGTCCCGGTTGCCTCGTTTACGTGTTGTTGCTAGTTTCCAGAGTTTTGCTGGCTGTTTGGAGGTGGGTGTTGGCAAGCAAGGGGTTTTGCGACTTCCTCATTGGCTGGTGGGAGCGGGCCTTTGCATTTATTTTCCTGTTCCAACCCCCTCCCCAATCCTAGGATTTTGCTATGCGCTCTGGATGGACTCTTGGTTAATCTGTCCAGAGGATATTCTTCCAAGTGTTGTTGTTAGCAAGGTGAATTCTTTGGTTTTTATGCTTAAAAGGCCACTTAGGGGCCAGGGCCTAAACTGAAGGTGTGTGGCTCTGCAGGGTTCTTTGGCACCTTGTCTCTCCACCCTGTTCTTCTCTGGAATCACAGCCGATGGCAGTTGAAGCAGTAGATCTCTGTCGGCCGGGCAAGAGCCAACTCTATTTATACGTATTACTTGGAAAAGTAGAATATGCTGGAATTACAGGTGAACCATCGCCTGCTGTCCTAGGAGTGTGTCTTGTGAGTGGAGGTTAGGACAACTTAGAGGATCTTTCAGCAGCCCTGCCACTTACTTCCCTGTACCTTTCGTTATCATTGTGCCTGAATTCCCGACAGATTAGTCCGCATGGAATGAAATCTGAGGCCCCCTAATTCATTGTGTGTTCTGTTCCAAGCAGAACTCCATGTCTTCTCCGGCTTTCTCTTCTGCACCACTGCCCTCATGCAAAACTGGAATACGTGCAGTGCAAGGGGGGCAGTCTGCCACTGAAAAAAAGGTACCGAGCAGCTGGATTATATGTGGAAAGGGCCTCTCTGAGCGCTAGTCCTTTAAGCCGTCAGCATCCTCCTTTTAAATCTACAGGATACTACTGAACGCTCAGCCAGGTGAAGAAGGAAACAATTATGAAACCCAAGAATACACTTCAGCCTTGACTGCACGTTATCGGGGTGAATGAGGGCCTGGCTGGGAATGCAGTGTAGATTGAAGATGAATGGCGCTGGACCTTAGTGCCCCAGTGGCAGGTGTTAACTTGTCTTAACATTTCCTGGGAAAGCCAATGCCTTATTCGAAGAGCTTTGTTGGAGGTGTTTCTCTATCTATGCTTGGCAGTTCCAAATTCTTATGAGAGTACTGTGTGAAAGGAAGCTGCTGTCCTTTCCTCTTCCCCCAACTCCCCAATTTCTGTTTTACTTCAAATGGTAGTTTCCCCAGGCAAACTAGAGTGTTTGATTTTACGTTTCTGTGGTCCAGCTCAGTAGCAGGGTGCTTCCAGATGAGCTGTTTATTGAGCGTTGATCCTGATTTGTTTGAGGGACGACTATCGAAAGTGTCACCCCACACTTTCCTGTGCATTTCCCCATCACTTTCCTTATTGCTAAAAGTCCGATCTTTTGAGGAAGTGGGCTTTGCTCAAGACTCCCCAAACCGCTGTAATTGCAAGGCAAAACAGTAACCATCTGGAAGAACCTGCAGTCAAGGCAGTAGGGTTAGATCTTGAACAAGAATCAAGAACTATTTGTAAGACTTTGTTTCACTTGCCTCCCAGTATTTTTTCGTCGTAATGCTAATCAATGGAAAAAACCTAAATTTGCATATAGATTTAGATGAATTAGCATATGCAGATGATTAGTATTTAAAGGAGGGACTTTTTTGCTATGGCAGGCGGTAACTGGCAGTGACCAACAAGAAATGGATTTTGAGGTTGCTCGATAAAAATATCAAACCAGTGTGTGTGGCTGATACCGCAAAGGTAGATTCCATTCTGGGGAGCCCTAGAAAATGAATCGAAAACAAAACTGCCAATATGATAAAGCATTTATCCAAATATGTAGTGCGACTGCACTTGGAATGCTGTTTGGTCGTCACACCTCAAATAAGACTTAATATAGGACTGGAAAAGGTGCAGAAGAGGGCAACCAAAATGATTGCTAGAGCAACTCCCCTCAAGAGGAAAGTTTACAACATTAGGGTATTTTAATTTAGAAAGAAAGGCAAGCAAAGCGGGACATAATAGAAGATTTTACATGGTGCAGAGAAAGTGGAAACAGAGAAGCTTCTCTTGCCGTCAAAATGCTAGAACTCAGGGACATGCAGTGAAGCTGAAAATCGGAAAATCACAGAACTCATAGTTATGCTATGAGATTCAATCTCACAGGAGTCAGTGATAGCCACCTACTTAGATGACTTTGAAAGAGCGTTAGATGAATTCATGAAGGATAAGGCTTCCAATAGCTACTAAGCATGACGGCTGTATGTTTACCTTCAGTATTAGAGGCCACATAAATCTGAATACAATTCTGTTGGAGAACAATGGGATGGGGCTGTTGTGTTCTGGTCCTTCAAGCTTCCCACAGACATCTGGTTGGCCACAGTGAGAGCACAATGCTGAACTAGTTGGATCTGTGGTCTGATCCTGCGGGGCTCTTCTTACATACTAGCTGTATGACATTTGTTTAAGCGACTTCAGCGAAATGAATCTGAATTTCTGTTTTACTTCAAATGGTACTTGTAGACCCAAACTAGGAAAGGTCATCATACACTAACCCTTTGCTGTAGGAAACTTTGCCCTCAGATATCCAGGCTAGGTTCAAAGCAGTCTTCATCAGTCTTCATCCAGCCTTTTGGACTGCACTGCAACTCTCATCAGCAACAGCAAGCTGCCTGGGTCTGATGGGAGTTGTAGCCTAAAATATCGGAAGGGCACCAGCTTGGCAAAACTACTTTAAAAGATGGGGCCACGAAATGCATTTGCAGTCCAAGAGAATGACCAGCACTATTGCTGCCCAGTCCCTGAACACGTGAGCCTGACTCACAGTTTCCCTGGCTGGCTGGAATAACACTTGCAAAAAAAAAAATGGCAATTGGACTGTGAAAGTGCAATATGAATTAAGAATGGTAATGGAGCATGTGCAAAGAAGACTGGAAAAGGCAGTCCCTACCTAGGCTTGGTAACAGCATTATAATGAATAGAAGTGGCTTGTGTGCTTTTGAAAAATGGGTGTTCTCATAGGCCCAATTTAAAAGAAAAGGGGGGGAAAGCTGCCATCTGATTCACAACAATTTTCTTACCCTGTACAAACAATGCTGGACCTTCCTCTCCAAGCTTGTGTATTCAAGGCTAATATGTGATCCATGTATACAGCTATAACTGGCAGCATCTTCCACTATCTCAGCAGCTGAAACAACCACAGGAATTATATTTGAAGATACTGGGGATTACAGTCGTACCTTGGATCTCAAATGCCTTGGCTCCAGAACAAATTGGCTCCCGACTGATCGAATCCTGCAAGTGAGTGTTCTGGTTTTTGAACGATTTTCGAAAGCCGAACATCTGACGCAGCTTCTGATTGGCTGCAGGACGCTCCTGCAGCCAATCGGAAGTCGTGCCTTGGATTTCGAATGGTTCCAGGAGTTGAACGGACTCCTGGAACACATTCTGTTCAAGAACCAAGGTACGACTGTATTTAGGTCACACATTAGGATCGTCCACATTAATGCATATTGCAGAAGGCCAGGGCTGTTTGTATGAGAAGAAATAAATTACATAAACTAGACCTGTGTGCCTCCCTCATGCCAGTTTGAAGGGTGGGGGCATGAGTGTGCAGGAAGCACACTTTTTGATCAGTGATGAAAATGAGAGACAGAGAGATCTTTCTACAAAGAAGGATTGCAAGATGCCCCTCAGGGCTGATTCTCACTTTGCATTTTATACTCAGGTATGCATGCACAGAATTAGCCACATGTCTAAAAAGCTCAGTAGTGAGAGGCACAGCTTCAACCCACAGCTTCTGAACTTTAAAAAAGTATTTTGACTAGACATATGTCCATTTCTTACCCTTGATATGTTATGCATATGTTAGTTATGAACAAAACATAAAGCAAGACTTTTCCTTTATTTATTATAAAACTTCATTGGTAATGTGAATTCCCAAAAGTCCTTTATTTTTTCATCCTGGTGGACTGTTATAGGTCCTTGGGTCCGATATGATTTTCCCTAGGAGTTTAGGAATGAAGCTGAGCTGTGGATAGGGACAGGTTCTCTCAGCTAGCTGAATGGGATTGGACAGTATGGTTTAAAAAGCTGTGAGTAATTCTGATGATATATAGGATAATCAGCATCAGAAATCCCTTCTCCCCCTGTGCTCTTCCCTGACAAGCCATGGACCAGAGGAACAATCAGGTGCATTGTACGGGCCCGTGACAAAAATGCATAAATGTATAGAACGTATCTGGGCAAATTAGGGTTGCTTTCAGGAAACCCACTTATTGAGCTTCCATCCTGATTGGTTTGCTCAAAGCTTGTAGGGAGGTTAGACAAAGCCAGCTATTGAGCGTTGGTTATACAACACCCCATCAAGCAATCATTGCCCCATACTTTTCAGTGCATTTCCCCGCTTATTGCAAGAAGTCCAGCTTTGCAAAAGAGGCCTAAATCCACCTTGACTGCTCAGTTTGAATTTGCTGCCATGCGATTGAATCCCATGGCGAAAGAACAACAGTCTGGAAGCACCTTTAGATGGCAGGAGGAAGGGCACCTAGCCAGCACACAAACACACCTTGGTGAGTGAAGGGCCAGGAGATCTGAAGCCCAGCCCAGAGACTTGGAGCTCAGGTCCCCTGAGCCGTCCCCTAACAACACCTTGGACGGCAGGGTTAGGAAGGTGGGTGATTGTTTCAGCTACTCAGGAACCCCAGGCTTGGCCAGACCCTCAGGGACTGATTCAGTGAAAGCCAATGGCTGTAGAACTGTAGTATGGCTAACTTACAACATTTTCTCCAGGGTGGTGCAGATCTTCTTGCAGCTGGGTTATAAGCGCAAATAACTGCAAGTGGCCTGCATCAAGAGAAGGGGCTGGCAGCAGGTCTCTTCTCCTTTATGGCAAAACAAAATGAGGAGACAGACAGATTATTATTATTTCATCATGGAAAAGGAGAAGCTGTCATCCATGAGCCCAGTCCCTTACCTCTTACCTCTCATACAGGTAGACTGCTCCCATGAGCAATTATGTGTCTGGGTAAGCCTGTTGAATTACCACCTGCACCACCAGCTCTGATTCCAAGCCGATGACGGAACTACAGCCGTTTGGCTGTCATTTGGCAGCTGTTGCTGTCTGTGGTCACCATTGACCACAGTGCCTGGGACATTCTGCAGCAAATAGCTAAGGAACTATCCCTTTTATAATGATAACAGCAGAGATCAGAACATCTCCACAAACCAAAGCTGGGTGTCAGAGTGGTACGGCAATAAAAGAGATGAGAAGCAGAAAGGGACGTGCTTAGAAATGAGTTGAGATGTGCAGGGAGTCGGGTGCAACAAGTGGTGATCTTGAATTACCCTTTGACTCAAATCAAAACGCCTTTGAAGTGACCGTGCAAAGAGTGGTGCCGTCAGGGCAAGATTTTGAAGAGAAGGGAGCTGAACTTGCAGGAGGGCTACCCAACGCAGCATTATTTTGAAGTAATGCTCCCCATATAAGACAGCTCACAAGCCCATTAAGTCCATTGTTTAAAATTACCCCGTGCTGTGCGTATCTCCTTGTGGTCGTTGCAGAACACAGTCCTGCAGTGCCAGCCTCAACCCCCTCCACCCCTAGATTTCCTCCGCTACCATCCCACTTCCAATAGGCATTCCTGCATTGCCTCAGAGCTTGATTTGTGCTCAGTATATTCTCCTGAAATGTTTCCCGGAGCTTGGTTCTCATTTAGGATCACAACCAGTCCTTGCAAGTACATTTGCACAGACAATACATAATCAGAGGTGATTTAGCCTGTGCTTGTCTCCAATTAGCCAGAGCCTTGACACTAACCACTTCACTACAAAAAAATAATAATAAATTATTATTTAATGAAAGGGTTACGGATAGGAAACCATTCTTCCACTGCTTTGCTGATGAAAGCACACACGCAAAAAGCGGCTTATTTAACTACTTGGCTCGTGAGAACCACCAAATGTTGAAAGTTGCTTTGAGTATATGTATTGGATCTGTCTTTCTCTGACTGATGTGAGAGAAGGTTCTGCACAAGTATCCCAGTTCAATTACTGGAACATAAGTGGCGGGGAGGAAATGGGAGTAAAAAGTGAGGGTGAAACCTAGGAATTTTTCGGTGGGTTTGGCTGCAAGCTGGCTGTTCACAGCACCAGAGGCCAAGCTTTGGAAATTAGCAGTGTGTGTTCTTCACTGTTTAAATTTTCTGAGATTTCCCTAGTTGTTAGATGGAGGGTATCTAAGGTTTTTAAGGCCCAAGTGCTAGGAACTCTAGCTATTATCTGGGTAGGAGCAGAGGGACCGCAAGACAAGAAGCGGCTGAAGCCATTGGTTTGAGTCCTACCCAGAGCAGGAGAAAATAAGCTTGCTCCATCTTCCGTGTGACAGCCCTTCAGATTTTTGAAGATGGCTATCATATCTCCTCAGTCCTCTTTTCCAGCTAAATATACCCAGCTCACTCAACCACTCCTCATAAGGTTTGTTTACAGACCCTTGATCATCTTGATTGTCCTCCTCTGCACATGTTCCATTTGTCAACATCCTTCTTAAATTGTGGTGCCCAGAACTGGACACAATATTCCAGGTGTGGTCTGACCAAGGCAAAATAGAGTGGTACCAATACAACCTTTGAACTTTTTTGGGGGAGGGGGCTGGGAAATGTGTTTCAAATGCACTTTAAATGTATGGTGTGTACACAGCCTCTATTACTCAGTTATTGTGAGTAAGCCTTTCCTAAGGGGGTGCTTCTGTTTCTTGTCACACAAACCATAATCTCCATGGCAGTTGTGAGTTTTGTGTGGGTGATGGTTGCTGAAATGTTGTGGCCATCTAACAGAGCATTCCTGCAGTTCTACTAGTGGCACAATATCTCCCTGCACAACCTATTTTGTTTATTGTTGCTGTTATTGCTGTTTCCTTAGAGGCGAAGCCATCTTCCACTCTACAACTCAAACTCAAATATGCTAAAGGGCTTGTGTAGCCCTCTGCAGTGCAACCCTGTTCATGCCCGCTCAGAATTAAATCCCATTAAGTTTAATGGAACTTACTCCCAGATAAGTGTGCATAAGACTGCAGCTATGGCAAACACAAACTGAGCCAAAGACCAGCGTTGTTATCTCTTACATGTATTCATACTCCTGCAGCAAAGCACCCCTCCTCCATTCCACAGGCTTCTTTCCTTTTTCCTTCTTCAAAAGCTGTGCATTTTCCTTTTTGCAGTCACCCCAACTGCTTGCCCCGCCACCAAGAAGAGCCTTGTTAATTACTTTTCCATGATTTTTGCAAGTAGAAGTGAAATTTGCAATATTTTGCAACAAGGCACCTCTCCCATCTATAGCAGGTTCTAAAGGCTTAAAGGAAGATGAGAGAGAGAGAGAGAGAGAGAGAGAGAGAGAGAGAGAGAGAGAGAGAGATGCATATACTTTAGTATTTGCTTCAGAAATTGAGGGCTCAGGTCCATGCTATTTCAGCTCTCTACCAACCATGGTTTCCTTGTGTCTCATTCCACTTTTTAGCTAAACTCTATCTTGGCTAAACTGGAACACCTGATTCCTTCCCCCAACGCCCCCCCCCTCTTTAGTACTCCTTCTTGCTTTAACTTATCATCCCCTCTATGTACATTGGAATAATAGAATGGTAGAGTTGGAAGGGACCATGAGGATCATCTAGTCCAACCCCCTGCATTTGCCCAGTGTGGGGCTCGAATCCAAAATCCTGAGATTCACAGTCTCATGCTCTAGAAGAGAGATGCGAAAAGATGAAAAGGACCCAGAGAGGTGGTAGGGCTTAAGGTCAGTCCATGAAATGTAGTAAAAGGCACACTTCGGTCCTTCCTAGACTGGCAGCAACTATGGGATTTTGAAAATTTGCACCAGTTCTACCTATATCGGTAGAACCAGCCTCTTCAGAAAGAGGAAATGTGATGACTTGAGTGCAGATCTGGTGGTAAATGAAACCAGCTGTGCAACTTAAGAATATAGGCAGCATCAGCCCAGTTGTGCAAGCATCAGGGATACAGTCCCTTTTTCTCCCACTTTAGTGAGGGGGGACAATGGGAAAGGTTATTTTACCCTTAGTGATTTCTTTGCATAACACACATCTGGTGGTTATGTGGCACTATAATATCAATATGTTCTCTACTGCATCCCTGATTGGCAAGCGTTGTGTAATGAAGATGAAAGATCCCTTAAAAATGGTGTTGAAGCAGCAGGGCTGCGAACAGGTATGGGGGTGAAAGGGAAGGCCGCTAAGTCAGGGAATTTTCCAAGGGGCTTTTTGCATCTTGAAAGCTGACTTTTCATTTAAAAAAAATAATAATACGCCCATATATTACACACAAGCACACACAAAATCAGTGAAGCTGTATCCTAAGCTCCATTGCTTTGAAAGGAACTAGCAATTTTTTAAAAGTTGGGGTTTCTGGATATTTGAGCTACATTGGAGACAGCCAGCTGGCTCTTATCATTGGAAACCTGCTTGCAAGGGTGAGATCAGGAAGGTAGGAATTACCTGCCTGGTTCATTCCCAAAAAACCATCCAACCTATTATCCTGTCTCCCACAGTGGCAGCACCTGATTGCTTCAAAGCTTGGTGCCAGACTTCCCATGTTTTGGGCAGATGGGGGCTAATCTGCCCCAGGAAGCACTCATCCAAATGGCCCCATGTTGAAAGCCAGAAGATTTATATCCTCCTCCTTAGTTTGGTCATAGTAACTCATTTTTCTGGAGCATTTGATCAGAGCTTCCTGGCCTTCCAGACTACAAGTAACCACTGGGACCATGCAGTATCAACTCCTGCACAAAAGAGAGGATGAGGTGCAGAATTTATTCCAAATGAAAAAAGCAAAGCAATCTTGGTTCAGATTTCCGGAACGCCAGCGAGCTCTGCATTGCCCCAATAAGCTGCCCAGTGCTTGTGTACATTAGCTGCTACGATATGGGTATGTCAGGACCATTGCATTGGGGCAGGGAAAGGGGTTAACGCTTCCCTTCTTCATTGTTTTGAAGGGCTCATCCGCACTTACGTTTGCTCTGCATTTCCAGGCACAGGTCGGGGCTTTCCAGGTCTGTGTCTGAGCACTCCCCCACCAGCCCCACAATTTCCCCTTTGAAAACCCACTCTTGCCCACTGAATCGGAGCAGGCAATCCACAGAAAACCTTTGTTCCGATTCAGCATTAAAATTGTAGAATCATAGGATTGTTGAGTTGGAAAGGACTCTAAGGGGAATCTCGGACACAGACCAGGTGGGCATGGACCTGTTCCTAGAAAGTGTGGGGAAACAGGTGAGTGTAGATGAGCCCCAAGATTAAAATCTCACTCACACACACACACACAGAGAGAGAGAGAGAGAGAGAGAGAGAGAGAGAGAGAGAGAGAGAGAGGTGGCTGTCATTTCATTTGTTTTTAATAACACAGGAAGATCTGATACTGCCATCGTGCCTAGTTTGGCCCCCAGTATTAATAGACTGGCATATGGCCAGACGTTGCTCATAGTTCTCAAGTAGTATGAGCTTTCAGACACCCCAATAAGTCTGCATGTAATGTGGGAAGGACTTAAAGACTGTGATTGCTAGGGCTGCAATATTTTGCTGCTGTCAGCACTTACCTAAGAACTCCTTGGATCTTACTTCTGAGTAAACTTGTAAATAGGCTTTGCTTCACTGCAGTGGAGCTTTGTTTGCTCAGCTCCAGGTCTGTCTAGTCCCACCTCCCACCCCCCCGGTAATCTCTGTTCTTGACCCATCCTGGTGGCAATGAGTCTTGCAGGTTAATTATATGCTTCCGTAGTGACAGATTTATCCTCGGCTTCATATGCACTTTTTCCCCGGTGCCTGTGTATGAGCTGAGTCAAGAAAAAGCAGGGAGACTCATCTCAAGCCTATGTGCGCTTATTCAGCTTTTGGGGTGGGGAGCAGGAAATATTTCAGAATGATTTTGAAAGAGGAAGTTGACTTTACACACAAAATAGGGACTTCTTTCTTTCTTTCTTTCTTTCTTTCTTTCTTTCTTTCTTTCTTTCTTTCTTTCTTTCTTTCTTTCTTTTTGCATAGATCCTTTCCCAAGACCCTGAGTTGTGAAACGGTTACTGCCTTTCGCAGCTCAACCTGCAGGAGAAATGATACTCTTATGTGTGAGGAAAAATCCACTTTGCCCCCTGCTGAGCTGCCACTTGATTTGTGAATTAAACATTTATGCTGCCTTAGCAAGCAAGAATTCTAAGGAAGCTTTTCTTCCACCCTGCACATCATTTATAAGAAAGCATTTCGGTTTTTCTCCCACTGAAGCCAGTCAGCGTCTAGTTTCTGGGGAAAGATGAACCCATGCTGGAATCTGGAGGAAGCAGGTCTGGCAATGGTCTGAAAGAGGTAGCCGGAACAGGGGACTGTCAGGAAGCGATCATGTACCCACTTCAAGGTCAAGAAACAGAAAATGAGAGTGGTCAGAGAGAGAGAAAGATGCCCTTGAAAACTCCAGGCAGGTCTCAGGGAAGAGACAACTTGTTCCAAAAAGTACCAGATGCTATCTGAGTCCTTATATCAGGGGTTGCTAAGTTGCGGCCCTCCAGGTAGTCATAGAATTGTAGAGTTGGAAGGGAACCTGAGGATCATCTAGTCCAGCCCCCTGCAAGGCAGGAATATGCAGCTGTCCTATACGAGGATCAAACCTGCAGCCTTGGCTATTATTAGCATCATGCTCTAACCAATTGAGCTATCCATGTTGCTGGTTTAGAACTTGTACCATCCCTGACCATTGGGCTTGCTGGCTGAGGTTGATGGGATTTGGAGTTGGAACAACATCTGGAGGCCCCCAGGGTTCCCCGTAAAGTTCCTGAGTCTAAGTACCTCGCCCTGGCCCCTTCCACTGTTGCTGGATAGTGGGAATGCATAGAGGGGCATCTTTCTGGCTTGGGTCTTGACCAGAAAGACAGCTCTGTTTCATCTCTTGCTGCATATGCTAGCTGTGATGATGGCTAGGTTTGGTACATGATGCATCTGAGGGCAAGGATTTTGGTTTCTCAGTGGGGTCTGACTTGGAGGCTGCAGTCCCTGAGGGCCTTATCTTGGGGTTCTCAGGTTCAAAGGACTCATTATTCTGATGTGCCCTAGTTGCTGGACCAGCTTCTGTAGGTGGTGCAGCTGTGACTCAGTTCACCCATTTCCATCTGGCTCACTGTCCAAGTCACTGGGTCGTGGCCTTCAGTAACCTGCAGACCTCTAAAACTATCCTCATCCTAGTTCCTTAAAGGTCTCTCAGCTTTAGCCTTCATTTCTCCTACTCTGCTAAAACTGCTGCTGTCCCGCCTCTATCCCTGACCCACTGTAGTTCTTCTAAAGCACTTCTATTTATTCCTGATGTTTTGAGATGTGTCTGTGTGTGTGCACCCTGAATTTCAGGTGACTGCAGCAGCAGGCAAGAAAGGTTTTTGAGCCAGGCAGCTTAAGAGAAAGAACCAGTATTGATTAAAAAGGTGGCAATTTTATTTAATTTTGTTGCTCTGTCAGTAACAGACATATGAATAACTCGGAATATAACTCTGCGGGCGGCAGGAAGGGAAGCACTACAGCTTCGTGGTAGAATGCATGGTTTCATGCAGAAGGCTTCAGGTTCAAGCCTGGGATCTCCAGACAGAGATGGCCCTGCCTGAAAGTGCAGAGAGCTCCTGCAGCTCAGAGGAGATAATACTGAGCTAGATGGGCCAATAGCCTCACTTTATATAAGGTGACTTCCTTGGTTCCTAGAGTTCTCGATCAACTGTGCGGAACCTTTGTCCCTGCAGATGCTGCTGCACCACAACTCTCATCGGCCCCCGGAGATGATGGGAGTTGTAGTTCAGCAACATCTGGAAGGCCAGGGGTCCACATCCCTGTTCTAGATGCTGTGATTTTTCCTGCTGCATTCAGGCCCACTAGTTAGTGATGACCATCAACTTTGATGGCTTTTGAAGAGGATTAGACAAATGAATGGAGGATGTAGCTATCCGTGCCTCTTAGGATTGTACCCTAAGCATGTATAGAGATGTACAGTGGTACCTCGGGCTAAGAACTTAATTCGTTCTGGAGGTCCTCTTTTAACCTGAAACTTTTCTTAACCTGAAGCACCACTTTAGCTAATGGGGCCTCCCGCTGCTGCCGGAGCATGATTTCTGTTCTCATCCTGAAGCAAAGTTCTTAACCTGGGGTACTATTTCTGGGTTAGCGGAGTCTGTAACCTGAAGCGTATGTAACCTGAAGTACCGCTGTATATGGAAGCAGGCACAGGTGTTTCTACTGTGGAGTGAGTCTGCTTCCTCCTACCTTTGTTCCTCTTCTTTGTGTGGCTCTTCTTCTTCAGCCCTCCCACATGCCACACATGGGCTGCCCACTTCCCCCTCTGAAGCAGCTGGCATATGGATCTGATCAAACATTTTTTGCGTGCCATTATTATATTCTTGAAGAAGTACTCTGTTAAAGGCAGCAGGGGTGGCGGGGAGAGGGAGGCACCTTCATGAGTGATGCAGAGGGGAGCCAGTCAGCACTCTGCACATCTGGCTTCTGCTGCAAAGCATAAAACCAGGATTTGCCTGTGCTCAATCCAAGAGAGGAGGCTGTACTTCTTTCCAAAAAATGCAGTGTGTGTGCTTCTCCAGCAGCCTTAACACTAAAATCATGTATATTTGTAATGACCCTTAAAAAAAATAGCAGAAGGGGAGTGTCCTTTTTACCTTGTATGTGAAAATTCATTTCGCGCTACAGCAGGCCGCACTTAATATGCACTGCAAAACGAAACATTAAGGACTGAAACAGGGAAGGGATAGTGCATGGGTTACACGTGTGATTCCAGGACACCAACATAATGCAGGGCAAAGTTAACACGGCACTGCAAAAATAATATTTAAAACCGTTGAAGAAATACTAGCTTTCTAACAAGTTCTGGACTTTGCTTCCTGTAGCATCAAAACAGTTTATTTTACATTCCAATCGTCTAAATCCAGAGACAAAGAGATAGAGACTTTTAATTAAACCAGGAGTAGGCTAAAATGCAATTTCTGGGTCTCTTTTGCCATCTTGGACTCCTGTTTACCTTTTCAGTCCCTTGTATCTTGCAGGTGTAAACTTGACAGCGCACCTTTCCTTGATAGAATGTACATGCTGCTGTTTCTCTACCACGTTGTTCCTTAGTTTAACTTGGAGGTGGGGAGCCTGTGACCCACCAGATGCTGTAGGACTGCAACTCCCATCATCCCTGACTATTGGTCATCTGGGACTGATAGGAGCTGCAGTCCAACAACATCTGGAGGGCTGTGAGTTTAACTCTTTAGGCCCCAAGCTTGGGTAGGTTTCAGATGGTTATTTACTCTAGTGATTCAGAATGTCTCCTTGGTATTAGAAACATCCATTCAAGGAAGCTGTGTGTGGTTGTTGGGTGTTAGACTGTGTGTGAGCAGGATGCACACACAAGAGTGAGCTGAGCTTTGGGGAGTGGGCTGCACATGTGAATGTGTTTGGCATAGGATATGGCCATGCTCTGCCCTATTGCATATGCATCATGGCACCACCTGGGCACCCAGCCAGGGCATCCTTTTTGTGCCCTTTCCACTTCTACACATCCCTGCTCATCTCCTTCCTCAAGATGCCCGCCCCAAAGCACCCCACCTGTTTTTGCATGGTTACAAATAGATCCCAACTTAGAAGGTGCCCTGCACTCTCTGGTTAAACCAACACCCAGCAAACTGCTATAATGGGCCTTATGCACATTTAATTCTTTAACAAAGAATCACCAACAGTTTGAAGGGAAGAAACTGATTAGCCAGAGTCTATTCTCTGAGTAGGGACGCGGGTGGCGCTGTGGGTAAAACCTCAGCGCCTAGGACTTGCCGATCGCATGGTCGGCGGTTCGAATCCCCGCGGCGGGGTGCGCTCCCGTCGTTCGGTCCCAGCGCCTGCCAACCTAGCAGTTTGAAAGCACCCCCGGGTGCAAGTAGATAAATAGGGACCGCTTACCAGCGGGAAGGTAAACGGTGTTCCGTGTGCTGCGCTGGCTTGCCAGATGCAGCTTGTCAAGCTGGCCACGTGACCCGGAAGTGTCTGCGGACAGCGCTGGCTCCCAGCCTATAGAGTGAGATGAGCACACAACCCTAGAGTCTGTCAAGACTGGCCCGTATGGGCAGGGGTACCTTTACCTTTACTATTCTCTGAGTACTCCGGGTGTGAGGGATGTAAGCCAGCATGCTGAGCCAACCAAGTATGGAGGAATCCCAAAGAAAACCTTTGTTACCTAGTGGTCCCTAGGAGACCTCATTTCTGTTCTGTGGGGGAACTCTCCACAGATCTTGTCACCTCTCACATCCCCTTCACCAAGCAGCTAGGGTGACTGCTGAGTCCCAGGCTCCGAACCATGCTCCACTCTGCCAACTAAGAGATAATTGCTGCTCAAAGCCAACCTGCCTGCTGAGAAGCCACCTGTCCTATGTCCTGGCTGCCCCCCAGAGTTGTGACTGGAAGTGCCCTTTGCAGCCAAGGTCATGCTATGCTCTTCATGGTCTTGAGAGGAGGCTACCCTCTATTGGCTCCTTGCCATCACAAGGTGTTCTACCCCACGATCCAGGTGCATATGCTCGCAGGCAGATGTAGCCTTAATTAGTCACAGAATTTGTAGGCTTGCAACTTTCTGTCTCTCTAAAAAGGAAGAAAGGAAGGGGTAACATATGGACACATGTGTCTCTGTGCTGTGCAACCTTTGTTAGAATCATCTCAGCTTCCACTAGCGGGGAAGCAGGGGGAAATGTGACCAGTTTTGTTTGTTTTTTAAACTGTCATAAAGAGGCAAGTAAAAAGACACCCCACCAATCCTTCGTTTTTTTTAAAAGTGATTTCTAAGTCTGTATATAAGTTTTATACAACCTGCCTCAGTTTTCCACATTTGGGGGCAACAATTTCAGAGTTAAAATGTTATGAAATAAGTGTAATGTACACTTTCAGCAGCTTGGCACCCATTGTACATTTAAATCATGTTAAATGCAACCAAGTAAGCAATTTGGAAATATAAATGGGAAGGCTGCATCTGAATGTGAACAAGTTTCTCACCCCTTTTCCAGATGTACTTTTCTGCAGTGTAGCACCACACTGATTCTACACCACAGTGTCTAAATATCCCAGTGTCTAAACTTGGACAAAAAGCCAACCCTGTATAAAGGGAGAGGGCTGTATGCATGCGAAAGCTAGCAAAGCATATCTGAATATTGGTGCACGTGGAAAGCATTTGTGCCCCTGGACCTTACTCGCTTTTCAGTTTTCCACAGGGGAAAGTCCCGGCCATCAGTGCCGGCCAAGCAAGTTAAGTTCCCAGCAACAATCAGAAACACGTGTGGTTTAAGGTAAGACAGTTTATGGAAAAGATAGGATCCAGTTAAGTACTTGAAAGATACGGAAGTTGCATGTGTTGTACAGAAAAATAAGCTAGAGGGACACAGCCCCCGTGGAAATCTTAGCTGCCGATTGGCAGGTGGTAGATTTTGATAAAGATTTCTAGCAGTGAACAATTTCCCTAGAATGGTTTTGTTTTTTTTTCTGTTGCAGAGTGGTTGCTATAAAATATACTTACTATTAATATTTAGCATAACTTAGCAACAGCTGCGGCACCATAATGTACTGGGACAGCATAACTGCACTAACAAACCAAGGAGTGTGCAGCCCAAGAAACCTACCCTAGGAAACATTGCCAGTTGTACAGTGGGTGCTGTACACCTCTTGCCACAAGTGCAGCTGTGCACAACCTCCAAAGTGGGTCCTACCGCATGCTTCACAACTAGGAATGCGTCACATAGGTGGCACAGAATTGGGGTGGGTAGTGGAGCCCGCCTGAAGTGAGCCACTCGCTTTGCGTGCATGCACACCCAACTCATCATACTGTCCTGGTTCCCTGGCACCACTATCTTCACTTAAAAGAGAAATATGAAAGAAGAGAGGCCTAGCACACCTCTCCCAACTTGCAGGCTGCCACGGTCATCTGCTGTACTAAAAGAGCTGCACTGGTTGCCCGTTCATTTCCTGGCCCAATTCAAGGTGCGCACGTTGATGTTTAAAACCCCTAAATCAGGGTTTCCCAAACTTGTGTCCCTAGCTGTTTTTTTTTGACTACAGTTCCCATCATCCCTGACCACTGGTTGTGCTAGCTAGGGATGATGGGAGCTGTAGTCCAACAACAGCTGGAGACCAAAATTTGGGAAATGAGTCATGACCCCAATATCTGAATGACTGCTTCCTCCCCTTTAGAGCCTCTTGGGTGCTGAGATTGGCAGAGGGGGGCCCTCTTGGGAGTTTCTCTGCCCTCAGAGACTGTGTGTGTTTGTCCGTGTCCTGGGGGAGGGCATTCACTGTGGTGGCCCCTAAGCTGTGAAACGCCCTCCCCACAGAGATGTGTCTGGCACCTTCATAATATAGCTTCCAGAGGTTGCTCTTTTTACCCTGGCTATTGACACTTGAGATATGTATTTTTGGGACCTGCCTTATTTTTATGGTTGTAACTTGATTTACACAGTTTTAATGGTGTGTTTTTTTAATGTTGTAACTTGCTCTAGGACCTTAGGGTGAACAGTGGAAAATGAATGAATGAACGATTGAATCTTTCCCAAAGTAGCCCTCAAGGTAAACCTTTTCCCCTTAGGAGCAGTATAGCAGAACTAAAACAAGACCCTTTAAGGGGTCTATTCAGCACTCAACACCCCTTCATGGGGAGCAGACTTTCTGCTTGCCCATCCCAACATATCACCTTGCATGGTGGGATCCTGAGATTCAGCTTTTGGGCCACCGATGCAGCAGATGAGCAGAAAAACGACTTGGTCGGGGCTTGACTGTATAAACATGGATGCTCTTCCAAAGAGCAAGGCAAGAGAAGAATGCAAGTGTGGGAAGTTGTAGCCTGGCAAAGGAGCAACAAGAATGTGTGGTCACCAGAAATCATTTTTTATCAGATCGTAAATTTATAAACTGATTCTAGATACCTAATGCTTACAACTTTATATCTTTGTGTACAATTTGTTTGGGTTTGTTTGTATTTTTGCTTTTATTGATGTAACCCAGCCTGTGACCTTAAGGGGGATATAAATCCCAGTGATAAATAAATAAGTACATGATGGCAGATTGCAGGGCAAGTGAGTCTATAGTGATCGGATAATAAGTAATTTTAGGATTGAGGTTTAGAAGAGAGGGAAGGGGCTTGAACTAAGGGTGGGAAGAGGAGAACAGATGAGCTTGCACCGAAAACAAGGGGGAGGGATATATTGCTGCAGCTTCTTCCATTTTGCCTTCTTTTAATTTCCCTCTCACTGAGTCTCATTTGTCCTCCCTGTGTTACACTTTACATGAAGAGAAGGATAAGCATAGGCAAGAGCAAAACAAGGGGGAAACAGGCCGCCAGAGTGGTCATTCCAGGGTCTTGAGGAAGGAAGGGGAACTATTTACATCCCTTAACTTGCTTTTATTGGGCACCGTCAGAATTTGTTCTCTTTCTCTCCCTCTCTTAGTTTGGGCATATTGTTTCTGACTGCTGCCTTCTCAAGAATGTAGTTTAGAGGTTCCAACCTAAGAAAGGCTGCTACTTTTAATACACAAACACACACACTTGCAAACACAAAACTGTATACAGTATTTTTGTTTTATCAGAATTATTGTGTCCCCCGTCAGATTCACAGGTCCACTTGCTGCCAACTGCACTGTTCTTATGTGCCTTTGACATTGTGTTGTATTAGTATTAGTGTGAGGTGTCAGAAAATGAACATATATTTATCTTGAGTTGTACAGATGTCTAGAACTCTGAGTCCTAGCAGATTCCTTGGCTACAGTGCTGCCACAGGATTCCTGCTTAGCGGCAGGGTGGATCCCTTTGCCATCCAGTGGGAACACAGGGATGGCAGCAAAGGCATGATTTGGATTTGTTGTTAAAAGCTCAGTTAAAGTGTGGGGTTTGGGGCATGGACAGGGATCCACAAATACCCTTGTGAGCCTCCTGCTAGCGAGTCAATCTTCTGCTCTCACCAGAGCACAAAATCAAGGAGAGCCTCCCCTCTCCTTTCTTTAGTTCCTGGAGAAGCAAGGGAGAATGGCAGGGATTCTCTCTGGTTGGGCACCAAACCTCAAAAGCACTTGGAGAACTATGAGTCTTACTGATGCATTCTGGGCATTCTAAGGCATAGTCCAGTGGGTACAGTATATATCCCAGCCCTCTCCTCAACTGTAGACAAGCATAGGAGTTTACCCCCCCCCCCCCACAGTAGTGCTCAGTACCTCAAGCTCAGACTAAAGTCAGAAGACTTTGTTCCCTCCCTCTGGAGGGGAGGGATAGGGTCATGTTGAGAACAAATATTTTGGTCTTTACCAAGGCAAGCTCAGATTTAATGACCCCTGGGCATGTATGGGTATTGTAATTCTAAGGTTTTGCTTTAGGGCAGGGATAGCCAATGTAGTGGTTCTCCTGACGTCACTGGACTACAGCTCTCATCACCCCTCATCATGGGCCTTGCTGACTGGGACTGGTGGTAACTGGATTCCAACAGATAGCTCAGTCGGTTAGAGTGTGGTGCTGATAATGCCAAGGTTGCAGGTTTGATCCCCATATGGGACAGCGGCATATTCCTGCCTTGCGGGAGGTTGGACTAGATGGTCCTCAGTTCCCTTCCAACTCTACCATTCTGTTGGTTCTGTGCAAGCATCTTGCAGGGAGGGGAAGCATCATGCTGGCTGTCCTTTCGTTTAGTAGCTGGTGAGTCTTAAAAATCACACCAAGTGGGTTGCGTAATGTATGGCCAGCCCCTTAGTATAAGCATCATAGATGGCACACAATTCTACTTGTGGATCTTCTGCCATCTGCTATATCATTGGTTCCATTTTTCCACAAAGCTTTCCTGAGCTAGGCAGAAGGGAGTGTGTTTTCATAATACTGACAGATATGCTCCCCCTCTTGGGAAAGTTGCCCTTCATTTTCTTTGTCTTTTAGAATGATCACAGCACCATTTTGTGCATTATATCCTGAGACTTTGCAGATAGCTCTACAGTTAGCGTGGGAAGGTGATCGAAAGTAAGGCCAGACTCACTGCGGAACCAGACAGAATTCTCTTTTTGTTGAGAGTTTCCTTTTTTGTTGCTGCCAGGAATTAACACATAGGGGTATATGCTAACCTAGAAACAGCCAGCTCTGTGACCTAAGCAGCCAGCCAGTTTGAAGGACCATTTGCCCGATTCCTGTCTGTTCAACCCTTGACTTGCCTTCTGCTCTCTGGGTCTCTTAGCATATATACTTTTTTCACTGGGAGACCTGGGGCAACACCCATAAATCTCTCCTTTGCCTACAGTCCCTCACGACGTAAGCTGCTAAGGAGCTTCAGACAGCTCTTCAATAAGGTTGCTATTCTGAACCATTTCCTGAGAAGATGTGCCGAGGTTTGTGGCAGACTCTGTTCATATTGTAAATCTGTAAGTGCCTGCACCCTGTTTGTCCGAAAGCTGCGAAAGGCAGCCGCACCCGGCACAATTTCCACCACATCAGTGCCATGTGGCACTTACAGAGAGCTTTTGTGGGGGAGAGTTGTGTTCCCCCAGGACCCCACAGTGCATCAAAGAGAAGTAGAGATGCATTTTCTTGATGGAGTGTGTGTATGTAGACAGAACTGAGAAGAATTCAAGCCCCCGGTCTTACACTCTGCATTTTTCCGATGACTGCTGCACCAGGAAGAATCACCCAATAAAACTCACTTAGAAGCATCTCTGCCTGGCAGGGAAAATTCTGCCTTTGAGCCTTGGAAGGCAGCCCAATTGCAGTGCACCCCACATTCTGGCTGAACTGAACATGGGATTCACGCTTATGCCGCACAGCAAGCGAAGCCTAGCACAGGTGGCTTTGCAGCTGACTGGCACATCTACCCTGGGCCTTCCAGTGCTTTAGCAGAAAGCAGTTGGGGAAGCTGGGTTGAGTGGAGATGCGGGACTGGCCTAAAAGCCAGGGGTCCTTCAATGTGAGACACATCTGTAGAACAGACATAAAAAGCCTTGGCCTTCTTGAAGTCTGTAGGCACCTGAGAGACAGGCTGCTACCTCAGGATCTGAGCCCAAGAGCTCTGTCCTTTCCTAGGTCTGTAAACAATGGAGAAAAATGCTGCTACCTCAGGGCCACCCATGCAACAAGTCCATGCTGATTTTCTTAGAGACTTCCCTGATCCAAGACGGGTTGCAACAGGAGCACTACCACCATGCAAATATATGATAAAGAGAAAGGAATGGGTCTCCAAATCCATGTTTTGGTTAAAAGTGGGTCCTGAGTCTGTAAAGGTTGAAAATTCCTCCTCTAGAGGCATCCCAAGAATCTGAATCTCAACCAGAACACTTGCTGTGTTTGCTGCTGAACACCATGATAACGTTGTTTTTGGACTGACATTTTATGATGCGGTTTCAAGCCCACTGAAATTGTTTAAATATGTGAACTATCAACGTTTCATACTTTTCACTGGTGTTTTATACCTTTTAGTAAGTTGCGTGTTACATGTTGCTTCTTACCACGTTCCCTTGTGACAGGGCTAATTTGAAACCCCAACATGTAAATAAACCCATGCAGCCAAATTTACAAATGGGCATCCATGACTTACTATCTTGGAGAGGGTCTTCTTAACACGTGAACAAACTGCCTATTCCCCAAACGCAAGCTCGGCTGTAAAATGTATACCAGTGGTCAGAGTGCGGAGATTCACGTCCTCCTCAGACTTTCACACGATGCCTAAGCTCCCTGCCTATTGCTATGACAATACTAAACTTTACTGTGAAGTCACTGATCGGTAGCAGAGGCTTCACAGCAGGCTTCCTGCAGAAATGGACTCTCAGCTAATGGACACTACTATCAGGATGTGCAACTGTAGTGGCATGATAAGAAAATGATAGGGGGTGGATGCAGATAGCAATTTGTTTGCCACCGTGTGCATGTAACTATTTGATGAGCTGCTGGTCTGTAGCATCCTCTGACAAGTGGCCAGGAGAATTTGTATATCATTTGTAGTGGTTCATTTATGCATGTCCGTACATATGTGTGTAATGCAGGGTTAACGGGCAGGGGAGGGAATGAGGGCAGAGAAGCCACGCGTGCTTTAGGGTTGCCATTCCCCCAGAATCCTACAAGCCTTAGAAGAATTTCATACTCCCACCCCCACCCCATAAACACACACACACGAGCTCTCAAACAAGGAGGATGTAAAGTTAGAGGGAAATGTGTGCAAGTTACACCGACGGGAGAATTTCTACTAGATTTAGATTCACCCATTGCAGTGCCATGTGCCTGTGTTAGCTTCACGTTTCAATGCAGATCTTAAAGTGCAGGGCTTCCTGTCCAAGAGGTGTTGCATTGAAAGGAAAATTCTAACAGGTGCAATCTGTACAGCACCAGCGGCACAGCGAACGATGGGGAGAAGCTACACAGGGCAGGCATCCTGCCTTCGGTGCAGTTTTTGTGAGATGGGCATCCCACACCTTCGCATATCACAGGACAGAGCCCTGAGTATGAATTTCACAGCTTTTTAAAAATTCTCTTTTCTAAAACGGTGTTTGGAAACAGATGTCAATTTCCCTTTACCTTGGGTACTTCGCAGAGGGGGAGCTGTCCCTGGAATAGAAAGGCACTCTGTGTGTGCTTAGAAGCATTCTGACCGGAATACCATATTTTAGGAAAAACAAAAAAACCCATAATTTGGCAGTGCTAAAATACACACATTGGTCTTCTTTTCTTGCACCCCCATGGCTTGTACATAATTCAGTGGGGCAAAGAGGGGAGCAGGTAACCCTGAAACATCTTCCATATCACTAGCAGCTTCTGCTGGTCCCCTTGTTTAAAAACCCAGCAAAAAAGAGAAGAGTACATGCAGTTAAATGGATAGTGTAGTGCTGCATCCTGTTGTCTCTACCACAGCCACCCAGCTATCGAATAGGGAATATGCCAATAACATTTCAGGTTTCGGAGGGTGTGGGCAACATTTAGCCACTTTGCTTAGAGTAAAGGCTGGAGATATTGGCATTCCCGGAGCCTGATCACAAGCAAACCCAGTCACAAGGAGTTGGGGAGCAACTGCCACACTCTGACCTAACTAAACAGCAGCCTATGAACGCAGCCCCTAAGGACCCATGCCTTTGACGAGAAGATCCCAGACAGCACAGGCCTTGTTCCGGGGAGGTAGAAGGCAATGCCTTCCTGTTCCTTCAAAAGCTGCTGGGAACAGGCTCTGTGCAGTGAGCTGGGATCTATTTGCGCTCCTATGGGACAAGCTACCCAGCACTCAGGAATAATCCAGCAAATGCATCTCCTGCCAAATTCTGCTCATATTTCAGGAGAGGTCAGCTGGCTTCCATCTGTGCAGGCCTGGCATGCAACAATGTGTGCGTGCCTGTAGGTGTGCAAGTCCATGTCTGGGCAGAGGGCATATAAGGCCTTTGCGTGCAGGCATCTATATGTGTGAGAATCTAGGTCTTGCCTACCTCTCTCTGGTATTTGGACACTGGGTCTGTCTTGCCTGCATGTGTAGGGAGAGAGAAAGAGACTGTGGGTTTTATCCCAGGGTTTCTTTGCTGGGTACCCTGTGTTACAGAGAAGCTCCCTATACCCAGGAATGTTGCAGGGAGCAGAGAGAGACATATTTTGGAAGTGCGGATGCCACAGCAGCATAATTCCCTCGTTGTGGGTCTTGAAATTATTGTCCCTGGAACCGCTGACGATAACTCTGTATTTTCTCTGGGCTGATGCAAGATTAGGCAGCGGGCCTGAGCCAGGTACCCCGGTTAAGTGTCAGAGCCTGCTTGGTGGCCTATTTATCACAGGGCAAGAGGCAGAGTTGCAGCAGGTGAGGGGTTAAGTGCAGGCTCAGCTGTTCCGGCTTTTCTTGGTTTCGCAGTGAGCTGTTTGATGTCTGAATGCACAGGGGACTCCCCCGCCTCTCAACCCTCTCCCCCCCCCTCTGCTCTCTCTCTCTTTCTCCACCCCCCCCATGCGCGCACACATACACACACACACCCTTTGCGGACCATGCATTCATTCAGCAGCTTCGTCTAATGGCACCAAGTGACTCTCAGCCTGCACGCTGCTCCTTCCCTGCTTGAGCTGGAGACACAGCATGCAGCTCCTCCAATGGAGCCCTCTTAAATAGCTCCGCACGGGGGAGCTGCCAAAAGAAAAACCACGGAGAAAAAGCAAGTACTGTAAAGGGAAGAAGCAGAGGGTCTGGGAGCAGAGGGAGCTGCCAGCATAGCTGCTCCTGGGCTTGCCGGCAACACATGCTCTGCTCGATGGCTAACTCAGGCTGCCTCCTGGTCTCCAACTCAGCCTTGCTCCCACACTCTCTACCTTGCCCCCCGGCCTTCCTCTACCTCCAGCAGGTAAGTCCGCCTCTTTATACCTACCTGCTTCACACGTGGTTGGAATCCCCAGATCTAAAGGTCAGGGCTTTAATCGCCTCCACCCCCCTTTCCCCCCATCCTCCCGAAAGGCACGTCTGTTTTGCTTTCTCAGTTGTCACAGGAGTTGTTAACGGTTCCAGGGTAGCACCTGTGTGCTGTCTGGCTGCAGAGGTGCTGGCGTGGTAGCAATCAGATGCAAGCTTAAGATCAAGGAGATCACACTTTTCCCGGGCTTTAATATTGTCATTGAGGATATATCTAGGTCCAACTTTCGGAAATGCATTCTTAGAGACAACGGGTGAATGCATGGCACACAGAGACCATGCGCGTGAAATTTCTTTTTGATGTGTATTGTTATCCTGAATACAATCTGTGTCATCCAATGGCATATGCATGGCTTTTTTGTTAGGGTTCATCCCAGCCTCCCTGTGTCCCAGTTGCTTTTCTATTGCGGTCGAATTTTACGCCTCCGGTACGGTTGGATGTTCTGTATGTATATGTGTGAAGTAATTTAAAATATAAATCTGTCTGTCTCGACTTGGCCCTCCAAAGTGCTGCAACCCAATTTCCAGCCAGCTGAATCCCAGGCGTGTCTCCCTTAGCTGAAGAATCTCGCTGCAATGTGAGTCTAGTTCCTTAACTTCTCCCGGGGGGTGGGGAGGTGGGGAGAGGGGGGTTTGGCACGCCTGTAGTATCACCACCACTGCACTTCCTTTCACTCCCATCACTGTGGTCCTGGAGCTGCACATGTTTCCTTGCCTAGGATCTCCAGAGGAAAGGAAGCCGTTGCTTCAAAAACCTCTTTGCAGCATCGGAAATCCCCATCTCCCAGCTGTGCTAACCCTTCCATTTGTGCTTGAAGGAGTTTTAAAAATTCATGGCATCCTAACCGCTGGCATTAAGTGGCCTATGAGGCCAACCACCTTGGTGGGGGGGGCGGAGGGGGCTCTTGCTGGTTCGTTCCAAGGTCTTAGTCAACAGAAAGGAGGCAGCTGTTATTTGGTTTTAATTCTTCTAAGGATCTGAAGGGAAGGCATTGTGAAGCTGCAGTGACAAGACAGCTCAGGTCCAGGACTTGCTCAAGTTTTGCAGAGTGAGGTGGCTGCTTCTTCCTTATAGCGCTGTCTGGAAGAGAGGGGTCCTTTGAAACATAGGGCTCTCTGTGCTTCGGATGTCTAGGTCAGGGATAGAGAACTAGAATGGAATGCCCAGCAGTCTCAGAGAGAGAGAAAATGAGATTTGGGGGTTTCAGTGTTTTCCTCCTTGTGCTTGGGAATCCCTGAAGAAAAAAGAAGACTAACTCGTTCAGAATACATCCCTCCGTTCCAATCAGCTGCATGAGGGATTTATGAATGCTTGAGGGGAACACTGGGGGAATCTCTCTTGTTTTGAACTACAAGACAGTCTGGGCTAAGATGATTAAAACAGAGAGGATATTCTCTTAGTGGAATCCCTTTGGGCTTCTGCTTTTGGTCGCACTGCGTAGCACTTCAGCCTGCTAACTCTTCAGCAAAGCTGCATGGACACGTTTAGCCTGGTGCTTATTGCATTTCCCCTAGACTGGGCAAAGAAATATTGCGAACAAGATCATTAAATGAGTGGCTAGAGCCCACAACGCCGGCACAGAGGAATTTAGGAGAAGGAGAGGTTTCACTCAACAGATTCATTTTCCTAGCCCTTTCTCCAGCCTCTTTGCTTTTATTCGGCCTCCCTCATTCCCTCTTTGATTTTTCCAAGTCTCTCGCACTTTGGTTGCAGATTTTTTAGATGCTGTGTAGAAGGATTAGCTTTTGGGGGGGTTGTTCTGTTTTGTTTGGGGCTTTAACCCATTTTTTTTCTCCTCCTATCTTTGGCAGAAGTTGATGATCGGTGCCTGAAGTTCCTATTAGTTTAAAATAGTATTTTTAAAAAGAAGAACTGGGACTGGAGGATGGACTTATGCAGACGATGCAGTTCATGATGTAATTGATCATATCCTGCCCCCAATTTGTTCCACAGTTGGATCCTTTTAAGGCCTAGATGGGTGTGCCATGGTGACTGAGTGTGAGGTCCTCACCATGTTTGCCCTTATCTCATGGTCCAGTTTTGGTCCAGGCTTGGGCAGAGCACACTTACAAGCCCTGTTGTCTAATATTTTAAAGGAGGCAAGAACCACATTTTGCGCTTAGTAGGCTGCCTGAAAACTCTGCTTTCCAGGGAGCAGGGCATATATAAACAAACCTTCCCAGACAGGTAGAAAACTTGCATTTCAATAATTGATTGCCTAAACCATGCTATGTAGGCCCACCAGCAGATACTGGTCAATAGACAGTCCAGGGTACACAACTGCAATCACTTTATCTCTAACTCTCCGTCTTGATTTGCAGAAGAGACTGGGTGTGGACAGCAGGATGGCAGTATTTCAGGGCCAGCTCAAGATGTTTTGGTACCTAGGATAGAAAGTGCCTTCCCTTCTGTCACCCATAATAATCAAATAATGCGACAATTTGCTACCCATTATTGGTGCTTCAAATCCATCACCTAGGTAGAGTAGGATTGTTCCTGCCGATTTCTGTCACTCCATAATTGTTCCATTGGTTCCTTAGAATCAAACAGTACTTTTTACATTAATCAAGGCAGGATATTAAGTTAGATGGACCATTGTTCTAACACGGTGTAGCAGTGACCATGAGCTTTAGGCCCATTAATTTTGCAAGGTATTTTTTCTTTAATCAAGATTCATCACCCATAAGTAAAAAACTGAACATTTCGCTTCAGTTTCAACGGTGACGTCACTAAAATGCTTTGTCATAACACAGCTGTATTCATGCATTTTTAACATCTGTGTATAAGTTCACATGTTAAATGCAATAGGGACCGCTGATACAATCTCTAGTGACACTCTTTTCTCCCACAGGCCCATTAAGTGTTCAAAGCTTCTCTTTCTGAACTTAAAGATTGGAAGCAATATTTTTAAAAACCCAGCTTCTCCTTCAATAGTATTCTCAGTTGCTTATCGCTTGACACTCCTGGTGTGCCTCTGAATGAATGTATGCAAAAAAAAAAAAGTGTGTGTAATATATTACTTTACTGGATCATTTTAGAAGTGAAGGGACCCAGACAAAATACTTACATGATTTATACTATCAAGAGTTATAATTCTTATACAGCATATTAGGAGAATTCAAAATGGATTCAATTAACAGGGAACTTCAGAAAACTGAGGTTCAGATAGAGGGAATTCCCCTGTTTGTGCAGATAAGAAACAGGCATAAATAGCAAATCTTTAAAACAGACATCTGCACATATATGTTTGTTTGTGTATGTATTTATTGCACACGTATAATGAAATCTGTTTAAAATAAATTGATGGTGCCTGTGTGTTTGTGTAGAAATAGCTGGGAAATGTTGGGTTTTATAGCTGATGCCGAGGGTTATTATTGTGTGTCTTAATGACCAGGCTGGATGCTGATGAGAATTTCCAGATTCTTTTGGCAGTGAATGCCACTTGTAAATGGCGGGGATGAAACAAATTGGGTGTTACCACTGCCCAAATAAAATTTGAACATTTGGCTCATTAAGTTTGATTTATTCAGTCCCAAGTAAAGCCAAAGTTTTAGTTGAATTGCTTTAATATTAATTAATCCCTTATACGCGAAATTATTGCATTTTGCTCATCCAGCAACACAAGGTGACCCACACAATTACTGTTATTTTCACACCGAGAGAATAACAACTGAACAAGTCAAAGGAGTCAGATTCTCATATTAAATACTTTGCACAATGCTTTTGTGATTACCTGCTTACACACATATAATTTTGAACTAATGTTTACCTGCGTGTTTATAAAATTTAGCCACTACTCATGTTGGCTTGCATATTTCTTCCATCCTAAAAAGGAAGCTTGAGTCCACCCATGGAAAATGGTATCAGAACCCATAATTCCATGCACACACATATACACACACATGCCTGGCAACCAGTTATTTCTTGAAAGGATATGACCGGAGTCAAAGGCAGGATTTGCCTCTTATTTCGGTTTCATTAGAAAGGACACCCTTGTTACATGTCCATTCTTGGGCTTGTTTGGAGCATATTAACATTTCTTTGTGTGTCTCCAAAAACAATTTGTTTGGAGAACGATGACTAGCCAAGAGCCTGGGAGGCGCCAACTCCCTCCAAGGCACTTTGGGGGCTAGCCGTGGACTGCTTCCTGCAGTTGCCACAGGCAGCCATGGCCAATGTCCCAGCTGCCCCTCAGGAACTCCTCTGTTCCTCTGCATGGTGTATACTTGCCAGGCATGCAGAAACCGCCAGCTTCACTATCTTTTCCTACTGGGTCTAGGTAGTAGGGTGTTGGAAGGAAGAAAGAGGTTGCTCTAATGACTTCCATTGTGTAATATTTTTTTTTAAAGGGTGTGGAGTGCAGGGGTGAGATACAAGATTGTGGCTCAGCTTAGTCAGATATAACTTTAGTGGGGAAAGAAAAAAGGCTGGCAAAGCTATCTGAAAGGGCTTGCTAGCATTGTGGCATCCTTTTCTCAGTGCAGCATAATCGGCAAAGATTGTGATCATCCTGCTGAGTCGCTTGGTGCTTTGAAACAGCCCTTGGCGTAATTGGGGAGGGTAGGATCCTCAGTGCTTCTGCAGCAGGCAGACTTCTTGCTTGCCCCACTTGGTGCAAGCTCTACAGTACTATGAAGCACCCTGGATATCCAGCAATGTGTACAGCAGATTCTGTAGCCGACGGGTGACTCGATTAATGTGCGCTAATTTGCAGAGTGGGTCAAAGCTGCTGTTAAAATTTACACTCGCATCACATGCCGCCACATGTTGTTTGAAGTCAGAAGGAAGCTGAGGATCCTGCAAAGCTTTTGGGTCACCCCAAGCGGTGTGCGTCTCCGAAATGACAGGGCCTTCCTGAACAGAAAATTGCTGTAGCTTAAAGGCAGCTTAGAGGAGAAAAAACGATGTCGTCAGGTTAAACATCTCTAGAGAATAAATGTTCCTTCATCACTAACCACATTGTTGCAAGTGAAATCCTTTTTTATTTATCTATCCTTCCTGCTGCCTCTTCACCCCTTTCATTTTTCTTTACTTTTGACAATCGCAGCCTGGCTGGGATACACTCTGCTCCCCAGGCCCTCAGCCCAGGAAGCAGTGTTTGGGTAGCAGGCACAGCTGGGCTGAAGGAAATATTTTTCCACCAACGATTTGTTGGGGGGACGACGACAAATTATTGAAAATGTGTTAATATAGAAGCATTTGCTAACTGATTTTGTCACTGCTGTGTTTTCAGTTTGTGTTGCAAACCGGTTTCCCCCTAATAAAGAGATAGTGGAAACACAGCAGAGAGGGAGGGAAGGAGAGAGAAAGAGAGAGGGAGTAGATTAAATGGGGGTTGTTGGTTATTTAGCACTTCTTGCTTAATCACAGGAAGGTTTCTTACATATATAGAAGAAGAATTGCGATGGCGGGCACATTCCGCGCATGTGTGTAAACACATCTCACTCAGGCTAACACAAATGTGTGTTTTATTTTTATTTTTCCATATCGTCACTTAAAGTTACAAATACTGATGCTGTTTGGCTCCTGCACATGAACACATAAGCCACTGACTCTATACAATTTCACACATCCCGGTGTTTGTACACAGCATATTGTTGTATAAGCTCATAGAGTGCAGTCTGTATAGGCATGCTCACGCAGCCGGAAACTTCCCAAACCAGCATCAGAAGTCTTCTGCAAATTCAAATATACAGGCACTGACTCGGACACACTTAGATTTAAGGTTTGTTTGTTTTTCACCCAAGCTTTCACAGCTCAAGGTTGCTTGCCCAGAATGAAATAAATTCAGCACCCCTGCCTTCTCCGATATGCAACCCTAATCTCATTGACAAATTCAGAGAAGACCCTACCCTTGTGCAAATCCTCATTTTTACCGGCTCCCCTTTGGCATCAGTCAAGTCGTTTTGCTCCTTTGCAGCATTTGCCTTATAGGTGGAATTGAGTTGGGGCCGAGGGACAGGAGTTTGCGGCAGTGCTGGTGTGTTGCTTTAACTAGGAACCGCCCTGCGATCTTATTCTCCCCATCATCTTTATCATCACCATCATCACACTCCCACATCCCATCTCTGAATTTGGAGGAAAGAGAAAACCTCCAGAGTTTACACCCTCGCCATGAGCAGCATCCCAGAATGGCTAACGCTGCTGGGTAATGTTTGCCAACATAATATTCTGTTTCTGCTGATGGAAGTTTCTTGATTTCATGCCTTGTTCATATTAGTAAATAAGAGCAATTAAATCAGGAAATACTGTGCAGCCTGATAAGTTATAGCAGCCAGTGTAGAGTTCCTAGTGCATGTGGGGAGGGCATTTGTATAAATTCCCAGAGCTGAAGATTAAGGTCTGCACCAAGACACCTTATCTGTGGGTGGGTGGGTGGGTGGGTCAGTTTGGTACTGATGTCTCTTAGTCACAATGAACTTCTAATATGTGCACACCTAGGTGGCTAGGGGGAAATAGGAGCCTTGGCGTCTTCTGTCCCTGGCACGGCTTCTCTTTAGAAGGAAAGGGAACAGTAGGGAGCCAGGCCCTGCAGCTGCCATCCAGGCAGAAAACATAGAGGTGGTTCAGTTGAGCCAGTCTGCAGACCCTCCAAGAGTCCCTATTTCCCAGGGACAGTCCCAGATTTACAGAAGCCATCCCAGTTTCTGATTTGATCCTGGAATGTCTCGCTTTCCTTTAGGACGTCCCTATTTTCATCAGAGAAATGTTGGGTGGTATGGAGTTATGTGACCCCCAAGCCAAGGAGATAAGTAACTATACAACCTATAGAAGACATCTGAAGGCAGCCCTGAATAGGGAAGGTTTTTTTTCCAACCCTTCTCTGCTCAGCTGTTCAGCCAATCTTCCATCACAGCAGTGCAAGGGGTGGGAGTGGACTCCCCCGCCACACACCTCTGTTCGCATTGCAGTGATCGTAGCTCCTCACTCAGGCCGGCCTCATAGAGCTCCAGCAGCACACAGTCACGAGCAGCTTGGTGGGCCAGGCCTCAGATGGGAAGACCTGGGGCTCACCAAGCTTGTGAGAGCTGCCATCTCAGCAGTGTGTGAATTGGAAGGAAAGACCCAGCCTCACCCCTTGCCTGTACCACAGGCACAACAGCTTCACTTCAGAGTGGGAGAGGGAGGCACACACACACACAGCCCCATACTCACCCTGATGAAGCCATAGCAATAACCTGCCGCAATTTAGGTTAGCCTTCCCTTCTGTTCCCTGCCCTAAAGTGGCTTAGGGCCCCTTCAGGAATCTAATTTGTTGCGTATTTGCCCTCATAATGCTTGCAGAGAGCTTAATAATAATAATAATAATAATAATAATAATAATAATTTATTATTTGTACCCCGCCCATCTGGCTGGGTTTCCCCAGCCACTCTGGGCAGCTTCCAGCAAAGATTAAAAATACATTAAAATGTCACACATTAAAAACTTCCCTGAACAGGGCTGCCTTAAGATGTCTTCTGAATGTCAGGTAGTTGTTTATCTCTTTGACATCTGATGGGAGGGCGTTCCACAGGGCGGGCTCTACTACCGAGAAGGCCCTCTGCCTGGTTCCCTGTAGCTTTGCTTTTCGCAGTGAGGGAACCGCTGGAAGGCCTTCGGTGCTGGACCTCAGCGTCCAGGCAGAACGATGGGACTGGAGACGCTCCTTCAGGTATACTGGGGAGAGGCCATTTAGGGCTTTAAAGGTCAACACCAACACTTTGAATTGTGCTTGGAAACGTATTGGGAGCCAATGTAGGTTTTTCAAGACCGGTGTTATGTGGTGTTATGTTGGGCGGAGGTTAGATTATATCCGACTTCACATAGCTTTCGTTCTTCTGATTTGCTTGTGGGGCAGAGTTATGTGGCAATGAGCATTCATCCTGATTTGATTGTGGGATGTTTACATGTCTCCCCTTTTGTCATTGCATTCATCCCGCAATTTTGAATGCACTTCCACTTCCCTTCACAAACCACAAAAAGTCAATTTTCCAAAGTGATTTTGTTGCACTACAATGACAAGGGGTGCTTTAATATACTTTAGATGTGCAAATCCACAGTTATGGTATGTGGCTGAATCCCTCCTGACAGTCCAGAGGCACCTTGTGTTGGGGGGGGGGGGTGTTAGAAGGCTTTGTGCAGGGAAAGAATATTTCTTTTCACTGTGCCCTCCTCCCAAGTCTAACAGAACATATCCTGTTCCACCAGTACCCAAATTCAAGGCATGGGTAATTGCAGGGACCGGCTTTCTATAATTGCCTCTCTCCACAATGGAAGGCCTACCTGTCTACGCACTGGAGACAGCCTTTCCCTACGCTAGTTATGTGCAAGCTTTTGTAATCATTGGTGAGGAAAGAGAGAAAGAATATAGACAGCCCACCACTAGATCTTTTAGGTGTCCTGTTATCAACGGGAATATATAATAGAAAAATAGTGCTTTTTGTAACTGCATTCGTCCAGGTTGGGATTCCAGGCAGGTTTGAGTCCAGTTTCCTCTCAATTTATGGGACTCTCAAAAACACTGTTAGAATCAGATTCTCTAGGAGGATACTAGATTTTGTCCAGTGGAGCATTCTCAGTCCATACAGCTCCACGGGCCCCTTCCTTTCCTCCTGTAAAGGTAAAGGGACCCCTGACCATTAGGTCCAGTCGTGGCCGACTTTGGGGTTGCGGCGCTCATCTCGCTTTATTGGCCGACGAGCCGGCGTACAGCTTCTGGGTCATGTGGCCAGCATGACTAAGCCACTTCTGGCAAACCAGAGCAGCGCACGGAAACGCCGTTTACCTTTCCGCTGGAGCGGTACCTATTTATCTACTTGCACTTTGATGTGCTTTTGAACTGCTAGGTTGGCAGGAGCAGGGACCGAGCAACGGGAGCTCACCCCTTCGCGGGGATTCGAACCGCCAACCTTCTGATCGGCAAGTCCTAGGCTCTGTGGTTTAACCCACATTGGTTGTTCTGGAAAAGCATCTGGTGCAGCAGGCTTTGCATCCTTTGATTTTCTCAGTTTGCGTTGCTGTGCAAATATTCTGGAGACAAAGTAGTTGTGGCAAATACAAGCAACCGGGATAGCTGGCAAAGTGCATCAGGAAACTGATGGAGGTGCAGTTCATAGGAATGTCCCAGTCCATTTAAAGCCCACCCCCACCCCCCAACTATGTCATAGTCTTGGTTCCTCTCTGCCAGGTCTCTCACTGAATCCTGAGAGGTCCAGCTGGCTCTTGGCTATGCCATCTCTGGAGAGGCTGAGCCAGTTCTGAGCCACCTTCTTGCTGTATCGGAGATGCACATCCATTACTGATGGAGTTTGCACTGAATCAGCAGGATGCAATCCAAGCCTCTGGATGAGTTTGGATCATATCCTGCAAGAATGTAATCCCTGGCATTCAGCACCTTCTACAAGGAATGAGGCAATATTTGGCAGGAAAAGGGAGTCTGAAGAGCAAGTCTGGGGAGCAGCCTCAGTGGTGGGACTAATGTTAGAACCAGTCAGTTGCTAAGGGGGTGCTTAGGGGCCTGAAAGAGACCAGGGGGTGATGTTAGAGCTTATATGTAAGCCCAACTCAGATAGGTACTAGGGGAGGAGGATTTAAGTAATTCCTAGCACAGTCCAGGCTAGCGCAGAAGATTCAGGAAAGCAGCTTTTTTTTAATGTCCAGATATCTTGCTCTAGCATCTGGTACCACCATAAAAAATCCCAGAAACCCAGGAACTGGCTTTGCACTTTATTTCGGTGCTCATCACTGCTTCCTCTCCATTTGACCCATAGCTTGCAGAATGCTCCCACTTTCCTTGCCTAGCTTTTTGTAATAATGCCAGCAAAGACGAAGACCCTTGTGCCTTCAGTGTTGCTTTCAATTGCCTATATAAATTTTATTTTTGCATTTACATAAACAAATGAATTAAAAAATAAACATATAATCCCTTCTGACTCCCCCCCCCATTGTGGATCTTAATGTAATGAATTCCCCCTCTGCATCTCTATCATAACTCTTATTTTTATAAATCCTTTGTCAATCCATAGTTCAAATTTTTACCACAAGTTTTCTGTCAATCCTGCCAATGTATGTAGTTGTTTGCAATAGGTTTTCAAATAAATTATAAACTTTCCTCCATTCTTTATTAAAGACCTCCTTTTCATGGTTTCTAATTCTTCCTGTAAGTTTTGCCATCTCAGCATAGTTCATCAATTTTGTTTGCCACTCTTCTTTGGTCGGAGTTGTACCATTTTTCCATTTCCGAGCTAAGAGAGTCCGTGCAGCCGTGGTCGCGTACATAAATAGTTTTGTCTGGTCCTTCGGGATCTCTGGTTCTATAATACCTGAAAGAAAAGCTTCTGGTGTCTTAGGAAAAGTGGTTTTCAACATTTTCCCCAGTTCATTATATATCATTTCCCAGAAGTCTTTTATCATCTCACTTGACCACCACATACGATAAAAAGTACTCTCTTTTTCTTTACATTTCCAGCACATTTTAGACTTTGATTTGTACATCTTAGCTAATTTGCTAATTTCAGTTGCCTGTATGGGGGTTATACTCTGCTTTCAAACAGGTGATAGCAGTAAATGGGGTTGCAGTCATCCTCTTGCAGGGCCATGAGGAACGCTAAGCATTAGATCCCCAGCTGAACGGCTTCTGGAATCTGAGGCCTCCACAGCCCAGCCACAACAGTAAATAATAAAATAATTTGGTATTTATATCACACTTTTTCTTAGTGCTCAAAGGGTTTTTCGCACCGTGCCACTCAACATTGTGTGCGAGTTGGGTAACATTCAACATCACACTGTGACAAATGTTTTGTCTGCACAAACATTTCAGCTTGCCGGACAGAATGATCCCCTGCTCTCCTCCCCATATGCAGTGTTCTGGGAGTTCTCTTGACCCCTCCAAAGTCAATTTTGGAGTGTGTGGGGTGCAGTCATGGGGGGAGGGTAGTTCTCTTGTGCAAGCAGAAGTCCTTGTGCAGGGCTTCCACTGATGGAGCTATTTAAGTGAATCACACCCATTATTTTGAGGGTGGTCTGCCACTTAAATAACTTTAGATTAATCATCTCCTTTTAGCTATTTTTTTTAATTAAAAAAATTGCATAATTTCACAACATCAATAACAGTGCTGATTGAGAAATCGCAAGGTGTGAGACAACTAACAGTTTAACAAACAAAAGCTGCCAATCAATTGTTAGAAGAGGAGAGGCTGCCCTGAATCTTTCCTTCCTTCCCTGTGACTCACAGGAATTGGCCCAAACATTTTTGCTGCCTGAGGCGGAACAGTCCAGCGCCCCACTCCAAGTCAAGGTGCATCTCATTCAAGGCCAGTCAAGTTACATGGGCATTTGAGGCAGGAATTCCAGCAAGTGCCTCTCCCCCTCCCTGGCAGTAAAAATACAATAATAACTAAACAAAAAACCAACAGTTTGTTGCCCTTTCATGACACCCATAGTTAGCGGCTTGCGGCAGCCACCTCTCTATACACCTGATGGTAGCAGGGCCGTTCCTGAGTCGCACCAGAACCAAAATAGACTCTTTAAAAAATGCAGGCCCTCAACATGCAGCCTCACTAATTAAAATTTGTCCTTACAGATTAAACAACTAAAGCTTTAATTGATTAATCTGCTAATTAACCAGTTGTGGATAAACTTTTTAGCAAATGCGACACAAGCCAAGTCTAATCTAGCTCTCTCTATAGCGAATGTACAGGGAGGGGAGGTTTCAGCACTTGTTAGTCACGCACCCGCTTTTGCCCTTTAAGTCGCACCCCCTGCTATATACATGATTAGGCCAGCATTTAAGGACCCAGGCCTTCCTCTATCACACACAGGGCCCTGAACAGCATGCCTTTGCAGGCCTGTTTCAAAGCACAAATCAAAATACCTGATGCTTTTCTTTTAAAGCCCTGTACTGCTAGGAACCTGGATCCCTGAATGTTTCCCCACTTGCATGTTGGTGGCGCACTGAAGTGATCTTCAGCGGCTCATTTCCAGATGCCCCACCCCTTCAGAGTAAAGCAGGTAACAATAAGGGAGAAGATGGTTTTGCCATTGGTGTGTACCAGCCTTCGAATGCTCTCCTCAAGGAAGCTCACCTTGCACCTGCTTCAGTGTCTTCACGGCCCTAGGTAAAGACCTTGATCCTTTCCTGGGTATTTCCAAACATCTCCTGGCTTACTTTATTATGCTTTCTGATTTGTGTTTCATTCTTATGGGCTTGGTTTTTATTTAAATAATAATAATTGTGGTTTTATAGAGGTATTCTACTATTCTTATTTAACTGTGATAGTTCCTAAGAATTTTTTCTTTCTTTACAGTGGTACCTCGGGTTAAGAACTTAATTCATTTTGGAGGTCTGTTCTTAACCTGAAACTGTTCTTAACCTGAAGCACCACTTTACCTAATGGGGCCTCCTGCTGCTGCCGCACTGCCGGAGCACAATTTCTGTTCTCATCCTGAAGCAAAGTCCTTAACCCGAGGTACTATTTCTGGATTAGCGGAGTCTGTAACCTGAAGCATCTGTTACCTGAAGCGTATGTAACCCGAGCTACCACTGTACTTCTGAAGAATGTTACAGAGGCACTGATGTTTCATCCCTGCACTGCCAGAGCTTTGGCTGACAGTGTTGAGGGACAGGGCCTTTTCAGTAGTGGTCCCCCAATTGTGGAAATCCCTTCTCCGAGGATTTGTTTGGCACCCACAACACAGGACTTCTATCAACCTATAAGTACCATTGATATTTCACTGGGCTTGCTTCTCTGGCTTTTAATTTTTGTATTTTGTGGCGCTGTTTGTTCAGTGATGGGGGTGGGTGGGGCTGTTGTCACTTTGAAATGTATTTCTTGTGGAAGGTATCGTTTGTCTTTTGCCTTGGAAGTCATTTTGAAGGCCTTTGGGCAGATGAAGGGCCTCCTGGAAATATAAATAAAAGTACATGGTTTGATCAGCATCTGGTCTAGGGAGTTTCACTCCAGGGTTACAGTGTGCCTAAGGTGTATTCCTGAAATGAACAAAAGCCAAAGCAGAGCAATAATAGGATCAACTAAAATGTCACAAGCCAGTAATCAAAAGTTAAGAGTTCTCAAAATGAACTGACGCACAAGTTTATTTATTGCATTGGTATCCTGCTCTTCTTGCACTCAAGGGAACGTACATGAGGTTCTGCCATCAGAAATCAATTCATGCCTCCCCCCAGTCCAAGCCCAGTGCACTATCAATTATAGCACACAGGTTGTCGACTACATTTTTTTAAAGGTACAGTGTCCCTAGACAGGTATGCCAGGCTGTTTACAGTTCCTTACGATGCCTGATCCTTAATGCAAAAGAACAGGAATGAGGCATATCCAGCAGCATGCAGCAAAGTTCCTGTGAGCCAGGAAGTGGGGCTTTGGGAAGAAAAGGCTTCTGGGAAAGCAAATGGATTTTCCATTCATGGACTACAGTATAAGGGGATAGGCTGGTACTGCACTTCTCCCAGACCCTCCAAGTGTCCCTATTTTCCAGGGACAGTCCTGGATTTACAAAAGCCTTCCCAGTTTCTTATTTGATCCTGGAATGTCTGCTTTTCCTATTTTTGTTGGAGAAATATTGGACGGTATGGCTTCCCCAACCCAATTATTTCTCACACGGGCTGGGGATGGTCTTCCCAACAACTGTCTGCATCACCCACACTTTTAGATTTGAAGGGAAAGAAGAGTGAGTGGTTAGGCCAGAGTTGTTTTCCCTACCCCCCCCCACACACACCGCCCCAAAATAAGCTGTTCTGGAAGGGGTAAGAGGAATAAAGAAATAGAATGAGCCAGCATGTTGGTTTGGGAACTGCATGTTGCGGTGAGTTAATTAGAGTTAATTAGTCTAATTAGCCTGCAAATGAAACTCAGCATTTCCTTGCATTCTGAGCCCCTACTCCCGGTTCCTTTCTTATGAAATCTTAACCTGATAAATAATCACAACGTGGTTGTCCTGGATCTGGAAACAAAGGCAGCGGCTGCGTGTGATTGAGGAGGGTGCAGGGCTGCCTCCCTGGTGCTCTTCTTGTCAGCTATGGCTGTGAGAATTTTCCACTGCTTTTTCTCCACCTGCGTGAACACACACACTGCACAGGCCCACATCAGCCACTGGGACCCGAGGACCAGCCACTGGGTCCATGAGGACCAACCCTGCTTGTTTGTTTGACCCAGGGCCTAGATCTCCCTCCCTAACCCTTTCTTATAGTAGTCTGGGGGGGGGGGAGGCTGAATGTGGCCCCCCAGGATTCCCTCAGGAATCTCCCCAGGCCCTCACCCACCTATCAACTGCTCTATTCTGTGCCCTCCCCAAATGCTTTTGCCAGGCTGGAATCTGCCCTTGGAACTATGGCAACTTTCGTTCTTTCTCAGATAGCGAGAGGCATAAATGTGGGGCAGCGGGGCTATATAGAAACCTCTGACCTTTGTCTGGCTGGAGTGTAGCCTTCTGTATGAAGGTTAAGAGTGAAGCCCATTGATTTCTGTGGCTGCTTTTCACATTTAGCCCAGGGATGCTGCCTACATGAGATCTCTAACACATCCACTCTCTTCATTTGCCCCAAGGCAAGTTTGTGCCTGCCCGCACCCACCTCAGTATTTACCCCTGCTTCGAGCCTCTCCAGCATTTAAAAAAATCCCACTTCTTCTGGTTCTTCTGCTATATGTGTTCTCAAAACATAAATAAGGGAATGTAGGGTGGAGATACCAGAAACATTTTTTTTAAAAAAAAAATTTAGATCAGTGGAGCCACTCGGGAAGTATCCTGGCTAAAATCAGTCCAAACCTGCTCTTCCCCAGCATTCAGCTGGGGCGGGGCGGGGGCAGGTTTGCTTTTTCGGTGTAGAAACAGTTCTGATTGGCTTTCTTCTCTTGAGGTTGCCAACTAATCTCTCTCTCACACCCAGTACCAGAGCAGGGTTGTTTTTTTTTAAAAAAAAGTTTCATATTGTGTTTATTGGTGGTCAGTACAGTTGTACCTCAGGTTAAGTACTTAATTCGTTCCGGAGGTCCGTTCTTAACCTGAAACTGTTCTTAACCTGAAGCACCACTTTAGCTAATGGGGCCTCCCACTGCTGCCGCGCCGCTGGAGCACAATTTCTGTTCTCATCCTGAAGCAAAGTTCTTAACCCGAGGTACTATTTCTGGGTTAGCGGAGTCTGTAACCTGAAGCGTATGTAACCTGAAGCGTATGTAACCCGAGGTACCACTGTAATAGGGATGCTAGAGACTTCCTATGGAAACGGGAGCAAAATTGCCGATGTTGGCTTATTTGTCTCGTGTCCGAAATGGAAATCAATCCTACAAATACAATCTGCATTCAATGTTGCTTCTGTTTTCAGTCCACAAACAACATGTAATTTATTACGTCCCCCCCGCCCCCCCAAACCCTTGCGTTGTTTTTCTTGCATTGAAATGAATGTTGTGGAATAACAACAACAACATAGTTTATGTGATTTACATAATTTCAGCACGGCACATAGCAAGATAAATAGTATAGCTTTTGGCAGAAGACAAACTGCAGCAGTCCTGAAACAGGGCTGCATGCAATGAATACAGGGCAGAACAGACAATGATGCCTTCTTACAGCCCTCGTCAGTAAGGAATAAATGAACAGATGAATTAAAATGCCGGCACTCTACCTGAAATGAAAGAGAAGGGGTGGGTGGGAATTATGGCTGGGACGCTGTCCAGTTTGGTGGTATGTATGTCATTTGCAAGTTGTTTGCGATGTTGTATGGAGAGTTGGTGGGTCAGCCGTGAGATTTTTTTTATTTTTTAAGGGCAATTGTGAGACATTGTTCGGTGTCCAAGAGATTGTGAGAATGCATTCATTTCTTGGCCATGGCTCATGCCCAGATATTTCTGCTAAGTGGCCTTTGCTGCCTTCTCACTGGGCAAGCTACAGCAGAGCGATACATACCAAAGGAGGGACCTCTGTCCTGGGGCCATCCCACCCAGCTTTTAAGAAACCAAGAGCTCCCCACCCCCATATTTTACAGCCTGCCTCCCACTGCAAATACTGAGACAGCTCCCCCCCCCCGCCCTGCTCTACACACAATGCCTAGCACACTCACTGCACTATTGCTATAACCTGATTCTATTACTCGCCCACCCTTTGCAAGTGGCCACTTCAGCACTTTCCCACCTTGCAGAGCCAGAGCGCTTTCCCCAGCCCTCACCGGCCCGTTCAGAGGCCCTGACAGCCACGAATCCCTGACGCCGACACCTTCTCGCTCCATATCGATCCCCTCTCCTTTCCAATCAGCGCTGCCAGGGTGATGGATCAGAGATGCTGTGGCCTTGTGCACCCTCCCTCCCCGCCTTCCTCTCGCTGCTGATGCACCACAAAGTGTGGGGACTCGGATGGACGTATCAAGCACCTCGTTCTCCAGTGGAGATTGAGCAGGCCCTGCACACTGCCCATCCAGCCAAGCCAAGCCCTATGAATCTCCCAACAGGAGTTGCTCTCCTTTGAGAGGTTGGCTGCAGCCTTCTCTGAAACTGGCTCTTGAAGCCCCCTCCTTTTGGCAGTTTCCGGTGCTGCTGGCCAAGATCTTCGTGCTGCCTCACTCACCGAGGTTCTCTGGGCAAAACATTTGCTCATATGTGAGGAAGGTACAGCCTGGGGTTTCTTGAGTTGTCTGTGCTCTTAGAACATCATATCACCACAATCTGTGTTTATTCTATTCAGTTTGGAATTTGGAACGCATGTGCAGGTGTGTAGAAGCAGAATTCATTTGCTCGGGATCGGCAAAAGCAAATGGAATACATACATTTTAGGTTCAGAATGATGGAGGCATGCATGCTTCCATGGAAGTTGCCCCCTAAACCTTTCGCACAGTCTAAGGAAGTGAGCATTTAGTATAAGCAAAGTCTGTTGTGTATATGTTTGCTCTCTTCCAGTTCCCCTCAACCTTGACTTTTCAGCTCGCTCTTTAATATATTTTTTTTAAAAAAAATATTTTTACCACATTCAAACTTAGGTGCACTCTTCTGTTTCTAAGAAGCATTGATTTGAACAAGTGAAATTCAGTGTTTTGCTGTTGTTGGTTATTAATGCCATTTAGATTGTTGGGAACAGATTATCTGTGCATCCCCTGTGTACCTGACATTACACAGGTATGGAGATTTCTGGGGTTCCAAATGTGAAGACAGATGCAATATAATAGCAGAGCTCACCTGTCTATTGATTAGGAAAATGTACATCTTCCATTACTGTGAACCAAACACTGGCCCAAATTTTCAGACTCAAACGTTCTCCATGTTTCCAGTGGGCCTTTTTGTTTTATTGTTAAAAGTGCTGTGTGTCTTGATATTTATCACTTTGTTAGTTAAAAAAGATTAATTTTTTAAAGTGCAAAACTGCTCTAAGGATTGGCAGGATTCCTACTCCCTCAAACTTGACCCCTGGAGAGAAAGAGTTACTGGCCATAATGAGGGCACCTCCAGAGCAGCCTTGTTGTTGTTTAGTCGTTTAGTCGTGTCCGACTCTTCGTGACCCCACGGACCAGAGCACGCCAGGCACTCCTATCTTCCACTGCCTCCCGCAGTTTGGTCAAACTCATGTTAGTAGCTTCGAGAACAGTGTCCAACCATCTCGTCCTCTGTCGTCCCCTTCTCCTTTGTGCCCTCCATCTTTCCCAGCATCAGGGTATTTTCCAGGGAGTCTTCTCTTCTCATGAGGTAGCCAAAGTATTGGAGCCTCAGCTTCACAATCTGTCCTTCCAGTGAGCACTCAGGGCTGATTTCCTTCAGAATGGAGAGGTTTGATCTTCTTGCAGTCCGTGGGACTCTCAAAAGTCTCCTCCAGCACCATAATTCAAAAGCATCAATTCTTTTGGCGATCAGCCTTCTTTATGGTCCAGCTCTCACTTCCATACATCACTGCTGGGAAAACCATAGCTTTAACTATAATAAAGATGCATCTGTCTTGACCAATCTGGCACTGACCTCACTGTAGTGCAGGTCTTCATATAGCTCCCAGTGGAACCCTAATTGTCCACTCACTTCGTGGCAGACCATAATGGACAGACAGGTGGATTGGGTGTGCAGTGAAAGTTGGTGAAAACAAATCTTTCCACAGAGGAGCCGCAGCTTGGTAGAGGAGCAAATGTTTTGTGTGCAGGAGATCCCAGATCCAATCCCTGGAATCTCTAGCTAAATAATCTCAGGTAGCACTTGCTTGAAAAGAGCCTCTCCCCGAGACCTTTTGAGATCTGCTGCAGATCAAAGCAGACAACATAGGCTAGATGGACCAGTGGGATCTTCTTATGCTCCATTTGAGTAGTGGGATGGGTTCTCCCCACATTATTTGAAATGATCTGGGGTAGGGGTTAAGGAGGGAGGGGAAAGGAAGGATAGATTAAAATAATTCAGTGGTGTGAAAATGACAATCTCCTCCCTCCTAATTTTGAGAGGTGTGGAAATAGAAGTTGTTAGTGGCAACTTGCTATAGAAAAATAACTGAATTTACCAAAAAGCAGTTGCAATGAAAGGAGGGTGAGCTGCCTTGTTGTAGGCCTCCTTAGGTGCTGCCTGCCTGCCATAGGCTCTGGGATGAGTAATCTGAAATCTGTCGCTGTGGCGACCCGGCGGCTTTCTTCCACTTTTTCTCAAATAGCAGGAATGGTGTCCAAATGAACAATTCCTCTTTAAATGAGAACTGTGTGACACGTAACCATCCTGCATTGACAGCGCAGTGAAATTGCCTTAGTGAGGCGCCAGTGAATAGAGTTGATGGTTTGTTTGTTTGTTTGTTTGTTTTTGTTTGTTTGTTTGTTTGTTTTATTAGATTTCCAACCTGCCCTTCACCGCAAGGTCGCAAGGTGTGCTGCAACAATAAATTGTACAATGATAAACAAAACAATTACAGTGGTAAAACAAGTGTTATGAACAATTAAAACACCGCTTTTATATACAAAACAATTAAAAGTCATCCAATATATAAAAAAATACAAACACTTGAAAACAATTCCACATATTAAAAGCAGTTTAAAAACGGTTCCAGTACAGACTGAAATAAAAGTCTCCACTTAAAAAGGTTTGTCAAAAGCCTAGTTGTAGATGTTGCAGTTGTGCACACCAGAATGTACCCAAAATGGAGCCCACTTGTGGGATACGCTTTTTGCAGGCCTGGTCCAAAGCCACAGATTTCCATTCCCCAATAGGTACCCCAGGTCTTCCCCCCCCCCATTAAACAATGAAAATCCAAAAAGAAGGCATCTAGGTTGTCTCTTTTCCTTGTGCCAAATCACCAAGCCCTCTATCCCTACCAGAGTTCACATTTCTGTCATGGTGAGGAAGAACCAGACTGGGCTGTTTTCCTTCTGTGAAAGCTGCAGCCCCTCTCATTTCAGTAGCTAGTTCTTTTCACCGGCACAGACAAGGCCAATTTTCCATTTAAAATGCCACGGCTGATACGTTTCACCGTCCCTTTCTGTGCGGCCTTCAAGAGCAACACACCCGATCTCTCCCGTTTCTTTCCCAGCTTTGTAGTTGTTCCTTCCCCACAGTTTCTGCGGCAGCCCACGGGCTTTGTTAGCACAATGTGGTTCAAATGTCTGATTAGTCGTTAGGAGAGCAAGGGGTCAATTTGCCAGAGCTCCTTCCTCTCCATTTAACTAATTTAACTGTGGAATTGTTACAAATTCCATTTTATTAGAGCCCTGTTTCTCAGTCCAATTGAATTACCCAAATCTCATTTTCTCAGAAGTGCTGAATATGTAATTAGAGGAAAAATTATGCTCCTGATTCCTATTAGCGTGGTGCATGTGTGAGAGTGAGCGTGTCCACATGGGGGCAGGCCATTGCGTGTGTCGGAGCAGACACAGGGCTGTGAGTGTGTGTGCACGTGCCTTTGTCATTTTTGTCTAGAATTGCAGATGTTTTTCAGTGCCTCATGATGTTGGGGGTTTTCTTCCCCCTCTACAATTTGTTGTGTGAATATAGATATTCAGGTACATTGCTGTGTACCATCGAGTATGGTTTTATATGGGAGAGCATGGTCTCGGTGAAAATAATGTTTTTATTTGAATATTTCACTCACCCTGCCAATAGAAATCATGAATTCTTACAGGGTTGACAAAAATCCTCAAGAATGTATGCAGTAGTATCAGGTTTTCTAAAAAATGTAACAGTATACATCTGCAAACATTCATTCATGGCAATGAGTTGAACAGCCAACTTTTCAATAAGAAAAAATCTTTAAAATCTCTGCCTGGGTCTTGGGCATATTCACGGGAGTGGGGTAGAAATATTGTGCACGCCTATTTCTGGGGCAGCTGCCCAGCACCCTGACTAGTGTTTCTGCTCTCCAAAATTGATGAAAGCTCCTCTTACATTTACTTGAGCATATTGACTCCAGACTCTCTAGTTAATCCCTCCCTGGCTTATCACAAAACCTGACTCAGGTTCCCTGAACCAAACAGGAAGCTTTCCCCCAAAGCTCTTTGGAACCCATAAAAGTATTGGATTAATTGAGAATGTGGGAAAGGAAGCCTAGGGTAATGTGTTCTCTTAAAGCACATAATACTTAACAGTAAAACAAGAGGAAAGATTGAGAGGTGCAAAGTGGGATTGGAATGAAGCAGAGCTAAGCAAAACTTGTTGTATACAACTGGTGGCCTGCTCTGTCCCTTAATATCCAGTCTCGCTAGCAAACACAAAAGGAGAAGCTTCCCCAGTGTTGTCTACTCTGACTGGCAACAGCTCTGCAGGGCTTCTGGCAGAAAACTTTCATAACTCCTGCTATTTTGTGTTGTTGCTTTTCCAAAAACGTTAAAGGCCTAGGATTGAACCAGAGATCTTTGTGTACAGCAAGTGTTCTACCACTGAACTATGGAATAGCCACCAAAATATTTATTCCTAGCTAGGTTTATTTTACCTTCTCTGTTTTTATCCCACCCAGAGCTCTTTGGAGAGTCTTCACCACCTCTTTTATCCTTGCAGCAGACCTGCCAGATAGGCTGGACTTAGCAGATGTGATTGTCCCAGGACCATGCAGCGATGTTTATGGCTGTTGGGGGTGAAAGAGGATTTCTACCTAGAGCTCCTCAGTTCTGATTCAGCACACCAACCACTACACCACACTATTTCTCAAACTACAACCAGGGCATAGGATGTCTTTGGAATCCAAGTATCAATGGACTAGAGCTTTGCTGAAATCAGATGTGAAGGATCTGGAGCCCTGATCTTTTAACTGTGGTTTCATGGGATCTGTGGTGAGGGCATAGCTGACCCTTCATAGACTCTGGCATCTTCAATTACTTTCAAATGACAAAATAGGCCTCCAATCTACATACTGAGTTACTTATAAAGAGCAATAATAGGTCAACTGTTTAAATCTGTCCCCACTCCTGAGTATTTCACTGCCACAAGCCCTCAGTTTCAAAGCCAGGAAAGCATTACTTGAAGGAATAATTAATCTGGATTAAGGGGCTTTCATCTCCCCCCACCCGCCGTCCCTCTTGGGCTTCTGAAACCATCCATCTCTTCAGATTGCTCTTTAAATGAGTTCCTGACCAAGGGCACAGAGGGTTCAAGACCATCTGTTTTAAGAAGGACAAACTCCCATTTGAGAAGGCACCATTTTCAAACAGGTGTTTGGTGCTGCTTAAATATTCATATATCAAAGTCGCAAGACCTAAACTAATTTGCTCCTAGAACTTACAAATAGGTAATAGGGTTACACATAAAACAGGAAACAAAAGGGAAAGCGTAGGTGGCAGGTCTTCTTGGAATGTGGTTGCGCTAACAGCAGTTAAAATCAACACTGGACTCTGAATTTCAGTCTGATGGGCCACTGAGGACAAAGGAATTGATTGGACTACACCAAACAGGCTTTCCTTGCTACATTGCCTGATCTACATAGATCAGAACATAGTTGTTCACAACATACCAAACAGTCACAATTCTGTAATTTTGTACAGGTGTACAGCTAGATTCCGCTGCATGGTCCCTTTCTGATCAATTCTTTCCCTCAAAGTCCCATGACACTCTTATCACTCTTTTCCCATCCCTAATCCATAGAAATGGCCATGGAGCCATGAAAGGAGGGAGCCTGCTTGTTTGCGTGATTGACCACTTGTTTAGAAACACTAACAGGCTCTTGCGAGTTTTCTGTTCTCTTCAAAATCTGTTCTCAACCAGGCCAAATTGTTACATGGAAAGCACTAGGTATGCTAGGAAGAATGATACCACCATTTACATAAATGTATTGGATTTATCTTGACCTCCAAACTTGCTTCACCCCAGGAGCTTAGGACAGGTAACAACAACAATCCAATAAGACGCAGGGTAAAATGGCCATTAAAATATTGTATAGAGAAATAAAAATTACCCCATACTGCCTTATCCCACGCTGTGTAAACCCAGCTCTTAAACTGGAGCATTAGGTAACAGAAGGGATATGTTGGGGCTGCCGCAAGAGGGGAAATGGGTATCAGAGGGGAAGGGAGAGAAATCAAAGATGGAAGAAAGGTGGAGTTGTTTATGTTGGAATGGACAAATTGCTGCCCTCCGCCCACCTTTGTGGGCAGGGAGAGAGATTTGTGTTGGGGAGACGCATGAGCGTAGGAGTGGGTGGGAATAGATTAGAAAGAATGGGGGAAAGGATGGCGTGGGAGTTTTAAAATAAATGTTCTAAATGTTAACTTCTGTTTTTATTGTGTGTGCGCATATTACAATCTGTCCAGAAAACCCTTGGGATTGGTCAGGCTTAACATCTAAATCATTAAAATCCATCCCAAACAAAGTAGGTCTATTAACACTTTAAAGAAAAAAATACTGAGCTTTCAAATAACAAATCTCCAGAGTGAGAGAGACTCATGCAAAGGGAACACCGTCCGAACAGCATAAATGCCCGCAATCTGGTGTATGTAGTAGCAGGTTAGCACATATTTTAAGTGCACATGTGATTAGCAGGCTTGTCAAGTTTTGGTCACCTGTGCTTTTAATTGTTAAGCAGTTTACAGTGGTACCTCAGGTTAAGAATTTAATTCGTTCTGGAGGTCTGTTCTTAACCTGAAACTGTTCTTAACCTGAGGTATCACTTTAGCTAATGGGGCCTCCCACTGCCGCCATGCAATTTCTGTTCTCATCCTGAAGCAATTTTTTAACCCGAGGTCCTATTTCTGGGTTAGTGGAGACTATAACCTGAAGCGTCTGTAACCTGAAGCATCTGTAACCCAAGGTATTACTGTATTAAATTAATAGTTGCACAGCAAACAGATACTGAGCAGTGGAAGGTTTTCCCATCACTCCCCCATTTCCATGCCAGAGAAAGTTTCACTTGATGAATTTCTGCTTGTCTCACAGCAGTTAAATGGCACCGGATAACTGCCAGAAGTTAGCAACTCTAGTAATTGAAGCCTTAGAGCAATTAGTAAATAAAGAGGGGGCTTATTGTAACCTGTCACTAGGTCAAATCTAGGAACAGTCTCCTGTGTGAACTGCATTCTCTCTTTTTAATATCGATTTGCTTGTTGGGTTTGTGTGTGTTGCTGTTAGAATCTTTATTTTTATGCTAAACATAACCAAGATTTTGCCTGTCTCTTTTGCAAGTAAGTGTTCTGCTGTGGTTCTATGTGTTTATTAATATGGGTCTGAGCTTATCTGCTCAGGAATTCCCCACTGGAAAATGAAGAGGCTGTCTGATGCAGCTACAACGCATTGAGGAGTCCCATATGCAAGAGAGTGAACAAAAGTATAGGTTGCATTCACACAAAACCTGATGTCGTCATTTCAGGGTTGGATTTGCAGCCACTCTGTGACAGAAACCCTGGGACAACCATTGGATTCTTCCCTAAATTCTGGGCTTGTTTTGTGCTAAGGTGGTAAAAAAGTTCTAAGTTCTGTTGGAGTGAGGGCTGAACTACTTGCTACCAAAATGGCAGCAGCCCCATGTCAAGTTCCCTCCTGCTGTAACATGTAGTCAACTTCCCCTGTGTCCTTCTGATGCCATCACCTCACCTCCCCATCCTCCACCAGCAGCCATTTATGTGGAAATATGGGCAAGAAAACGCACTATGTGAGGATGTCAGGATACATATGTTATACTACACAGAGGGAGAGAATTTGATGTGGGACTGCTGGTTTTGGTAGCAGCCTTGTATCTCTTGTAACACAAAATGCTACGCAGATACTTTGAAGGGTTAAGTGATGCTTCTAATAAGCTGGGTGAGAAATATACTAAAGCACAGAAGTGTCTGTGAGACTACAGTTTGCCTTTTAAAGCCCATGTTGCTTTCTGTAGTTTTAAAGACCCTCTTGCCATAACAGGTTTTTTAAAGCCTTAGTTTGCTTTTGCAAGAGTTCAGAGGTTTCGGCCAAGTACACGAGACTGAAACTCATCCTTCCTCCATTACTTAGGCTGTGAATTATTATTATGAATTTACCATTTTTGGGGAAAAAATAATTTGATTGTGTTCCTAAATCTATCAGGGAAGGAAAATGTTCCATATCAAAAAATGTCCTCATCTGTGGTCTCTTGGGCAGAATATTACAGCAGCAAGGCAAAGAACATTCTGCATTTGGGGATTAGCTAGGGAAATAAGTAAGTCCTTCCTTTTGCATTAGATACATGCCTGGAATTATATATGACTGTTGTGTCCTGGGTGTTGTGCTGTGCTGAGTGAGACCAGGATATCTTCCATGTCTAATGGAGCTGACCTTTTGCCAGTTTAGAACACAACAGCGTTCACATTCTGCTATCCTGAGCATCCTAGAAGGGGCATATAACTTCAGTTTGAACCTTAAGGTCTGCAGTTGGTGGGGCTAATGAATGTGCCAGTGCACAAGTCCCAAACGGTGTCCCCCATGCCAGCACTCTGCCCCCCATTTTGCCTTGGTTACACAACGTTATCATCCCATCACACTGTGAAATATACATGAAGTTGGCTGGATGCAGATGAAATTGCACCATTTACAGCATTAATATTTCATGCCATCTCAGCTCCTGCTTCCTGGCTAAGAAAGCCAAGCACTAGACCCCTCGAACACTCACACGCACAGTGGCTAGTTCCCTAGTGCCAACTTGGTATAGTTATTGTGTCTGCACTCATGTCTGCATGTGTGCATGCCCAGGCAAAGTAACCAAGTTGAATACGTGCATGACCAAAGATGGAAAGCCCTTTCTTGTAGTATTAAGCATCCTTTCATGCCCTCATTCCTCTCTGCCATCATGGTTTTTGGATATTATGAGGCACAAGCTGGCATAGCCAAGGGGCCAGGTATCCTAGGCCTTGTTCTCTGGGCTGCAGCTTAAGCTGCTCTTTTTGCTCCTGGCACTGCTTAGGGCATCATCTTTGTGCCGTTGAAGTCACTGATTCCCAGATTCTCGGGTCTGGGGAGGTGAAGAAGAAAGTGAAATAGAAGTTTCCTTTTCAACATATGGGAAGGCGGCAAAACAGGGAGTCTGTTGACTTTGTGAGGTCCGAAAAGTTGAGTAAAATTACATGTGGATGGGGAGAGGGTGTAGTGGGGTGCTAGGGGAATGGTGGGGTCTGTGTAGGGGAGGGCAAAGTGCTGCACAATACTGTGAGATTGTATAGAGATATTTTGGATAGTAGGGTTTTGCTTTATTCTCATTTCAGATCCCTCCCCCTGCCCTACCCCTGCCAACTCTGGGATCCATGCCCAGGGTAGGGGTTTTAGTCACAGCCACTATGTCTCTCTTGCTGAGCCAGTCTATGGATCTGTCCCCTGTCCTGCAACTGCATCCCTCCTGCTATGCTAGGGCAGTCTACAAATTCTCCCAGAGGAACTGGGGGCAGGGGGGGTGAAGGAGGAATGGAATTTCCTCAGTGCACTCCTGCCATGGTTGTGTTGCAATTTGCTGCTGGCTGTGGCCATGAACCGCAGGAGATCAAGCACAAACTGCAGGATGAAGGCAACCATGTCTAACTTGCCACTGTCACCTGTACCTGCCCTGCTATTTGCACCTGACTCTGTACGCATTGGCAACACTTGTATATCTTCCCGAGCCAATAAATGAAAATTTTGTGCTGTATGTCATGAATTGATCCCCTAGTGGTACAGATAACAGGTCCCTAGACCCTGCCTGCCTTGTCTCATAGCCATTTCTCCAGGGGGTCATATTGAGAAGTCATGCTGCGCTCAAGCAGAGATGTTGGCAGAGAGATCAGCCTCTTTGTGGCAGCAGGGATGGCTACATCCTCCCATGAAACAAATAGCTGGGGGTGGGGGTACTGTGGCTGCCCACGACCAGTGCGTATTTCACAGTGACAATGAGCCCACCGTGGTATTTCAACACCTTGCCTTTTACCTGTGGCCCTGCAAAAGAAGAATGAGTTGAACAGCATAAGAGGGAACAGGGTTGCTTTCATCATTCTCCCTGGGGACATGGCAACTATCCACCATAGGCTCTTTCTGGGAAGGCCATTTTTGCAACCAGCTTCCCCCGCCCCAACCCCATTGGACACCCCTCCCCTTTCCCCTGTCAATGTGACTAGTGCTTGTTCCCACCGGCCAGGCTGCCTACTTTGTATGGATGGTGCAGTGTTTAGGGTAATGAAATATTCACAGGTCAGTGCTTTGCTGAATGATGGCAGGAGCCGTCAGTTCCTTCTCAGGGAGGCAGTTGCTTCCCCGGCGCAACCTCAGCTTCCTGGCGACAGGCATTAGTGTGAAAAGGAGGCCAAACTGGAGGAGAAGGCAGCATGCAAGACACCCAGAGCCGAGTCCCACTTGCATCATGGCCTGGTCCCCAATGCCAGGTGCAGCGAGCGGGTGGAGGAATTAATTTGCAAATGAGCGGCAGGGAAGGGTGCTCTTGGAAGAGGTAGTAACCCAGGGGGGCGCGTTATATAAAGTTGCATTTTTAAGAAATAGGTCACGATAATAAGTTGCCTAAATGTATCCATGTGTTCCTGTTTATGACTGCAGCATCCAGGGTTCTTATACCTGAAATGTGGGGCATTTCTAGTTAGAACTTTTACCCCCTAGAGCTTCCCAGAAGAAGTCCGTGGGAAATGGGTAGCCTTTTATCATAGGCCTTCCACTGTCTGAATGATGTGCTGAGATGAGCACAAGTGAAGTAGCTGGGGTGGGGAGAGAGATTTGGAGGGGGATGGGCCTCTTGGACCAAGCTCTACTGCTTAATAGCTTTTGTGCTGGGAACATAACACTCTGAGCATAGTTTTATCTGGCAGCCAGCTTTTCTCTGGCACAGCCCCAGGAAACACAGACAGAGACTTACAATGCATGCATGAAACCCCTGATACCACCATGGTATTATGGACAGGCACAGGCTTTCAGGACCTCTACCCCCCCGCCTCCTTCCACCACCCCACCCAAGCTAGCAAGAAGTCCTATAATGCACAGGGCAGCTTCCTTTGCAGTTCCTGCCCTTCGCCATCTTGTTACGGACATCCAGATCACTACAAGATATGTGTGCTATTGTCTCTTTGCTTGTGTGTGCCAATACATTAAATATTGGCATCTGTGCAGTATGTTATTGTTGAGTAAGCAGTTGTGGTGTTGGCACTTGTGTTGCTCCTGGAGAATTAGCTGAATTTGTCGTGGTGACATCCATGGAGAGCAGGACAGAAGATTGAGGCAATGCTCTTCTGATTTGCAGAATGTGAGGTGCCCCCACTTCTTTGATTCAATGTATGCCTGGTTTAATTCATGTGAGCAAACCCATGCAGTTCTTCATGAACCCAGCATCTTATTTATACTGAGTTGCCTCTTAGCATGCTACGAATTCATAGCCTGGGCAGATGCTGGACTGCGGTTCTAGCATTAAGCACTTAGCACCTGGGGGGGACTAGTTTAGATGAGACAGTAGTCATATGAGATACTGCACAGATAAGTTCTTCTTGCCTGCTTGGAGTCCTTTATACTTGGACCTGACTTTGCATTTAGGGACCTGGCTTTGCATTGAGTCATGCATCAGGAAGGCATGACTTTCCAGTTATGCTTGAGTGGCCCCTGAAACTGACTCGGCACGTGCGACTTCTCTGTTCTCCAGGCTGGGGCTTGTGTGCCCATCTCTGGGCAGTACATGTATGCTGAGCTGAGTGGATGTAACACATCTTAAAGTTTATCGCTGCTGTTATTGTAGTTGTTGTCATAGTGTGTCAATGCATAGAGCTTTACAAAGTAATGTGAGAAAGGGGCAGCCGAAAGGAGACTGCAACCGTACATTCAGCACAGAAGGAGGCCACAAATGAAGGAAAAGAAGATGGAGGCTAGGGGAATGAAATGCACCCCGTTCAGTTACATATTCTTAGACTATTTTCAGTAGGGGGTGAGGTTGCAGGATGCCTGAAAATTTCAATCCTGGGTCGGGGAATTAGATTGGTACAGCAAGTGGGTTTTAGAGGTAGAGTAAGTTCTTTGTCACCTTTTAGCTAACAATATGTTTTGCAGATTTTTTAACCTCATTCTAACAATAACAACTCTGGTAAGGTTGGACTAAGAGATTACTCTAGCCAAAGTTGTGCGAGCTATAGCCCACAGACTCCTCTGGCGTTTGAGCATCTCCCAGTCTTCCTCTTCCTCCTCCCAACTTTCTCCTGGCCCTCATTTTAGTGGGTGAAGAAGTTGAACTGTCTCCTCATCAGCCTTCCTGCTGTCTTCTTACAATCCTAGACTGGCAAGTCACAAAGGCATGGTGTGTGCATCAGACCAGCTGGGTCTCACTTGGCAAATAAACTTCTGCTTTGTTGTCCTGACAGTGGAGTGTAAGTGGTGGAGATTGTGGTAGCTGCCACTGCTGCAGATTTAGTCACTTGTGTCTTGGGCCATTTGAGGGCTAATCATCCAGGTTGGAAGCCACCCTGGGTCAGCTGGTAGGTGGCACCAAGAGTTGGTCTCACCCCCCCCCATACAGTTTCCATACCATGGGTGACTACCAAGTCGAACGGTTTGCCCACAAGTGTTGTGGGCCAACCGTAGTGCTTCCTTACAGGCTGAGGAAAAGCAAAGTAAGGGCTCCCAAACAGGAAATGATGTCACATTTTCTTCCTGTGGAAGTGGAGAAGGAGACAGCACAGCGGAAGATTCCCCTTGCCCTCTGATATTGCAACAGAGAGTGACTTAGGGTTTAGGAAGATGGCGACTCAAGTCTCAGCACTCGCAAGATACAGTTGCCCATGTAGATCTGGACACTATCTCGGTATCTGTTCTGTGAAGGTTTGACTTCACTGAGATTTAAGGTCATTGCTTTCCCCAAAAAATAAAAAATAAAAGGGGGAGAAATGTTAAAAATGGAGTCATCAGGCGTGAGGCGACAGGCGCCATCAGCAAAGTGCGGTGTCGGCAGGAACTGGCCCCACTCACTAAATGATTCGAAAGGGAATGGCCCCATGTTTGTGCTGAGGCGGCAGAGAACGGCAGGGAGAGAGCAAGCCAAGCAAGCCCAAAAACTCCATTAATTAAAGAAACTCGTTAATGAGGGACATTTAATCAGTGCAAGATTAGATCCAACTCTGAGCCTTGCCAATGAGGCAGGCAAGGCAGCGTGGGCCAGGCTCTGCAGAAGCATCCAGAGCAGAATGGCAAGCTCTAGGTGCATCAGGAACCAGAGAACAGACAGATGTCGGAGCGAGCAGCAGGCTGGACTTCAGGGAGATTCCCTCGAGGGGCAGGATCAAGTGGCGTTCTCAGCTCAGAGGCTTGTCCTTGTTTCTTAAGGCATGCATCCAAATGGAAAGTGAAATGCGCCACTGCAAGTGGTATGTGTCTGCTTGCAATTGTATGTCTTCCATATGGTGCTGGATATTTTCCAAATCTCATTTGCACCTGATTCACCTGCAGAAGAATGTTTATTTTGTACACTGCAGAAGTCTTGCTGGAGAAAGCAGAAATGAAGGAGGGGCTGGGAGGAGGAGCACATGAGCCGGGTCTCCTAAATTCCTAGCCTAGGTCACATCCATGCCACACCTGTAAAGCACGTGGCTTTCCCACAAAGAATCCTGGGAACTGTAGTTTGCTAAAGGTGCTGGGAATTGTGTTGCAGGGGGTTGAGCTAGATGACCCTCCAGGTCCCTTCCAACTCTACATTTCTATGATACTATGATTCTATGAATTGCAGCTCTGTGAGGTAGTCTTAAATGTGTGTTAAACGTACAGGGTGGCTGTGACCCGAACACTTGGTTATATTTGTGTTGATATTGTCAGCTGCTTTGCTCCCCTCCTATCATGCTGTCATGCCGGCCTGCTGTTGAGCTTCTAGGTCCTGCATCTGGGGGCACAAAAGCAGCAGCTGCTTTTGGTTTGGTTAGGCCAGATTCAGTGTATGAAAAATGAGGTCCAGGAGACTGAAAGAGCCCGTCTAAAAGGTCTGGCCTACATGTGCCGCAGAATGAGGCGGTCGAAGCCTAAGGTGGTGGAACGCCCTGTGCTAATTCAAGCTTCAAGTATGAAACTCCTGTGGGTGGGTGTTTTTTTAATGGTCTCCTGAAGGAACCCAAAATATCACCTCATTATCCTTGCATTTGTAGACCATACACAGAATGAGGTGGTGGAATTCTTGAATGTATCTCTTTCACACTGCAGGTTGTGGGGGTGGGGTAAAACTTTGGCTGTACCTTGTAAAGCACATCACTACCTGGTAAAATGCATCAATTCCTAACTTGGAGAAAGCAGGAAAAAATTAAGGTCTTAGTGAATAAAGCCGTAAACAACTTAGGACCAGCCTACTTGAAGAACTGCCTTTCTCCATAGATTCCTGCCTGTTCTTTGATAGTGTTGTTAACTGTTCCTTATGGTGTCTGCCTGGCAGCCACAAGAAATGGGCCATTTAGCCTAGCCGCATCAATACTGTGGAATTTGTTGTCTTTGTATATTAGGCAGGCATCCTCTATGTCTGGTATTAGACACCAGCCAGAAATGTTTTTATTTATGCCATCTTCCCCTACCATATGATCCAGTTTTATGTTCTTCTGATCTTTGTGTTGCTATGTCTTTCCTTTTTATTTGATGTTGTTTTTACCCAACCAAGTTGTCCTGTTAGTACAAGGGCTTCTATCTGCACAGTGGGACTTCCTCTTCCTCTCCTCTACCTGCTCTCACACACAGACCTCAGATCTGTTAGAGAAAGAGTTCCACCTCTCCAGAGCCGATTTGGGGGTGGGGGGCAAGTGAGTGTGTGGGAAGAGGAAGCCCCACTGTGCAGGCAGAAGCCCTTGAACTAACTGGACAACTTTATTAAAGGCAACCCACCACTTTGAGATTATTTTTCTCTCTTCCCCCCACTTTTGATTTAGTGGCTGAGAAATGTATGTATATATAAATAAGTTTCTGCCTATCTATGGACCTTGCTCTGGAGACTGGAAGCATGGTGTAGTTGAAGGTCCCGTCACTGATCTAAGTTGCCCCTAACCTAATAAATATTTTTCTCTTGAGATTCAGTGAGTAAGACTTGACACAGTCTGAGAAGCATTCCTGTCTTTTATCACACTGGCCGTACACTGAAGCACCGTGTTGGGAAAGTTACTGTGCCCTTCTACTCCCCGCCTCCTGCCCCCAGCACACCCATTTTCATTACAGCATAAACCAGGGGTCGGCAAGGTTTACCTCGCCTGGGCCAGTTCACTCCAGTGGAGATCCCTCCATGGGCTGGATTTCTGGCGTCTGCACAGACACAATTTCCGGCGTCTGCACCGCAGAAGCGAGTTCCCGCACCATGCTGCGCTGGTTTAGCACAGCGCATGGGGACTCTCTGAGCCAGTGGCTTGGTTCGGGGGTGGCTTGTGGGCCGGTTAAACAACCCCCGTGGGCTGCTTGTGGCCCATGGGCCTTAGGTTGCCTACCCCTGGCATAAACCATGGGAGAGCAGTGGGAGGAAATAGGTTCAAAGGAGAATGGGTGGGCTGAGACTGTTGGCTGAAGCAATAGTTTGTGCAAAGCAGAGGATGGGAAGCATCATGTGCATCCTGGGAGGGTGATGGGATGGGATCCGATATGTGAAAAGGATTTCCTACTTGAGCGGATCCCAGCAGGCTCTCATCCCTAATTGGAGTGTGTGTGAGGGAGGAAATGAGGGACAAAGCAAGAAAATTCTTTAGGGAGTTGTTTAACTCATTCCTGGCACCCTGCACATTCTCTCTTGCAGATGCACCAGCACATACACGCGCACACACATCATGATAATGTCCTTATGTCTCTACTACCAAGAGATTTGTCACTTGGAGCTATAGATCTGGGCAGATGTGTCACAGAGAGACACTCTGGAGATCAGGTGAACCTAATGGGCCCTGAAAGAAATCATCTTCAAGATGATGAGTGCTGAGACAGGTCAAATTAATAATGGAGATTATCAGGGATGTTGCAGGGAAGAGAGATTAGAATCTGCAACATCAGGAGACAGCAAGTGTGGCACTTGTTTTGTATTCTCTGTACATTTCCCTGTCCCCTCTGGCATCCCTCCCACCAACCATCCACTCTCCCACCCCCTGCTGCCCCATCTGCTTTACATCTAGAAAGACTCCCACACACTCCACAGGTAGACTGGCAATGGCAAGCCATCGCTGGAAGATGTGTTGCGGGTGGGTACAGTGAGAGGCAGAGAAGTGCACACAGTGGGGTAGATGCTGCCCTGGTTTCTCCATTCCTACTGGAATTTCTCCTCCCCACCCCATCCTTACTATCTGGGAACCTCGGCTTGTAACTGGGGCAAAACGAGCCCTTCTCTTGGTGACGCAGCATTGAAAAAGTGAATGTCTCAGCAGAAGCCATTGATTATGATTGTCAGGTGTCTATTATTTTAAGAGACATCTCCTGTTTTACACAATTGCTTCTAATTCCAGGCTATCACCACACTGCAGACTGTACTGTCTACGCTAATTTCAGTACATTATAGTGCTCAGCAGGGCTCGTGTGTGAGTGATATTTATATTAAAAGTTGATCTGATAGCATCTTTATCAGTTCATATGGCAGAAGCACTTTTTTTCTGTGGAGTGGCGAGAGGAAGCACCTCATGAACACAGGCATCTGCTGAAGAGCACAGGCTAGAAACTGCAGCAGGAAAGCAGTGACGGTTCAGAATGCAATTCAGTTCGTGATTTATTCTAAGAAACTTGGTTTTGCACAGTAACAATATGCAAGCATTACCAAAATCTATGGGAAGTGCAGATCACTAGCTTGGCTGGCAAGAGGTGGGAGATAGTTGTAGCTATCCCGCATCATTTGAGGAGGGAGTACTCAGATTCCATTGTTTGAGGTACCCATTCCTGTTCTCTTGTTCAGCACAGTCCATTGTTGAGTCTGCATGCGAGGTGGCATGTGCACACTGCACAAAACACTGGCTTTCTTCTCTTTCATAACTCAGCACATTTTTCTTTTCATTTATTTCGGTTAATTTTGGATTATTTTTTAATGTGGCCATGCATTGCCACGTTTGGGACGCTGAACTCTTGCAGTGCATTCCTCTCCACATCTGCTCAGAAGCAAGTCCCATTCAGTTTAATGGGACTTACTTCCAGGTAAGTGTCTGTAGCGCTGCAGCCTCCTGTCTCTTATTGCATGTCACACTGCTTCTTTGAGGGTTTAGAAAGTTTTGTACCTCTCACTTTTAACCTCCACTTCATAGTAAATGAGAGGTGTACAATGTGACAGTATAATTTTGGGCCATACAGCTTGGGTCCCCATGTAAAAAAAATAATGCTCCCTGTAGTAATTTAGCATATCAGATGTAGATATAGTTAGAATCTAGCCTTTCTGTTGTTCTAGTTTACAGATGTTCCAGTATAGTATCAGAATGAAGCTTTATATATGGAGAGCATTCAGAAATAGAATCGAATCCTACCTGCAGCATGAAGTGATATTGTCAAGAACTTGAGTTTAATATATTATTTAATATTTGGCAAAGGTTATCTTAATGTTGCAACCTGTACTGTTGTCTGGCAGAATACTAGTCATGTAATTCTTGGGAAGACTGGATGATCTGTGATTGTTCAGCTTCCTTCAAAGCTTGATTTCTGTTTTGTATTGTAAGAGCTAGTTCTAGTGATCTGAGCATCATTTCACCAGGTTAATAAGGAAATGTAGGCATGATTTGTGTTTAAATTAAGGCTTATGTCTCCCCTCTCCCCATGTCCCTCCAGTAATGTATAGCTGTGGGAAATATGATATTATATAATTGCCTTAATGTTCACCTTCCTTTTGTTTCACTTGGCTTTAACCTGCAGGAGGAGGAGAAATACTAATTTTCTTACTTTGTACCATGTATTCTTCATTTAAGGAAACGTGTTGGGAGATGTGGGTTGACAACACCGAAACAGTACCTTGCAACATGTTATTTGGGCCTAAGTTTTTATTTATGTATAAGAACTGTGGGCTGCCTTACTAATGATAAAACTAGAAACTGACTCTGTTCCCCATTATATGATTAAGTTGCATGTTGATGTTGAAGTTCCAGGTACCTGGAGAAATTGTTACCCAGCCTGTAAATACTGCAATGTCATGGCCTCTTGGCATGTTGTTGTTTTTAAACATGATCTTAATTTAAAGTATCTCTCAGCATTTCATACCACAAATTAATAAGCAGAAAGGTGGTGGAAAAAATGTGTTAGTGGCAGCTTTCTTGTGAGAATTGATTTAGTTGGTGGTTTCTTCATTTCATAAAACCTGCATTGAGCTTTCTGCTATATGAAGTCAGAAACTTCATGATGAGTCCCAGGTAAATAAATTTAAGGTGTATTAAAATATTATTTCATTGCAATATTGTTTTATTTTGTTTTTGGACTTCAGGCTGCTTCACATTACTTCTCATTCTGCCATTTATTTGGTGACCCAAGTTTTGAAAACTTCTGTAGGTTTTAAGATGGAATGTATTATTGAGACACATTATCAAGAATTGTAAATCATGCATTTATCTCTTGAATCCTGTTTCATGGCAATTTAAGCCTCAACCCTGGGTGTCTCTTGCCTGTCATTTTTAAAATCAGTAGAGCTGGCAAATACTTCACCCTTTTTTGGTATGTATGAGCTTAGTGATGAGAGCCTGTATTGTGAAGATGTGGCAAGGAGGAAATCAGTTTTGTGCTCATAGCTTATTTCATGTTTTTTAAGGTCAGGAATGGGTAACATAGCAGCCCATGGAGCTGTATTTTTATTGCCTCCTGCATGGACCTTCATTGTGATTTGTGAAGTCCTCTTAGGCCTGCACTGTGTTCTTCCCAGCTCACAGTAATCAGCATATTGGTGCTACAAACCTTTTTACTCTCACCCATTTCACATGAAGCATGATGCAACAGAATTTTGGTGTCTCTGCAATACATTAAGTAGGTGGAGAAAGTCTTCAAATGTTGGAAATCCACAGTGGACATACCTAATTTGACTCCTTTGGCCCAGCTAAGTGAGAGTTAGTAGGGAAGTGTGCTGATGGGCTGAAGAAGCTGCCAACTTTTACATTAGATATTGCATTATCCTTTTGTTGAGGATGTTGCTGAACAATGGCTTGCTGATGATGCAGCTATGGAAAATTGCAGAGCACCTACTATTCCTCACAAGTGACCCAACATTCAGGGTTTTTTTTTGTTTATTTCTACATGTGAGTCAGAACTTATACTCCTTTTTCCTGGAATGTAATGTATCTCTAGCTAGGGGCAGTTGTGAAGGTCTGCCTATAATTGGCAGTTTCTTATTGAAACTGTTGACTGTGTTTCATGTACCACTAAAGGCAGAGGAACCCATAATCTGTGGCCTTTGTTTCCTGCAGAGGGAAGAATACCATGGGTCACCAAATACCTTCATTCCAGTGGTGACAAATGAGGGCATTATGTAAGACCACTATTTTTAACGTACTGTTAATACCATTATATGACCTCAAATCCTGCTCACCATGGAGTAATATCTTTAAAATGACCAAGAAAATATTCTAAGCAAACGCCAAATGCATACATGCAACTTCTTCCAGAAAAATGTTTAGCTTCTCTGTGAGAAAACAAGCACATTTTACTAATTTCTAACCATGTTAAATACAAGCAGTTTACTTATACATATATACAGGCCCACGTAATTTATTGTAGTCTCTTTACACCCACGCTCAACCCAGTAGGCATTACCCAAGAGGCTGCCTGGGGTGGCAAAATACTAAGAATGCCAGAGGAGTCTGAAAATCACAAAGCAAGAAAATGATCTGTGGTCTAAACCACTGAGCCTCTTCAGTTTGCCGATCAGGTCGGCGATTTGAATCCACTCTATGGGGTGAGCTCCCATTGCCCTGTCCCAGCTTCTGCCAGCCTAGCAGTTTAAAAGCATACCAGTGCAAGTAGATAAATAGGTACTGCTGCGGCAGGAAGGTAAACGGCATTTTCATGCCCTCTGGTTTCCGTCACAGTGTTCCATTGCACTGGAAGCAGTTTAGTCATGCTGGCCACATGACCTGGAAAGCTGTCTGTGGATAAATTCCAGCTCCCTTGGCCTGAAACGAGATGAGCACCGCCACCACCCCATAGTCACCTTTGACTGGACTTAACTGTCCAGGGGTCCTTTACTTTTAACTTTTACCTTTTACCTTTATTTGGGACAACAACAAAAATGATATGTGCAGTGTTATGACCAGAACATCCAGTAGTGGCTTTGGTTCCTGATTCAGAGGGAGAGGAGTTAATGGAATTGATTAAACCAGAAGCATAGCCTTAATAGACTCTGGTTCTGTGCCCTGACACAAAACTGAGGCTGAGTCCAACCACCAGAGTCCCTCTAAATATAAGACCTCACAGTGCTATTTTTCTAGGAAAAAGGGTGCTGGAACTCAACATGAATGCTTCCCATGTTCTCTTATAATGGCAATGATGCCCACCTGAGAGGTGTGTAGACTGAGTTCCAGCTGAAAAAAAAGCCCTGGGACCACAGAACCAGGAACCCTTCAGTAACTGCAGCCTCTGTGCTGGAGCTCACAAAGGGACCATCATCTTCACCCGCCCCCAAAGACCTCAGATGCCACCGAGTCTGTGCACAATTTCAGGCAACAGGTCCAATGAGAGTTAACAGGGACTGAGTGGCAGGCTTAAGGCCTGAGGGCTGCTGCTTCTAAGGATCTCCATTCTCCACTAGAACCTGGAAGGGCAATGCAGGCTGAAGGACTATGTAAGAGCTTGGCTAGCCCAAGTGACACTGGCACAAAACCCCACACATACGCTAAGTAGAAGAATTGCAGACTTCTGGCTGTCAACATATTGTACTGGAGACCCAGCTGTCCCAATGTTTTCAGTAACTGCTCTGTGGGTCTCATGATCTTGTTGGTGTTGTTCTTCCCAGGTCCTTTGGGTATTAAATTCTGGAGTTTGTTCCCAAAACATGTAGTGATGACCACTAACTTGAATGGCTTGGGAGGAAAAGAGACATGTTTATGAAGGGCAAGGCTATAAATGGCTACTAGCCGTGATGGGGACGTTCTACTTCCACTCTCAGAGTGTGCATTTGAATACCAGTTGCTGGAAACCACAGCAACAGAGAGTGTTGTTGTATTCCGATCCCAGTTGTGTGTTACTAATCAGCATCTGGTTGGCCACTGTGATGCTGGACTGGACAGACCTTTGTCCTGATCCATCTGGGATCTTCTTATCTCCCTGTGGAAGTGGCACGATACATACCTAATACATACAAGATTTTGAAAATCTTCATAGGGGAATCTAGATATCTCAGCATTCTTTTACTTTTTAAAGCAATGCTTTCTAACCCAATGACTGCAGATAAAAAAACAATGTGACATCTACTGTGTTTTTGCTGGGTAGGAATAGTTTTTGCTGATGGCGTAGGATGAGACTAAGCCTGGATAAGGATTCCAGCAATCTAGGAGAGGTAAATGGCAGAGGTGCCCAACTATTGCCTCTGGGAAACAAAGCACTTGGTGCAGTCATAGAACTCCATTTCCCACAGTCACAATGGCAATGCCATTTACACACCAGAAATTGGATTGTAGCACAAACATGATCATAGCTTCATAACCATCACTATCACTCAGTACTTTTTCAGCTGAGCTTTTTTAAAAAGAAAAGAAACATCTTAAGTATTCCTTCTGCTTATGCATCTATGCAAAGTGTATTACATGCACAAATCAAGCATGCTATGTAAATTAGCCCAAGATGCATAATTTCTGTTGCCAAATTAGGGCAAGCGAGTGTATGCAAAACTTAACCTCCTCAACTAGAGGGTGCCACATTTGGCAGGGTAGGTTTCTTAAGCGTAATTTAGTATCCTGTCTTCAGCCGGAGTCCATGGTCAGGTGTGGTGAGATGTGTTAGAAATGCTAAGAATCAGAACCATGGAGAGCTTCCAGTAGAGTTTCCTAATGAGGATGAATCTTGGACTCATTGTGAAGATGGTAGTGTTGCTCCACCACTGGCCAGTAACTGAGGGTAAAGCCTGTGTGAAGCCCTGCCTCCTTGGATGGAATCTGCTTGGAGTTAAAGAGATTGTGTCCTATCATACAGTTGTGCACTCCTGTGTGGTTGGAGAATCTCTTCTGGTCCCAGAAGTAGAAAAGAAGAGTCATTGTGAACTGCTGGTAGTTCAGGTGTGGGGAGTCATCTGAAGAAGGGGCAGAGCTGCCATCTTTGGAACCAGGGGATGGAGGCCTATCTGTTAGGGTTCCTCCTCTGCAGAAGCTTCTGTTGGAAACTGCCTAATGGAACACTTTAGGGGCCTAATCATCCAGGTCAGAGTTCTCATTTGACTCTGAGGTGGGTCAGAATTCCAGACCATGACAAGGACTTCCACGCATATACACACATTTTGAAGAAAATTTCTATAGCCTATTTTTGCCCCAACAGAGACTTCTAGCTCAGGATCCTGAGATCCCTGGGTCTGATCACTCTACTTTCTGTAACAGCTTGAGCCTGATTGCCTGTTTCCTCTCCAGTAAACAACGTGTTTGGCATGATATGTCCTAAGATGCTGTAGTACCAGTAAAACAGATGCATGTCTCCCTTTCTCCCCATTCCCCCAGGATGATTGAGTGCTGACTTGGTGCAGGAAGAAACAGAGTAACCCTTGAGTAATTGGCTGATTCAAAAATGGTTGTTCCCTGTGTGCTTTTTGCGCCAGCCACCATGTCCCAGGTGAAGAGGGCCTTGCAGCATCCTTTGGTGTGGTTAGGAACAGGGCAGCCTTGAGACAGGGCATGGGGTGGAAAGGTTTCTCTGTTCAAGCAAGGAAAGCTTGCCTGTCCAAGCCTGTCCCACTGTGATCTTGCCTTGTCATAAATTAACCACACACACAATTAAAGAGCCTGTCTCGGCTCCAGGAGCTGCAGATGTATTTCATCCCGGGAGAGAGAAACGGAGAGAGAGAGAGAGAGAGAGGCACTGCTGTGTGAGGGCTATAAAGCATCTGAGAGCAGAACTTGGGCTTCTAGCAGAGGGGCTTGTGGCTGTTTGTCAGCACAAGGCAGGGGATGTGGTGTCGGATGGGAGGCGGGGGAGAAGAGAGCAGTGAGGTGTGAAACAGTGTGTTTTTGAGCAAGGGAGAGAAGAGGGAGAGAACTCTGTGCACAATTGTGTCTAGGAGGAGTGTTTGTTTGTTTGTTTGTTTGTTTGTTTGTTTGTGTGTATGGTACCATTAGTAGCTGCTGAACATGGCAATTGCGTAGACCACTTCATTGTGTGGGTTGCTCCCTTTGCATGGACAATGTAATCACACCATTCTCCAGACATTTTTTAGGATCACCTAATGGCTGGCGTGGCATGGAAGCTGACCTTCCACGCAGTGTGACAGATCCAGTAGCAAGCTGGTGGACACTTTGTGGCTGCCATGTGGCACAGCTACAAGGCAGAAGGTGTTTCATGCTGCTTCCACATGAATAGCAGCTGTGGGCAGCTGGATCTGTCTGGTGGGCCATATTTGATAGATGGGCAGAGCCGCCCACCTGTCAGTCACCAGATGTCACAATGAAATCAAATTATGCAGACAAAGGAGCAGACTGCAAAGTGTTGATGATCAGCTCATCATTGGGTGTTGCAAAATGGTGTGCTTTGCAGGTGCTGCCCATCACCTGACAGGCAATGCCTGCAAACTGTCTTTGGGCTCAGCTGCATCTTTACCTGCCCACCACCACCACCCCAGTGCCATATGTTGTCAGGCAGATGGGAGAGGCTTGGTTGATTTGGCCTTGTGAGCCAAATAGGGAGGTCTGCCATGTTAACCAGGTCCAGGAGGAGCCAGAGGATCCTGACAAGAGCGAGCAGCAGTAAATTACACCAAGCGAGTTAACGCTTTATTAGCAAAACAAGATCTACACAGGAGTGTCAGGCCTAATGAGCACAGCAACTCATCTCCATCAAGTCTTGCTTCCTTCAAGCAGTTGCCAAGACTAAAGGTTCCCACCTCCCCACAGTCACCCAAGTCCCCTCCTCTCCAGGTTTTCTTCCAAGCAATCAGAGACTATGCCTATGTGCTTGCCTTTGAAACTCCTGTTTCATGGCTCTCCTGGTTCTGGGAGACTAAGGAGGAGTGTATGTTGTCATAGCAGGAGAGAGAGACACTCATGCCTCTTCACAAGCCTAACCCATCTCTGCCTCCCTCCTCCTCTTCAGCTTCTGATTCTGGACTTCTCTCTGCCACAGACTCTCCCTGCTCACTAAGCACTGTTACCTCTTCAGCTCCCAACACCACCTCTTCCCAGTCTTCTCCCTTTTCTCCTTCTGATCACTCATTGTTGTCCCACTACCAATACCCAGGTCCTGAGCCTTCTTTCCTTGGGGGTTCCCCAGCTGGTTCCTCCCACCATTCTTCTGCATCCAACCAGTCCCTGACTGGTCCCTACTGCTGCCATAGCTTGCCACTCTGAAATCAGTGAAGTGATATTGTGGCCGTGTGTGTACCTGTGCCAACCAGAACCTGGTATGTTTGAGTGGGGAACCACCTCTTCTCCAAATGATGGACAGTTGTACTTATCCTTTCTTCTCTGTCCCTGAGAGAGGTCAAGTGGGAAAATATAGGAGACATCTCTGCAAGCTTTAACCATCCTGTGTTGGCCATTCCTTTCCACCTGCCATGTCAGATTTCCTGCTATGGATCTAAGGCATTGTTGGAGGCTGCTTTCCTTTTTTAGATATATAATAATTTTTATTAATTTTTCCATTATACAATTTCACCATATCAAAAAAATTTCACAAATTTCAACTTTTTAGACTTCCAAATCATCCATATTTTTACATACTTTACGCATTCCTTAAATTTAATATTGCTTTTTAGTATACCCTTACTATCCTATTCCTGGAGGCTGCTTTCCTTTGAGGGTTGCACATCCTTATGGATAATCTTCCAGCCAGGCAAGAGCATTTGAGAACAGAGCAGGGCTGGTGAGTTATGTGACCTGTGGGGTGGGGAGGGGCCTAGGTAGAGTCCTGAGGGCTGGCTAAAGCCCTGGAAGCCCTCATTTGTTCCCCAGTCCTGGGGTTCTGCACCCTTGATGTAGGAGCCAGTCACACCAGCATATTTCTCTGTATAGTAGCAGATGCTGGAGCAATTAAGGGAGGCTGTTCCTCATTAGTCCGGCCATGTGCAGGACTTAGTAACATTGTGAACATTATGGAGGTGGGGGGATAGACCATGAAGAAGGGCATTGCTTATAATATAATGCTGTATTAAGTGCTGTGTGGAACCTCTGTTTTAATTCTACTTCCAATGAATTACAGAAAACCAATGCCTCAGCAGTGCTAAAGGGCTCTGGCATGGAAGCAACTGTAGGTAGTTGCCTGTCCATTTGTAAGTCGTTTTCCCCCCCCTCTCCACTTTTGACTCAGTATCTGGCAAACTGATCCAAGCAGGTATGCTTCGCTTGTTGTTTGTACACTGTCTTGGGAGAAAACCCCCACATCCTTTTCAGGTGTGGTTTTCAGGTCCATTTCAGGTGTGATAGTTGTGAGAATTAGACTTGTGTTCCCATTTGCGGGGTAATCAGAAGGCATCCCTGGGTCGTTTGACCCTTTCATTCTCTCCCCTCCCCTATAAAAACTACACAAGACACTCTCTTTTAAAGTTTAAAGAACAAATAACTTTTACTTAGTGTACTTGTCATTGCCGGCTAAATATATACAATGCAGGTAGATGATACATAAGTTGCTGAAACATCTTATGTAGATTTTTATCTAAGACTGACTAACATTTACAGGCTGACATACTCTGAGGTAGACAGCAGCACAACACAACGTAACTGCTGCTCTAACTGTTCAGATGGTTCAACCAACTGCCATAACTGTACCAACTGCCATAACTGCCACAGAGTGTATGAAGGTCATAGAGTTCTACAGCTCTTTCAATTAACCCTTTACCTATGCATTCTGGATGCTAACATCCCACAATAGTGACATCACAAATCTAGCGATTTTGAAATCTGGCTTGCTGTTTTGATTCCTGCTGGAAGCTTGGAGAGGGGAGACAGCTGAAATGTACACATTTTCCTGTACCATTCTGCCTGCCAGAACACCTACGGAACTAGCTGGCATCATGGTCCAATGGTTATGTGTACACATGGATGCACTTGAGAGCCTCAGTTTTGAAGCATAATCTTTGAACCTTGCAGCTTAATGTGTCAAAAGATGGCTGCACTTTGGCCAAGAGAGTTGTTAATACAGAGAAGCAAATATTGTTTTTCACAATTATCTAAATATATGTGTGTATCACACAATTACCCATATACATATGTGCATCTATCTATATGTCTGTCTGTCTGTCTGTCTGTCTGTCTATCTATCTATCTATCTATCTATCTATCTATCTATCTATCTATCTACACACCCACACATATAAATATTTATATATTCCGGGAAACTGAAATGCCAGAAGGAAGCATGTGGACAAAAACTAGTGGTACTCCATGGCCAGGTATCCATGTCTTGTGTTTGCAGCATAGCCAGAAAAAAACCTGGAATCTAGTTTCGATCAGCTATTATTTTTAGAAATTTGGAGGTTTCTAGCCTAAGCTTAGAAAGTAAACCATAGAGAGAGAGAAAACCTTCTCAGTGTCGGGGAGTAGCTTGGCAGGCATTATAAGGATTAGGACAAGGGTGAGGAACCTGTGGCCCTCTGGACATTGGCCCCCATCAGCTGCAGCCATCATGGCCAGAGATTAGGGATGATGGGAGTCATAGATTTCCTACCCTGGATTAGCAAGTAGCTATTTGTAGTTTACAACTTTTTAACTTTGCTTCCCGACCCTTGTTGTTGTTGTCTCATTTCTATTCCATAAACTCATAAGAAAATATATTGATGTAGTGTACTGAACCTCAGCTAAAAGCAAAGAGCTCAGTTAACAGAGCATGAGACTCTTAATCTCAAGGTTGTGGGTTCAAGTCCCAATTTTGGCAAAAAGATTCCTGCACTGTAGAAGGTTGAACTAGAAGACCTCGTGGTCCCTTCCAACTCCACAATTCTATGATTCTGTGGTACAATTATACTATGAACATAGCAACAAAATCAAAGGAGACTACATTAAAATAAAGAGGCATACAAAATGGGTCATTTGACAAGGTTATAAAATACCTGACCTGCCTTCATTTGTCATGCGCATTTCTCCTTTTAATTCTCCCAGTGTCAAAAACTTTCAATTAAATTAACTGAAAGCAAGGATACATTTGTGCACACCTGCAGATGTTAACAATTTGCATCACTCCCTTCCCTGCGCCCCTCGTTTTCATGATGCAGAATTTGGATTTATTTATTTATTGGTTCAACACATCACTGACTGTGGCATGTAGGAGACACCTTCAATTATACAGCCTTGCACGGAGGGGAAGATTGCTGCAACTCCGATGAGTTACTGGATGGACTTGTATCAGCCATTTAGCAGGGGAAGAGGGGACCGTGGACCTGACCATAGAAAACACTCATGGCCCCTCATGAAGCTCCAGGCAATGAGTCAACACCTTTCTCTCATTATTATGTCTCTGCAGGGCAACCAGGACGCCACGGCTCCGCCTGACGCAATGGCCCAGCCCTACCCCCCAGCAACGTACCCACCACCCCCGCAGAATGGCATCCCTGCAGAATACGCTCCTCCACCACACCCACACCCAGCACAGGACTACTCGGGGCAGAGCACAGTACCTGAGCATGCCTTGACTCTCTACACGCCAGCACAGAGCCACACCGAACAGCCGGGCACCGACGCCAGCACGCAATCCATAGCGGGCACACAAACGGTACCGGTAAGACATTCGGTGCTTGAAAGAGAACCTGTGAAAGGGGACCAGCCCTGGCCCGAAGAGGGCCTGCAGAGTGGGTTTTCAGGCCAGTTCAAGGAAGCCTGCAGTCAGGTAGGGGAGGAGGAGGGTGATTCTATCTGCAAGGATGCAGGTATGAAGCCAGGTTGCTCTGCAGTCCATGCGCAAACTTAGCTGGAAAGCCCAAGGAGAGGTCTCAGCTCAAAAAATGGAGGGAGGCAGAACGTCCTGGTTCAAGACCGAGGGGCAGCATTATAGGCAAGCAGGTGGGCTGAAGCAGCAGATCAAAACCCCTCACCCTTCTCCTGGCTTATCTGGGATAAGAGACAACAAGGGATGGCGAATTGGGCCTGAAATAGAGCAGAGGGCTTGTGCAGCAGGAGGCAAGTTCACAGAGGCAATGCCAGTGCCCCAGCTGCCCCGTGGGCATTTGTGGCTCAGTGCTTAAGTTTCCTGGCTCCCCTTGTGTCCCTAATCACTTGTAATCTACCTGCTTGGCTGCTTGCCAATTCCATCGTGCCAATGATGTGGTTGTAATGCAGCTCAGTGAGGAAGCGCTGAGTGAGCAGTTCCCAGCCGCTCCTCCGTCCCTGAGTGCCAGGCTGGCTGCTTGCCACCGTGCAGCGGGGAGAGTGAGCTCTGCCTCCCCACATGGCTGCACACATGCAGACCCACATGCAAGCCCAGAGGGGTCAAGCCAGGACCTCTTTGTTTGTCCCTGCCCACCGTTGTGGTGGCACCAATCTTTATCCTGCTCTCTCATGAACACAAATGTAATAACGATCAGAACCCCTAAGAACACCCTCTAAGGTAGGCCAGTGTCATTATTCCCATTCTGCAGTTGGGAAGGTTAAGGCCTGAAGCCAGATAGGGAATCTGTGAATGGTGAGGTCTGAGCAGCTCACAGTCTTAACTATCTGCATATGCCACTGATCTGTGTATGCTGTTAAAGGTTTGCAGCTGCACCCTCTCCCCATCCATCACCTACTGAGTTCATATCACCACGTACTCAAAACCCAATGGCCACATGCAAAGCCTAACTCCCAGCACTTAGCACTCTTGCAGGCGGCCCATATATCTGCAGCCAGCTTTTGCAAGGGGCAGTGATGGTCTTAAGCAAGCACAAAACAGTGGTGAGATCACAGTGGAATCTCTCTTTAATTTTCCCCTTCACCCCCAGCACACAGATGAAGCGGCACAGACAGATAACCAGACGCTACACCCACCAGAGTGTGGTTCTGACAAGCAGCAGCCCAAACGGTTACACGTTTCCAACATCCCTTTCCGCTTCCGGGACCCTGACCTGCGGCAAATGTTTGGGGTGAGTCCATTCCTCTCACTGCCCGCAACCTCTTTCGCTAAGCACGCTGACAAGTGTCCCCGGAGAACTCTGAGTACCTGCTACAGGCAGAGCCAGTGCTGCCATTTCCATTCCATTCCCTGTCGCGGGCATCACTGTTTCTGTTCCACTGCAGTTTGGTTCCTGCCAAATACGTTATTCACCTTGCCGTCCAGTTTTTAGCATAAATTATGTAAGTTACCTACATTTGTTTCAACGTAAAGGATACGTCAGAAGCAATAAAGAAACCCAACAGCTACATTTTGTAAGTCTGCGGACTTAAGAAAACCAATGACATTGTGAAAGCGTATTGACTATTTGCTTGACTGATCTCTGTTGCTGACCACAAACAAGCATGCAAACTGCAGCAATTTCCACTTCCTATTCCATTGGAATTTTCCAACATCCTTAATTGGTGGGATCAAATAACATTTGATCCCAAAGGAAAGGACAGAGCATATTCTTTGTATGCAAAAGGTTCCAGGTTCAATCCCTGATATACCCAGATAGGGCCAGGGCCATCTCTACCATTAGACAGAGTGTGGCAACGGCCTCAGGTGGCAGATGCTGGGGAACAACAACAGCACTCCCTGGAACCCCCCCAGTTATTCCACTCTGTTGCATCAGGACCATTTCTATGCCCCTCCCTTCCCAACAAGCAGGCTTGCTATCTCAGTTGTGTAGGAGGTTTTCATGTCACCCGTGGTGGATTAAATTGCCAGTACAACTGGCTGATCTACCGTGCCCTTCTCCTCTGACAGCAAAACACCTTGGTCCAGCTCTGGCTGCGGCTAAGAGAGACCCCTGTCTGAAAGCCTGCACAGCCGCTGCCAGTCAGAGTAGACAATACTGAGTTTGATGAACCAGTGGTCCGACTTGGTATAAGATAGTTCCCTATGTTTCTCAAGCTGTGTGCCCTCAGCATCCTGCACACATCTTCTCCATGAACAGCTGTTGTGAGGTCTCATAACAGCCCTTGTGGTGAGAGTGCAGAGCTGCTCCTAGCAAAGTCATACCATGGCAGGAGCTCCCTTCTAATCTCTCCCATGAAACTTGTGACACCACCCCAGCCCCAAGTAGGACTGACCTGTCTTCTCAGCCTATGCATAGGTAGAACTCAGCCTCTCTCAGCCTGGCAGCACATGAGACTGACTGGTCCTTCAATCCTGAAGTGTCTGCCATGTTGCTATCAAGCTCCCAGGGATGGAGCAGGCTCTCAACGGCCTATGACAGAAGTGGGTATTTTGTGGTACTTTACTCCCCAGATTCCAGAGGTTACCAGGACACAGTGGCCCTTTTGGAGTAAATGGACAGCTTAAAAGGCTCAGGACGCAATACCTCAAGGACCGCCTCCACCCCCACTGTATGAAAGATTTCTGTTCTCCCAGGCCTTGGACTAATTAAATTATCTATGGCCTTTTAAAAAGTCACAGGGTTGTTTTTATTGGTTTGTTATTACATTATGTATTTTTGTGGTTTTGTACTGTAAACCGCCCTGTGGTCTTCAGGCGAAGGGTGGTATTTAAATTTAATAAATAAGTAAATGAAAGCAGACATGCTAAGATGGAGTGGACAGGGAATGATTACTCCTATTTTTACCTTCCATCCCTTCCTTACTTTTGTTTTTGTTTTGTTCTGCAGCAATTTGGAAAGATCCTGGATGTTGAGATCATTTTCAATGAGCGCGGCTCCAAGGTGGGTTCAGCATGTTGGTGTCTGGTGCAACCCAAACATCAGTGTAGGTGCGCCTTCCCAGGGTCCAGACTGCCCTCTTGCCCCTTCCAGTTTCCTCTCTGTGCCTCAAGTTGCCTACCTAGTTTCTAATCACCCCTCTCTCCCACCCGCCCCCTAAAACCCTACAGCCATTGACTTAGAATCAAAGTTTGGTGTTTTAACTTTCACCCTAAAAGTGAACATGCTGAATGGAGATACTCCACAATATCAGGTTTGTGCATTCTTCAGATTCTAACTCTGAAGCAAGCAACAGAGAGAGTAAGGTTGGAAAGATGATAAAACTAGGAGCTGCAAACCTTATAGCTAAGGCAACTTAATTGCAGGAAAAGAACACCCTCTCATGGTGAAACTGGAAATCACTCAAATTAAAAGAGGGGGAAAATGTTTTACATAAGGCAAGTTGTTGCAAAGGTTTTGCAGGAGATAGAGTTGAGCATGGGTCTTTTTCAGAAATAGATGCCAAAATACTTATTAACATAGTTTGCATTTTGTTTCCAGGAGGATATGGGGGTGTTTAGTTTGACAGGATTTGAAATTTCTCCCAGCTGCTAAATAACACATTTACTGAGTTTTCCTAGGCCCATTTCTTCAGGTTCAATATTGGCTTTTGGGGTCAAACCAGACTGTGACATGGGAGATGGATGACCAGATCTCCCCACGTCTTTTTCATAGCTTAATTTCTCCTTGTGTGTATGTCATGGTGTGGGTGGGGAATTGGATCAGGAGCATGGCACTGGGAAAAGGGGATGTTTAACCCATAAGAACATAAGATGAATCAGGCCAAAAGCCCATGTTGTCCAGCATTTTGTTCTCACAGTGGCTATCCAGATGCCCAAGGGAAGCCCACAAGCAGAACCTGAGTGCAACAGCACTGCCCCCACCTGTGATTCCCAACAACTAGTATTCCTTTCCCCTACAATGTCTTCCTGATTCAAATCCCCATCCCACCCCCACCCCGCCACAAGACTTCTATTAGGTTTTTTGGGCAGGGGGGTAGGGGTGGGCAGGTATAACCCGGATGCCTGTGTTTTCCCCATCTCCCAAAAGGGCTAATGGCAATGTTTGGGGAGGGTATTCCAAATGGGAAATTGCAATGATGGGGAAAGGGTTAAACCCCTCCCAACCACCACCACATCTTTTATCCACACCCCAAGCTGCATTTAAACTTTGGAAAAGGTGTTAGGAAGTCCCAGATTTCCCGTGTCACTGTCTGGTCTGGCCTCCTTTGGCCCTGGTCAAAGAATGAGGACTTCCCACAGTTTCCATCAGACATTCAGAAAGTGAATGAATATACTGTAATGTATCTCCAGAAATGTAATGCCTCTCCAGGTGGAATCGATTGCAAGTACCAGTAGCTCAGTCCAGAACACCTCACTCTTCCCATGAGGCAGTGGCAATGCACTCTGCCACGTCTTGCCCCGCAATTTTGGCCTCTTGGGAAGCTGGCGCCTGTCCTTATTCCTCTTGAGCCTTACCCCCTCCCCTTCTCCTTGCTTCGTCCCTCCCCCCCCCCAGCCCTTGGGGGTCGCTTGGGAAGTTCACATCCTGCCTCTTTCCCCAGGCCCTGGGGGATTCTTCTCTCTACTGCTCCTTACTCACCCCCCTCTCTCTGTCCTGTCCCACCCACCCCCCGTTTCCCCCCTTCTCATTCTCTTCCTCCTACTCCTTTTCCACCCTCTCTCCCTCCCTCCCAAATCCCCCTCTTTCTCTTTCTCTCTCCATTTCCCTTTCTCTCCCCCACTCACAGGGTTTTGGGTTTGTAACTTTTGAAACTAGTGCAGATGCCGATCGGGCACGGGAGAAGCTGAATGGCACCATCGTAGAGGGACGCAAGATCGAGGTGCGAACATGTGCACTGCCTGCTCTGCGTCGGGGCGTTAGGAGTCACACTTGCTCCCCACATGCACACACACACAGACACCCCTTTCTTTTCTAACCATTTCTACCTCTTGGGCCTCCCAGGACACGCAGGCGGGCGAGTGGATGTTGCATGCCCTGTGCTGTTGATCTCCCATAGGTGGTGGGGAGGGGTGGGGCACAGAGCAAAAGAAGAAGAGGAGGGCAGACCTTCTCCAGCAGGAGTCTGCGGGGATCTGCCAGGGAAAAGCTGGAGGGAGGGAGGGCAAGCGTGATACTGCCAAATCCTCCAACCTCCCAGGCGCCGGCCAGATTGAACCACTTGCAACGCCTAGGCCCTAAAGGGTAGTCGTATTGCTGCCTGGCTTCCTTCTTGGTTGTGGTTCTGGTTTGTTTTCTTCAAAATGTTACATGATGGGCCGCCTCAGTGTCAGTGAGTTAGGAGGTGAGATGGAGCAAGGCCTTTGGTTTCGCCCTGGTGGACCCTTCTTGATCACACTGAGGCACAAAGTGTTGTGCCATATAAGATGCTTCTTGCAGAATAATGTTGCTTGAGTTCGCCAGGGCTGTGGTCAAGGGCGGACAGGCAGTGCTGATCTGATGCTGACGCCATCATTTTCTGCAGCTCCTGCCCCTGTGTGGTTCCTTTGCATCTTCACAAGCCTGTCTGGTGAATGGATCTCCCACTGTGCATGAAGCCTGGGCAGGGCCCTCCCTGCATGCTGGGTGTTGAACGTTATGCTGGGAATGGAGAGGTTCAGGAACGTTTCCTTTGAAAGCTCCAAATTGCAACTTCCCACTCAACACGCCTGAAGCCTGTGTGCTCCAAAGGGCTGTACACCTAAGATAAGGAAATCGGGGCATTGCCAGACCTGGCATATGCAGGCAGGGTTTCCAGCCCATACGCTTTGGAGAATCTGGTCCAAACCCTGATTGGTTTTTGTCAGTCCTGAAACTTTCCTTGCGTCTCCAGTCCCAAGTTCTCTCCTGGGAGGAGGATATTTTGGTCCAAGGCCTGCCACTAACTCACTTTCTCTGTGCTTTGTGTCGCCAGGTCAACAACGCCACGGCCCGGGTAATGACAAACAAGAAGGCAGCCAATCCCTACACAAATGGTAATGGAGTGAAGCTGTGGCAAGAGGGTGTGCTAGGCCAGAGCTGGTCATTGCTGGAAGACTGGCAGGCCTTTTAAAAAAATATATGCTTTCTGTGGGGTTGGGGGGGTCTGTGTCAGGGCATGGGCAGGCGTGGAGCCTGACTTTGCAGTACATCCTGGGGTACAGATGACAAAACTGGCTCTTGTTTGCTAGAAAGCTTGACCCAGAGCTCCTTAGGCCTTTCACCTAGGTCTCTGGCAGGTGGGGCTGGCAGTGAGAGCACAGGACAGGTATGGGCCAGGGTGATGCTCTCACGTCTCCTTGTTCTTCCTCCCCAGGTTGGAAACTGAACCCTGTGGTGGGCACCGTCTATGGCCCAGAGTTCTATGCAGGTAATGTCTGGATCAGACCAGGTCCCTGGGCAAGATCCTTGCTTGCTTGTTCCTGACACAGGTGCTTGTGACAAAACAAGAAGAGCGGGCTGGGGGCAGAGTGCTATCCTTAGGACCTCAGTGAAACAGGCCAGAGGAGGAGTCATACTATGGAGCTCTTCTCAAGAGAGTGGAGCAGGAGGGGAGTTTTGGGTGCAGAAAGATTCCCAGAGGATGTGTGTATAACAGAGAAGAGAGGGTGGGATGAAGCCAGGTGTCCTCCTCCCAGGCGCATGAGGATATTTCTCAGGACACCTGAAGAGGGGCAAGCTCCTCGCTTCCTCTCTGGGGGATCCCTCCTCTGCCACACACGTGTCTGGCACCAGGAGAGGACTCTTCTGGGGGTGCTCATGGGGGTTTCCTTTTCTCTCCCACAGTGACAGGCTTTCCATACCCAGCCACAGGAACAGCGGTAGCGTACCGGGGGGCGCACTTACGGGGGCGGGGGCGCACGGTCTACAACACGTTCCGGGCAGCTCCCCCACCTCCGCCCATCCCCGCTTACGGAGCGTGAGTATTTGCCACAGAGACAGGGGCCTTCGAAAGGCGGGCGGGGGGAGCCTTTGGGCTCTTTGGACAGAGACAACAGGCGATTGGTCTGCCCCCACATTCCCCACGAGCAAGCCTCAGGGGAAACACTTCCCAGTTGCCCTGCCCTGACTACATCTCCAGCCATGTTTGGGGCAAGCCCTGGCCTGCACCTGGCTGGCTGCCCATTTCACCTAGAGAAAGGCGTCTGCTTTAGGTGTGCCTGTTTGATTAGGATAGCTGGCCATAGAAGTAACACTGTGACTAGCACACTCAGGAGGCAGACAGAAGGTATTCAGTAGCCATTTTGTCTTGGCTCTTTCAGAAGATTTGTCCCTGTTTGCCTCTTTACATTTTTTTTTATTTTGCGAGGTGGAGGAATACAGGCAACTTCCCACTAGCGCAGGGGTTGTGTTGCAGGTCAATGCATGCTTCAGCCCGTTCCGCCCCCTTCCGGGGCCCAAAGTGGCACACATGCATGCCTTAGTAACGTGCAAACTGGTTGTTTCCTGTACAATCTCTTCTGTGTAGTGAAATAGAAACTGACAGTTATATATAAAGTGAGGGTTTGGTTTGGTTTGGTTTGGTTTGAATACTGTGACTATGCAGATAATAGGCTAAAGGAGTCCAGTGGGTGTGATTGTCAAACCCATGTACTTACCACATAGAAGACACTCATGTGGCACTTCACATATCACAATCTTTGCACAGCTGGGAAAGCACACTGTGTAGTTGTACACTTCCTCCCCGCCTGCCCCCCCCAGTAAGAACCCTCAACTCCTCTGCCCATCATAAATTATGCAAGCCAGTTGCATTCATGCAGATGTGCTTTGCGCAAAATATTTATTTGTATGCTCTAGTCTGAAACTGATTTGCGCAGTGTAGATTTTATTGATTTATTTGGCAGCAAGGGAAGCATGAGGGACAGCTGGGCAAGGAAAGATGGGAACATCAGAAGAGCCCATCTAGTCCAGCATCCTTTTCTCACCCTGGCCAACCAGATGCCTGGGGGAAGCCTGCAAGCGGTTTCTGGGAAGTGCTGTTCAGAAGCATTGCTGCCTCCAAAGGTGGAGGTAGACGATGACTAGAGGCCATGCAGGATGGGACAGGTGGCCATAGTAGGCACAGAAGCTGCATCCTTTACAGACTCTTTCTATTCCCTACTGACAGAAGAGTTAGAAACTGGCTTAGTTTAGTATCTATACATGAGTAATCATAGCATCCATGTGCATGCTTAAGCATGGAACATATCTGAGTGGCTGCGGCCAGATTCCCCGAAGGAGCATCTGCTCCTTCTTGGTCATCCCACTTGCCTGTCAGGCAGATCGCCCCCATCCAGCTTGATGACTAGCACATTTGTATCTCCCCCGCCGTCGAAGCAGAGAGAGGCCATTAACAGCACTGAAAACCAGAGTCACAGAGGTCCGTTTGATGCCAGAGCCAGGGTTACCCTTTGAAACAAATGTGCAGTCGCACGGAATGGACTTCAAAGTGCCTCGCACGCAGCCATAAGTCACCGTTGCATTTTGCTTCTTTCCTCTGCAGAGTGGTTTACCAGGACGGATTCTACGGTGCTGAAATTTATGTAAGTCCAGCCTTTCTCGATTTGCTCTTATGGGGGGGGGGGGGGAGAGAGAGAGAGAGAGAGAGAGAGAGAAATTCTTGTTTGTTGACTTTCCAGTCCAAGCTGCAGTAGCCCACCGGCTGATTCTCGTGCTACGCCACTCCTCTCTCACCCCTACAAACACACACGCTGGTAAATAGGCACATGACCTTCTGGGAAGGATATTTCATGTCTTGACAAATCCCACCTGCTCACTTGGTTAAGAGAGACGACCGGGCGGGGGATTTGCAGAGCCAGTGCTTGCAAATGCAACGCAAGCACAAAGGATATTCTGCTTGGTCTCGGGGCATTGGGGAGCAGAGGAGGTAAGGCAGCAACTGTACACCCTCCATCCGCTCTATCCCTTTTCATCACTCCTGCGTTGCTGCTTATGAGGTGTGTGTACCATTGACTCTCCCCACCCCCACCCCGCCATTGCAGAGTCCCCCATAGCATCAAGGCAGTGAAGGAAACAGCTTGAAATAAGCTTCCCCGCATACATGCTGTAGGAGGACCACTGCAAAACAGCAGAGCATGTTGGGACAGGGGTGGCGCTCAGGCTCGCATGCAGGTTCGACCTGCCAGTGGCCCTGTGCCTTCTACAACTGCTCCCCCCCCCCCAGGGCAGGATTTATTTGCTGGTCCAGTGTCAGCATGCTGTCTTCTAGCGGCATTTCCCCCTCCATATTTAAAGTGCTCTGGGCAATATTTCAGGCGCACACTGACGGATTTATCAGAGGCGACATCTCGTTAACACCGCCACCCGCCAGGGAGGTGACATTCTCTCCTCAGCATGTTTAATTTCTGCAGGTTAATGTTAGTGAGATCCCCGGGGAATGCTAATGAGACTGGTGTTGGGCTAGTCTGGTGGGGTGGCTGCATGCGTCCCTCCTGAGCTTGGTTAGCACCTGGGGTGCCCAGCTTCTTTGCTGAGAACCAGCCTCATGGCACAAGATGCCTCTTTTCCTGGTTGCCGGCACAGGCACCGCAGCCTTCACAGTAACTTTTTGTCTCTCCTCTTTGCTCCAGGGGGGTTACGCAGCCTACAGATATGCCCAGCCGGCAGCGGCAGCAGCAGCTTACAGTGACAGGTAAGCAGCCCTACCTGTTTATTAGTCCTGATCTTGCGGTTCATGGCCTGTTCCCCTGCCCAGTGTTATCAGCCAGCATCCTCGACAACAAGGATGAGGAAGGGTGCCCCCGCACTGTCCCCACCAGCACCACCAGTTTACGGGGTCTGGATAGGACACCCGAAGGAGTGAGGAAGGTGGGCCATCATTGCCTTCAGCAGGCCGTGTTCCCATCCTCTACAAACCCACTTTTGCATCTGTGAGGGCCATTGCTTGACCTGTCTGGATATGAAACTCCAGGGCTCAGCAGCGCATAGAATTGTTGGAAGGGTCCCTGAGGATCATCTAATCCAACCCTCTGCAATGCAGGAATATGCAGCTGTCTCATACGGGGATCAAACCTGCAACCTTGGCATTATCAGCACCACACTTTAACCAGCTGAGCTATCCAGACTCAATCTGACCTGACCCCTGGCTCTTACTATAACGTGCCTCCAATACCAGTTGTTCATGAGAATCTGCTTCATTCCTTTCACACCTATAGGAATCAATTATTCTATTCTATTCTATTCTATTCTATTCTATTCTATTCTATTCTGTTCTGTTCTGTTCTGTTCTGTTCTGGTGGACATGCCTAACTTCATATGGATATGGAGCAACTGTATGGAACATGACCAAGTTCTGTGGGGCCTCTCTTGCAGGGCAAAGCTCTGTGGTAACAAGGCAGCTGTATTTAACTCTTCACAGTCCCCTCATTTTTCTAATATCCAAATTATGACAAAGGTGGCTGTGGTTATCTTACTGGAAAGCTGGAGGAAATATTATTTATCTGGTTATTAATTCACACTGATTAACATTCCCCTCACCCCTTTACTACCTTTGTCTTTTAGTATCCTATTAGAAATGCGGTTGATTGTCATTTAATTAGTCTATCGGTGGAATATCAGGGAAACCGTTGAACGGTAACTACTTTTAGATCACTCCAACATGACATTCTTCCTCCATGGAAGCATGCAGATGAAAACCATGGAGACAGAATGGGGGGGGGGTACCCATCCAGTTTGCCCAGGAAAGAGCTGCAAGCAACCTATTAGATTTTTGCCAGGTCCTTCTCATGAGTCTCCTGGAAAATATAAATGGACTTTTAAATAGATTATGATATAAAGTTTTCCACATCTATTATTTCTCAACAAAGAGGAAAATGCATGTTTAGTTATTCTGCTTGGTTTAAAATGCCCACATTTTACTTAATGTATAGGCATTCTAATGGTTAGGGCACAATGGTTAGGGCAGGGGGAGGGGAAGCTGTGTGTCCCTACAGACATTGTTGGGCTCAAACTCCCACCAGCTCCAGCCAACTTGGCCAACGGCAATATCTAGAGGGAGGTTCCCCCACCCCTGGTTTAGAAGAATGGGCTCTGAGCTACAGTTCGGATCTCAGTTAAGCCACAAGGGTGGTCTTAGGTGAATCCCAACATAATCTCAGCCCCCCATCTGCAGCAATTACAGGGCTGTGTCAAGAATTACTGAGATGGTTTATCTATTTAAAAGTGTTTATATACCTCTGTATCATATATCACAGCAGTTTACAGCCACATGAAAACAAAAAACCAAACAATAAAATCATCAAAAGTTAACTTTAAAATTAAAAACTAACATCAACAAAGTACAACAGGTGTACTCTTAATTGCCTGCATAAGCCTGGCAGAGCAGAAAAGTTTTCAGCAGGCATTTAAAAGTTGTCACCGAAGAGGCCTGCTGAATCTCTGTGGGCAGCGTGTTCCATAGGACTGGGCTGATGACACTGAAGGCTTCTCATTGTTGTCAAATAAGCCTCACCAACTCAGGTAACAACCAAAGACACTCCTGCATGTGATCTCAGTGATCCCTGAGGTGTCCTGGACCCATGTCACTCAGGACTTTGTAAGTCAATCCATGAACCTTGAACCTGGCTTGGTTAGCAGGTGTGCAGCTGTTTTAATAATGGTGTGACATGTTCTAGAAGCATGGAATTGTAGAGTTGGAAAGGACCCTGACCAGAAGCTCCCATCCACAATCTGCCTACCACAAGCCTCCAGTCCAGACCCAAGGGCAGCCCCACTTAGAGCCCATTGCAGTATTCAAACCTCCAAGTTATCATTATGCACACAAAGTAATTTGAACTATAAATACTAAGCATTCTTAAAATCCCCTGAGCTTTTACTGCTTTAAGACTTTAGCTATTGAATATCAGTCTTGCAACTCCATTCTTCTTTTTGAAATATTAGTTTAAGAACCCCTGAAATTAAGCTCTTTGTGCCTTCTCTTCCTCACACACAAAATCCTCTTATAATTTATTCCTCTTGGTTCATATGATCCAATATTGCCAAAGGATCTGCTCCAGTCCCTGTTCCCCATCCTTCCGCACCCTTTCCTGTTTTCCAGAGGCAGCCAGGAAGCTATTCAGCCTGTATTTCCTGTGTGCCACACACAACCAGTTCTTTTCATCTCGATCCCCTTTTCCAGCTGATTGCCACACTGTAATTCACTCCGATTCCTCCTCCATCTCCTTTTTCTAATAAGCACAGATGCACAGCATCACAGACTTAATGTTCACCATCTAGGACAACATCTAGCCAGGGAACCTTTTCCAGCCCAGGGAGTGTTCAGAGGATGAGGTTCCCCACTCCTCATCTAGGATAAGTGTGGGAAACCTTTGGCCCTCTGGATCTTGCTGAGCCACAGCTCCCATCAGCCCCAGCGAGCATGGCCAGTGGCCAGGGATGATTGGAATTCAGTGTTCAGCAACATCTGACAGGTCAAAGGTTCCCCCACAGCTGATCTAGGAGCTGGCCAGATTTTTAAGGAGCCCAAGTTGGGGTGCCTCTCCCTAGTTAGCCTCCCTCCTCCTTCCCTCCCTGGGCTGCCAATGCCTTTGTTCTCTCAAGTCTGAGGAAAGGGCAGGCACTTGTTTCATTCTTCCCACGCCCATCACTTCTGGCCAAACGGGGGTTCCAGGCACATGTTTCTGTCTCGCACACCTTGCTGCCCCCCACCCTGCAATTGCCACTTTGCACCAGAGAAGAAATGCCCAGGGGACTGGAAGCACAACTTGGGCATGTAATGTGTCATTCTGGCCAGAGACTGGGAGTTGTGCTGCCAGTGAGAGCGGGAGATACTCCGCAAGGTGGAACCAGAGCAGCAGTCCATGCCAGGGCAGCTCTTTCAGTTCGCAGCATGCCCACTGCTATCTGTGACAAGGCAGCACAGGTGATGGGCAAGGGCTGGGCTTGAGCAGGTGTTCCCGAATACACACCTCGCAACCTATTTTAATGTGTGTTTCTTTTACGCTCTCTCAGTTCTTTTCAGGTTTTGCGTATTTTCCCTTGCACTCTGGTGCCAAGCACAGAATTTCCCTTGTTTGCAGCACTTTTCCAGTGGCCGGCCCTTGGTTGCTAGTAATGACTTCCTTCCCTTAGACCTTCTGAAGATGTTCAGGGGGAATTTCATCCGGGCTTAAGGAACCAGAGTGGTGGGAATGAAGATGCAGTTTTCACATGGCTCACAAATCTTGGTGTATTCTAAGGGTGTCCAAAGTTTGAAGTGCTCTCTCTGTGTGTGTATGGAGGAGACCGAAAGCTCTTTGGTGGGCTGTTTCCTAACAACTCAGAAAATAATCCTGCCATTTCTGTTGAAGTGTATTATAACTTTAAAAAAAAAAAAAACTATGTTTGACATCCGGGGCCTGATTCATGATTTTCTTAACATTTAGGGTTGGCAACTCTGCGACCCCCCAGTTTCTAACGCTGCCCCCTGTGTTCGCTCCTAGTTATGGCCGAGTTTATGCAGCTGCAGATCCTTACCACCACACCATCGGCCCTGCTGCCACCTACAGCATTGGCACTATGGTAAGAGCCCTCCCTCCCACCTATTTGCGCGTGGGGCTGTCTGGGAAGCATGCCGCCTTGGGGCTGGGCTGGCCACTTAGGGTAAAAAGAGAGGGGTGTTGGGAAACATCCAAATTCACCCCTCGGTTGCAGCCGCCTCCTCAGCACTGTGCAGGGAAAGGAAGCCTAAGGAGGAGAATCCCAAGAGTGGGGAGGGAAGGACAGAAACACACAACACACACAGGGCCTGGTGCAGACCCTCCTGCTTTCGTGGCCACTAGGAAGGACATACACAGGCCTGCTGCGACATTCTTGGCTGTCACCAGGCTTCCTCCTATTTAGCCTGCCTTGATGCACTGCTCTGTAGGGAAAGTGGTCCAGAGCAGGCAGCATCTTGTCCAAGTGGAAGTGGCCGTTTGCTCAGGAACCATTTCTGAAGGAGCAGCTAACTCTTAGGCAGAGAACTGGAGCAGGGCAGAGGGTGGGGTTGGTTGCACAAGCACACAGCCCAACGCCACTCCCTGCTACTCCCGATCTCACACACACTGCCGCACCCCATTTCTTGCAGTGACGCCTCCTTGCAATCAGCTTTCACATACAGCATCAAAGAGGAGAAACATCCAAGCCACCCTGCTTTACTAACCTTCCCCACCCAAGCCACTAGCCCACCCCACGGTGTCAGTGCCTTCCCAGTGATAAAACAAGGAACGAATGGCCTTTTCAGCCATCTCGTGGGCTTAAGGAATTGGGTTCAGTTCTTTTGGGTGTTGGGGGGGGGGAGAGGCAGGGCGGAAGATCCTGGGCTGGCTGAAGGGGACTGAGGCTTGAGTGCAATCCATCTCTCTCCCCTTACTGCTGAAATGGTCCATGGGAAACAGCTAAGTTCCAGCTTCGAAAGCTCTGCTTTCCTTTATTTTATTTTTTAAAAAATGTACCTCAGCCTTATCCATCCATTATCCTCTGGACTTCTTGTGAGCCCAGGCCCACAGCAGCATTGCATGCTGGGAGTTGAGTCCAACCACCACCACTTCGTCCCCACCACAAAGCAAGGCCTCTGCCAGCCTTGGGGGTCCCAAGGGACCCCAGTCTTGGCTGAAATAACAGGGCAGGGATGGGCTGTGCCTCTCCTTTATACTGATTGGCTTTTTCTCCGTCTTTGATGTTGCAGGCTAGTCTATACCGAGGAGGGTACAGCCGCTTCACTCCCTACTAGCAAGACAGACCCAGCCCCTCCTCACAATAGTAACACTGACTGCTCCTTAGAAATCAAACCAAAATCAAATGGACATGGGCCCCCGCCCCACGCTGCTGGCCCTCGGCAGCCTAAACCACATATTTCTTTACCTCAAGCCGCCTCTCATGCCTCACATCCCACCTGTCTCTGATGGTGTGCCGCCAAGTTTGTTTTCATTTTGCAAAACTACTAGCCGGGGGGGGGGGAGGGTTGGGACAGGCGCCTGCTTCCGCCAGACCAAACAAAACCAAACACCACCAGCAAGCAGAACCTCACAGAGAGCCTCCCTAGAGCCCACCCTGCTCCCAAGCTTTCCTGCCACGAGCCCCAGGGCCATGTGGCGCTCGACTTAGGCCCCCAATCAGGCCCCCTGCATTGTGCCGGGTGTTCAGGTCCTTGCACAGGGGAGGGTGCAGTTAAAAGAACTCAGGATGTTATCCCTCTCGGATGCAAACTGCCCACGCTCCTCACTCACACACACACGCAAGGACCAGGTGGGCAGGGCCCCAGGCTGCTCCAGAATCCCAGCAGGTGCAGGCTGCAGTCCCAACCCACCTTACGCTGCTTAGATGCACTCAGCCTCCAAGCAACAGCAGGGAGAATTTTGCTTCCTCTGCCTGCAGGAACTGGAAGCTGCCCCCTTGCGGAGGAATGATGCGATGGGGGAGGTGGAGGACAGCTTTCTAAGCACGCAGCAAGAGTGAGAGCAGGTGGGGGAAGAGGGGACCCTGCAAGGAGCCCCTGCTCTCTAGGCTTATCAAACCACATGCTTAGCAATGTGAAGGAGCTGGTTGGGACCAGCCTCCTGGTGGGCTGAATGATCCCAGCTCCTTTGTTCGTATGGGGAGCAGCCATTCCATGTAGGAGGTGGGCAGCGCTCTGTGCGAGCAGGTCTGGTACATACATCTGTACACAAAGGGGGCAGGGGAGGGGAGGGCACTCAGATACAGGAGGCGGGGCGGGTGCTGGGTGCTGGGAACTGAGTCCCAGGCTCCCACTTCCCAGCTCTACCATACCCAGACCAGCACACCCCCAGAGAGCAGAAAGCCCTTCCCCGACGCCAAGTCTTCCCTGCCTGCCGCCTGCAGGTTGCTCCATGGAACGTTCTGCCTTTGTTTTCTGTTGTAGTGAAACCTTCAGCTGTTTCCTTCTGGGACCAGGAAGGGCACAAAAAAAAATTTTTTTTTTTAAGCAAAGCAACAAAACAGTTACAAAACTTAACGAGCCAACAAAACAGTTACAAAACTAACAAGCCAAGCGACAGGCCATCCGGACGGAGCTCAAGCACCGGCCGACCGACCAACCCACCGACCGGGACGGATGGACGGCAGCCGCCCACAGACTCAGCAAAGCCGTCCGCACACCGGGAGACCCGTGCCCTGCTCCCCCCACACCCCGCTGCAGACCCACGGGGCCAGGGACAGGCACTGACACAGACTGGATTCCGCAGGCCCTCCCAGGCCACCACGTCTTCCTTCCAGCCCTCCTGAAGAAGAAGAAGAAGAAGAGCTGCGGGCGTCCCCTAACCACAGAACACGCCACGAGCGCTCCCGCAGGGCTAGCAATCCTGCTTCTCGCTTCCCAGAACCTCCCAATGCTTTTTGTGCTTTGCTGGTTCATCCATTTGTCAAGTTGGCAAGGCCTCGGGATGCCCAGGCAGGGCCAGGCCAGGGACTTTCTGGGCACAGCCACCTTGTTTCTGTGGGTGGGAATCTCGGGTTTTAGAGGGGTGTTGTTGTTGTTTTTCCTTTGAAGAGATTGCACTTTCCCCCCTTCCCCCGAGAACCCAGCTCCCACCAGCCCCAGAGGGGGTCAGAAGCTGCACCCTGTTTACCTTCCTTGCAGTAGGCCTGGCTGCTCTTACTGTGGCTTCACAGAGCTGAGATCATCCGAGGCGATCCCCGCCTTGCCCGTGGTCTCCAGATCTACCAAGAACCCCCAACCCCTATCCTCAAAGGGCCAACGGTTGCCACCACACACACACACACCACCACCGGGGCAAGCACGCCCTTACAACTGCGTGGCCAAGCCCGTGGGAGGCCACAGCCCCACGGTGGTGTCAGGGAGTGAGGCGGGGCTGTGCACCAAGGGCTGTGCACAAACTGAGCAAATACCTGCTGGCGCCAGTGGGCACACACTCTCCCATCGGTTTCTTCCGTGCCCATGGCCCATAGTGGGAGGGGTGCATGTCCTACGGCCCGCTCCCCACACCCTGCCACCTGCTCCCAGAGCCAGATGGACTCTGGTCCTTCCCCATGCTGACCCTGAACCCCCCCCCTTGGCTTATTCATCTCATGAAACCTCACTTTCTACTCAGCATTAAAGCTCCTGACACGCCAGCAACCAGATGATCCTCCTTTTCTATTCCCGTTGTATATAGCCCCTTCCTTTGCCACTCCCTCCCCCTTGTATAAAGCTCCTCCCATTTGCTGCCCTGTCTCCCGCCCTGGGAGAATCAGCCCGCCCCCCCGCCCCATTCTGTACGCTTCGAAGGTGTGACCATTCAAATAAACAGTATTATTATTATTACTATTATTATTTATTGATTATTATTATTATTATTATTAAGATTATTAATAAAGGTTTCTTTCTTCAACCAGGATGGCTCAAGCTTTTGACTCGGGGGTGGGGGGAAAGAGAGGGGGGGCAGTGAATGGTGCAAGCGGGAAGCATGAGAGGAGGAGGCACGAGTTTGAGCCATGGCTCAGCGGTATTCTGATTGCAGGTCACTACAGCAGGGATGGGAAATGCGCTGCTCAGCTGGACTCCCAACATCAGCCACAGCCAGCCTGGGATCAAATGGTCAGGGAAGATGGGAGCTGGAGTCTAGTGACCTCTACAGGAGACCATGTTGACTTAAGTGAAAGCAAGGTCTGAGGTACTCTCTGCTGCTGATCAGGGGCTCCATAAATCTCTGTGTTTGCTACTTGCGAGTCTGCGAACACGCGGGCGGGGCAGGCAGGCGGGGGCAGAGCTATTTAAGCACCTGGAAGGCTATGAGTTGCATCTCCTTGGTGGAGCACAATGTTTCTCCATATATGTGCCAGATCCATTACAGAGTCCTGACAGCCTTTGCAGCATCACACAGCCATGAATGTTCCATGCAGGTAAATTGTGTGGAACTGTTTTTTGTTTGTGTGACCCACTGCTAGTAAATATATCCAGCAGTTCTGTAGCTCTGTCTGTCCAGCTATACACACACACACACACCCTTGTCATTTGCCATGTATAAGGATTAACACAAATTCTGCATTCACTTTTCTCTCCACACCTTAATGTGTTGCTTCTGATGCTTTCCCATTGCAATTCTATCTTCATGCGGAATTAGAAATGGGTGATGATAACAGTAGGCAGTTTTCAAGGCAGTCACACACAGTGGATTTGCACAGGAGGAACACCTCATGCATTAAGTTTCTGAAGGTGTTTCTACTCCATGTGGCCCTCCTGATGTTGCTGGACTACAGCTCCCATCATCCTTTGGCCTTTGGCTATGCTGGCTGGGGCTGATGGGCTTCCAATAACATCCAGAGGGCCACAGATTCCCCACCCTTGCTCTTCTACACACAGTGAGGAAATAGAAGGCCAGCAAACAGGGAAGCATGAGCAGGTAATGAAGAGTTTCTTGGCTGCCTGTGAAAGGCATGATAGGAAACAGGGCAATACTCTTGTTAATGCTGGGAGACCAGGATTTCTCAAACACCCCATTACAGCTCTGGCTGAAGGAGGAAATTTCATTATTAAAGCAACGGACTGGGTTAGACAGTTTTCAAAATGCCAAGCTTGTTGCTCTTGCTGCAGTCGTGCCCACGTGAGCAGCGTTGGCAGTGCAAATGTTGCTGAACATGGATGGGGACAAGGCCTGTGCAGCAGAGAAGCTGAGGTCCCTGTGCACATCACGCTTGGTCAGACTCCATGCCGCTAATTGCCTGCATGCTGGACTGCAAGGGAATTCTCTCGCTTAGCTCTGCATCAGAAATTCGGAGATGGGGGCAGAGAAAGAAGTGTGCGTGCATGTGAGAGAGGGAGTGGGAATGGAAGCGAGTTGACGGGGATGTCAGTCTGCTACACAGCAGGCAGTAGCCCAGCCCTGGGGAAGGCCTACAGTAGATCGCTTGACTTTTTGCAGACAGGAGGCAGGGGTGGCCTGAAACAAGGATGTTTGCAAATGCAAAAATGCTCATTAGCTCTCACACCTCCACATTCTTGTCTCTCCGCCCCAAAACCACCACTGGCCAAACCTTGTGGAGATCACCTCTCCAGGATACACTTGCTCGCTGTGCTGGCCAAAGGACTGGTCCCTTTAGCCCTGGGTTGTTGCTGTTATGCCTGTCTTCTTTTTCTCTCTCACCCCACCTCCCCACCTTTATCACTAAGACATCAGGTAGTCCCCTGCTGTAAAGCCTAAGTTTCCTAACCCAGTGCAGAGTGCAGCAACACCCCCAGAGCTTGTCTATCACTGCATATGACAGGTTATTTCTGAAGCAAGTATTGGCAAAGTTGCAAAGGTACTGGACTAGATCTGTTCAGGATTCTGGAATGGGAATAACCTGGTTATCTTTAATTCATCTTGGGAGCTTAGGGCTCAGGGACTGCCCGCTCTATCTTGCAAAGTCCTGAAGACACCAGCAGCAGCCGCCAAGCATAAAGCTCTGCTGCCATCCTGTGGACTTTGTTGATCACTGCCATGTCCCCTTTTTCAGTCTCAGGCCAAGGCCCTGTCCACACTATCACATTTCTGTTTAATATGTCTTTTGCCTCTGCACACAACCCATTCTCTCCTCGGTTTGTGGTGCACCTGAATGCAATGTGGAAATCTCCAATTAATCACAGTCCAAACTCAAACTAGAGTTACCAGCTTCAGGAAAAGCTAGGTTCGTAATACCAACTTTGTATGATGAAGCCTGTAACCACTGAAGCCGATAACCACTGTTTACTATGTCACCCAGCTTGAAAGGGGAAACTAGTTAACTGGAGACGTCTCTGTATTGATTACATTAAGGGAGGAGAAATGGATTTCCTCATATATTTTTTAAAAACTATTATCATGTGAATGTTCTTGCCGGACCATAGGAGTGCTAGCCCACTTTTGTCTTCCCTCAATTTGAATTCAGAATGTCTCAAACAAAACATTGAGTGGTTTTTGTTTGACGTTCTGATGGGTATGCTTGTTCTAACTACTACCTCAATTGTATCTAGTAAAAGAGAAAGAGAAGACGAGACATTTATTGTGAATTTATTAGTAGCTCAAAAAAAAGTAGGGAAATAGTGGAAGTTATAAATAGCTCTGACTCTTTAAGATATAGTAAAATAAACTTTAGAATAGAGCAAGAATTTGGTGTGCAAATAAACACGGTGATTGTCCAATATGTCAGTTATGGTTGATTAGCCTTAAGATTTTGGTATTGTAATTATAGAAATATACATATTCAAAACTCTCTGCGTTCCTTTTTTCCCTTATGTCATCCATTTAAGACCTTATGAAAATGCACACATCTCCATCCCTATAGTGCTAAAAAAAAAGGCTATTCCAACTTCCCTCTTAAATTTCTGGAGTTTAGCACCTTGCCTTGAACATGGAGCTATTCCACTGTATAAATCACTTGCTGTCTCAATGAAGGCACTTCCGGCGCGAGACAGCAACTATATTGTATTTCAATGTTAGGGCTCAAAATTGCACAAGGACAGAGTTCATTAAAAGTTGCAACATGCTACTAAAAGCATTCCTTTAAAGAAATTTTGAAAAATAAATAAATAACTGTGTTGCGAATTGTTGTGCGTCACTATGCAGTTTAAGGGTATCAGCATATCCAGAGCTCCTAATGCAAAAAAGTAATGAAGCACACATTTTATCATTTCATAAGACACAGGAGGTAAAAAGTGTCAATGTAAATCACCAGTCACGAACATATTTTGTAGAAAAGCAGTTCATCTGCCAGACCCGTTTTCACTTGCATGTCTTCCTTAGTCATATAAACTCTATTCAAGCAGAGCAATTTTTTTAAAAAAAATATCAGTCTGAAGGAGCAGGCAGAAATTCACCAGGTACTAGAACACTTCAGAATTCTCCCGTGTGTACTTTTTCCACCCTTAAGGGCTACTCTTTTTGAAGCTATTCATCCAAAATACGTTCCTGTGGCTTCAGTTTTCTTAGGTAAGTGCCTGATACATTGTCATAATTAAAGTTTCCTTATAAATAAGAAATGTAGAAGAGATTGAAGGGGTGGGGATGTATGTTATCATGAATTTTCTCAGGGCAAAAGAAATTTAGAGATTTGATTGCACTCAAAAGCTACAGTCTCCCAGTTAGGTTTTGCTGAAAATGTGTTGGTGATGAGAACTGGCAGCTTTATCCAGGGCCATGCAAAGCTGGTAACAGACCCAGGCCAGATGGGAAATGAAGGCCCCATTTCAATAATCTTTTCCAATGGGTCCCCCCTTTGCCTCTAACAGGGGAACTTGAAAGCAGGCCCCTCAAAATCATAGGCTCATGCCAGCTGGGCCACTCACCCTGCCTCGGCCCTGGTTTTATCAGTTTATGTCAATGATAAAATATGCACATTACTTCAGCATCAAAAAAGCTGCAATTCGAGTTGTTTCAGCCCACATGATAGGTAACTATCGGTACAGGTTTTTAAAATGGATGTTTTCAGAGTTTAATGTGACTTAATAAGCCTGTTCTGTAGCCCATATCACAAGTACAGTGTGGAATTGTTTTGTTGGGGTGTACTTCCCTGAAATATTTTGTTGTTGTTGTTGTTGTTCTAGTGCATGATAACTATTCCTCTAAAGTGGTTTCCCCAATGAAAAGTTATCTTTGGATACTGAATTATCTGTGGTTGGGCTTCTGATGCCCGAGCACGCGAGTGCCAGTGCCTTCAATAAAAAGCCTTCTTCCCTCTTTAAAAAGGGCCTAATAGCACAAGAACTGGGAAGCGGAGAAGGGCATTGTCTACTAGGATCCAAATGTAAATCAACTGGATGAGGTTCCTTCAGGCGCTGGGCCAGGACTGGGTAGCTTTGGATCAGAGTACACAAAGACCAGTTTCCCCCACAATGCAGCGTCTACCTGGAACCCATCGTCAGGCACCGGCTCCACAAGGAACTCCAAGCGGCAGGAAGACTCAGAAAGGGCGCCAGGCACGGTCAGCTCAGTCACCCGGTACTGGGGGGCATACGCCACCCCGATTGGGACCAGGCGAGGTTCGGGACCACTGCCGCACGAGCCCCTGCGGTAGTGAACGCGGAAGCAGGTGGCCTTGCTGGGAGGATAGGTCCAGCGCAAAGTGAGGCTGAGGGAGAGCTCTCCAGCTGAAAGTCGTTGCCAACGGATATGGGCAACTTCTAAAGGCGACACTGGGATGGCAGCATCAGCGGATGGCAGCGGGCGTAAAGCAGTGGCATCCAGCACCTGTGAAGGAACACGCACAGGACGGACATAAAAACAGAGGTATGGGGCCCCCAAAGAAACAGGAGTGCGATGAAGGGAAATGGGTGCAGAGAGGCCTCTCCCACCTTATAAAAACCAGGCTGAATTGGGGCCACCAAGAATGCCAAGGACAAGGCAACCATCTGCCCAGGGATCAGGGGTAGCAAGAAGTTCTGGCCTGATCTTAGTATTTCTTTGATTGCAAGGCCAGAACTGGTAAGAAAGAAACTGCGTCATCAAGACCACCTGGCCTGCAGTGGAAAAGCCTGGCAGCTGCAAAGGATAGATGTTGAGTATGTGAATCCGCAAGGGAGGGAGGAGGAGAGCTCGCCAGGCTCTAGAGAAACTTGGTTAAGAGAGTAGAAGGTGCCAACTTTCAAAAACAGGAGGACGTTTGCATTGCCTTCAGGCAGCCCCTGTGGGCATGGGGTAACAGTTTCCCCATCCGTTTTATGTCATAGCACCTTACTTAAAGAACCAGGGACAAAGACCTTCCTCCTTTCGGGCTTAGCAGGGCTGCGAGAGGCCCACAGAGAACACAGCGCTTCATGGGGAAGCCGGCTGACCCACCCCTCTCTCCATTTTCACGAGGCTTCCCATCCTAGCCTCCACCGCTTACTCACCCAGATCCTGCCCAGGCGGCATGCAAAGGGCACCTCATTCCGGCCAGACTGGCGACGCGACATGGTCACTGAAAGTTGGTCCAGGAAGCAGTTCTGGAGCTCCAGCTCATAGCATCTGTTGAGGGGAACAGAGGGAGAGAGAGAATGTAAGCTGCCGGAGTCCTGTCAGTTTGCAGGGCACTGCAAAGCCCATCCCACACTGCCCGCAGCTCTTTGGTTCCCAGGGCCCAACACCGTCCCTGCCCGGCCCCATTATTATTTCATGCAGAGCCGTCAAAGATGGTTTACAAACCCAGAGAGTTTACAAACTACAATCCGACAAGAGGGGAAAGGCTGCAAGGCCACCACTAAAATGGTCAGTTCAAGGAGAAAGAAAGAAAGAAACAAAACAAACAAAACCCCAAGAGAGAGAAACCATGGAGAGACCTGGTCTGAACAAAGACATTGGATTCATATCTCATTATACATGACAAAGCCATTTTTCACCTTCTCACCCCTTGCTTTCTCCTGTAAGACCTATTGCAGTCGTTAAGAGTCGTCAACAGGCTCATCACAGCTATCTGCCAATCACCCATTCCCACCACCCTTCTGAGTAATACCCCTCCCCACCTTCCCACTATATAGAAGGATCTGGCAACTTCTGTTTCGGTGTATCTGAAGAAGTGTGCATGCACACGAAAGCTCATACCAAGAACTAACTTAGTTGGTCTTTAAGGTGCTACTGGAAGGAAAAAAATTTTTTTTGTTTTGACTATGGCAGACCAACACGGCTACCTATCTGTAACTAAAACCCCAAGAGTCATGCATTCTGTCAATCCCTTCTACTCACCGACTTTGCCAGTCATGTTCCCCACGCAGTCCTGTCCCCCTGAGCAGCGGAGCAAGGTGATGGGGAGGTGTGGGGAGCAGGGAGGGTTTGTGCTTCCTTGGTTCTCCTGGGGGGGGAAGAAGAGAGCAATGAGGGAGAGGCAGCGGACAGATCAGGGATCAGTCAATATCTGGAGCTATCGTTCACCCGGCCTCTGCTGCCCCACAGAGGGGGATCCACAAGCCCCATTCCTCTGGGCAGTCAGAGTGAGAGCCCCCAAAGCAGGCCTGGCATTTCCTCACCCGACTCGCCGCTGGAGAAACAGGAACTTGACTGCCGCGTGGTGAACACCGGTGCAAAGCTCATGCCTTGGGAAGAGGCCTCGTGTTTATAAATCATGACCAGGAATAGTCGGGGGGGTGCTGGCACCTGGAAGGAAAACAGCCTGGTGACCCCCGCCCCCAAAAGCCCCAGACAGACAGGAAGAGAGACAGAGAGAGGACACAGTCACAGCCAACTCTGGGCACTAGGCAGCCGCCACCTGCAAAAGGAAGGGGTTTAGGCATGCAAGGTGCAAAGGCTTCATTTTCACGGACACGCAGGAACACTGAGGATGGTAAGGGCACAAGGCACAAAGGAGTTTGAGCCTTCCCACATCACTGAGCTCACGGCTGGGCCCTGAAGATTCCAGGTCAGCCGCACTTTCTCAAACCCCCTTCTTTCCATGATGAAACAGCCCATGAAAACTCCTCTATCCCAGATGACAACATCCTGACTGTCTCCAACATTGTATTCCCTCCAAATCTGCTCCTTGCTTGGGGGAACCCAGCTCAGCCTCACCACCACCAACCCCCAACTTAGCCAAATGCTTGTCAGGATCCCTGCAGAGGCAGGCAGGCAGTCACAGTCTCTAACTTTGCTCCACCTTTGAGAAGCAGCTCCCAGGAAAGCGGAACGTGGTCAGCGCTGGGACAGTGATGCGCCGTGACAGGGAAAAGACCTTTACAGTAGGTCTCCATAAAGGCTTCTTAGTGGAAGCAAAGGCTGTGTAGCAGTTTCCCTGGATTAAGAAGAGAATGTGGGGAAAGCACTCAAGTTGAGAAAACAGTTAAGAGGGCAGGGGTTGGGCTGAATGATCCGCATCGCACACGCAGCCGCACGTCCACGATTCATGCCAACTGGGTACATGCAAGCCTGTTTTGCACACAGGTGCAGGCAACTGTGTTCATTACAGTGGTATCTCAGGTTAAGTACTTAATTCGTTCCAGAGATCCGTTCTTAACCTGAAACTGTTCTTAACCTGAAGCACCACTTTAGCTAATGGGGCCTCTCACTGCTGCCGCGCTGCCGGAGCACAATTTCTGTTCTCATCCTGAAGCAAAGTTCTTAACCCGAGGTACTATTTCTGGGTTAGCAGAGTCTGTAACCTGAAGCGTATGTAACCTGAAACGTATGTAACCCAAGGTACCACTGTATATGGTCTGCAGGCTCTGCTCTCCTCTCCTCTGCCTGCTACCAGCTTTTTAAGGAAGTCCCTTTGCAAGAGCAGCACACACACACACACACCCCGATATGACTCCCGCATCCAATAAAAAAACCCTGCAGCCATCTCAACCGTTGCTCACCTGGCTGTGACGTGATCTTCATTGGACGGGATGGTCCCTTCCAGCAGCAGGGAGCTGCCCCCACACCAGGCATCCTGCATGCAGCAGCGCGTTCTCAGTCGGCCCCCATTGGGATTCCAGAACTCAGTGTACACTGGCTGGACCTTCTGAGCACTCAGGTGGTACCAGGGCTCCATCCTACTCTCCTGAAAAAGAGAAAAGGAGCCACTGGGAATTCAGCCTGGGCATGGCAACAAAACTGCCTTCCACCTTGAACGGGATTATTCTTGTGTTCCCTTAAGTCTCCAGAGCATACCTTTCCAACATGCCCAGGGAAAATGTATCTAGAAGCTAGCATTACAGGTCAACGAAATCTTGCGTTCCACTGCTTCGTGCAAATTCCTATCTGGAAGCATCGGGCCTCTTACACTATTAGGAGTCTTCCTGGGCCAACTGGGAAGATAAGCCTCTTAAATACCTAATTAGCGAGCTGATTCTTCCTTTGAAATAGTTCGGGACTTTCTTCCTGGTCGGCAAGCACTTAGGGGAGGGGGAGCGTGCATTGGAAATGCTACACTTTTGCTATACTAGCCTGACTTGTGAAAGGATCAGAAGCTGAAATTCCATACTTTCTTGGCTTACTTCCAAGGGGGTGTGCAAAGGAGTATGCTGTAAAATGGGGAGTTTCCCCGACACACTGAAGCCCTGAGAAAAGCACCGGGATGAAATTTACGGCATGTAATGCCTTAAGAGAAAACATTATGAAAATGATATATAGGTGGTACATAACCCCAGTCAAGCTTGCAAAGATTTACCATTTGCCTGATAATAAATGTTGGAAATGTAAAGAAAAGGAAGGTACATTTTTTCACCTTTGGTGGACTTGCCCGAAGATTAAGGCATTCTGGGAATTGATCTATAATGAACTTAAAAAGGTATTTAGATATACTTTCCCTAAGAAACCAGAGGCCTTTCTCTTGGGTATTGTCGGCCAGGGGGTGTTAAAGACGGATAGAACTTTCTTTATGTATGCCACAACAGCAGCTAGAATACTTATTGCGAAGTACTGGAAGACGCAAGATCTACCCACACTGGAAGAATGGCAGATGAAGGTGACGGACTATATGGGCTTGGCAGAAATGACGAGCAGAATCCGAAACCAGGGAAGAGAAGCAGCGCAAGAAGAATGGAAAAAGTTCAAGGACTATTTAAAGAAATACCATAAAATTAATGAAAGTTAGAATGATGTTGGCCTGGAAGTTAAATGGTTACTATTAGTAAGGGTTAAGACAAGGAGAATAAGGAAGATTAGTTTAAATGTAATTGAAAATAAGGGAAGATTCGCTGAGTAATTGATAAGAATCTGGAATACAGAAATGGGAGGCATGAGGAAGTCGGGGAAGAAGGGTATAAGAAATTAGGATATGAAATGGTACATGTTTTTTTTTTGTTTTTTTTTGTCTTTGTGTGTTTATGTGTTTGTTGTATTGATGTTACGTTTGTATGGTTATAAAAAAACTCTTTAATAAAAAAGCAGGGCTGAGATTGGTTGGAAGCCCCCAAAGTGGCGATGTCTTGCTTGATGCATGGCCCTTGAGGGAAGCGCTCTGCTAAGGTTTCATCGTGGCTCTCAATAGCTTCAATTAACCTCTCAAGGCGTGAGTACGTTAAAATCTAATGCCGCTGTTGATTCTTAAAAGGGTAACCAAACCAAATCACCCCCAAACAAAAATGCAGTGCAAGGATGCCGTTAACCACATAAAACACAGTCCACGTTGCTTCTGTAGAAAGCTGCCTTATTCTGTATCAAGCCCTCTATGACTGGCAGCCCATATTCCAGGGTCTCGGGCAGAGTTTGCCCCCCTCACCCCCAATAACAAACATGCTTCTCAAAGACTGGCAGGGAGGAAAGTGACCAGGAGTTCGAGCGGAGGAAAGATTGGCAGGCTCTAAAAAGATCACATACACCTGCCTACTGTTTTGCCCTGTTTACAGCTGCCAATCATACCATCACCCCATCACACGCTGCTTTGAAGCAGAGGCTGTGGAATAGAAACACTATTTGGCTGCAGAAGGACTCGTTCAAGTAGAAAGAGAGCCGACCTTGGCTGGAAAGAAAGCAGGAGGGCAGAGAAGCCCAGGGAGGAAAAGACCAGACCAGGTTTAAAAGGCTTTGACGGCGGCTGGGCGGGGGTTGGGTGGGGAATTCAGCTTGGAAACAAGTCACAGACTCAGCCGGCCAGCTAGAGGTGGAGGAAGCTACCTCATTCTCTGCAATTCCTCATTCTCTGCAATTCAGGCTCCAGTGTTTTCCTGTGGGTGGAAAGGGACTTGAAGCAAAAGAGCCCTCCTGCAGAGCCCTCGACAGGAAAGACTGGGAAAATTAGCTCTGAAAGAGAGTGTCCCCGAAGGTTAAGAATCTGAGGCCTCTAGTAGCTGACACTTCAGGCAGATCAGCTGGGCTGGGGATACAGCCCGGTCAGCTATCCAGAAGGCCTTACTGGGTCTCCAGTCTGTATAGATCACATGCAGCAAGTTGTCGTTTCAAAGCAGAGGCTGGCGAGTCAAGCTGCAAAGGCTTAAAAGAGGCAGCTGTGAAAAATGTATAACTTGCTGTTGCAGTGGAATACGCAGGATGAAACGGTTAAATCTGCAATGATTAAATGGGCACAGGATATTGGTCATAACATTATGTTTGCTGACTGGGAACAGTTGTGGACCACCACTATGAAATTTACGGCATGTAATGCCTTAAGAGAGAATATTATGAAAATGATATATAGGTGGTACATGACACCAGTCAAGCTTGCTAAAATTTATCACTTGCCCGATAACAAATGTTGGAAATGTAAGGAGACTGAAGGTACATTCTTTCACCTTTGGTGGACGTGCCCAAAGATTAAGGCTTTCTGGGAGATGATTTATAATGAAATGAAAAAGGTATTTAAATATACCTTCCTGAAGAAACCAGAGGCCTTTCTCTTGGGCATAGTCGGCCAATTGGTGCCAAAGAAGGACAGAACTTTTTTTATGTATGCAACAACAGCAGCAAGAATACTTATAGCAAAGCACTGGAAGACGCAAGACTTACCCACTCTGGAAGAATGGCAGTTGAAGTTGATTGACTGTATGGGACTGGCAGAAATGACTGGCAGAATCCGTGACCAGGGAGAAGAGTCGGCAGAAGAAGATTGGAAGAAATTTAATATTATAATAATAATAATAATTATTATTATTATTATTATTTATTATTTATACCCCGCCCATCTGGCTGGGCCTCCCCAGCCACTCTGGGCGGCTTCCATAAAAACCAAAAATACAGTAAAATATCACACGTTAAAAACTTCCCTGAACAGGGCTGCCTTAAGATGTCTTCTGAATGTCAGGTAGTTGTTTATCTCTTTGACATCTGCTGGAAGGGCGTTCCACAGGGCGGGCGCCACTACCGAGAAGGCCCTCTGCCTGGTTCCCTGTAGCTTTGCTTCTCGCAATGAGGGAACCGCCAGAAGGCCCTCGGCGCTGGACCTCAGCGTCCGGGCAGAATGATGGGGGTGGAGACGCTCCTTCAGGTATACTGGACCGAGGCTGTTTAGGGCTTTAAAGGTCAGCACCAACACTTTGAATTGTGCTCGGAAACGTACTGGGAGCCAATGTAGGTCTTTCAAGACCGGTGTTATATGGTCTCGGCGGCCGCCCCCAGTCACCAGTCTAGCTGCTGCATTCTGGATTAGTTGTAGTTTCCGAGTCACCTTCAAAGGTAGCCCCACGTAGAGCGCATTGCAGTAGTCCAAGCGGGAGATAACCAGAGCATGCACCACTCTGGCGAGACAGTCCGCAGGCAGATAGGGTCTCAGCCTACGTACCAGATGGAGCTGGTAAACAGCTGCCCTGGACACAGATTTGACCTGTGCCTCCATGGACAGCTGTGAGTCCAAAATGACTCCCAGGCTGCGCACCTGGTCCTTCAGGGGCACAGTTACCCCATTCAGGGCCAGGGAATCCTCCACACCTGCCCGCCTCCTGTTCCCCAAAAACAGTACTTCTGTCTTGTCAGGATTCAACCTCAATCTGTTAACCGCCATCCATCCTCCAACCGCCTCCAGACACTCACACAGGACCTTCACCGCCCTCACTGGTTCTGATTTAAAAGAGAGGTAGAGCTGGGTATCATCCGCATACTGATGAACACCCAGCCCAAACCTCCTGATGATCTCTCCCAGCGGCTGCATGTAAATGTTGAAAAGCATGGGGGAGAGGACAGAACCCGCTTCTTCCAGGCGTGCCTGGAGTTGTTCGGCAACCGCTCGCTCAATCACCTTGCCCAAGAATGGAAGATTTGAGACTGGGCGATAGTTGGCCATCGTGGCCGCATCTAAAGATGGTTTTTTAAGAAGCGGTTTAATAACTGCCTCTTTCAGCGGGTCTGGGAAGGCTCCCTCACGGAGGGAAGCATTCACCACCCCACGAAGCCCATCGCCCAGTCCTTCCCGGCTAGCTTTTATAAGCCAGGATGGGCAAGGATCCAGGAGACAGGTGGTTGGTTTCACTCGTCCAAGCAGCCTGTCCACATCCTCGGAGGTAACAGATTGGAATTGATCCCACTCAACTTGACTAGACAGAACTCTAGCACTCTCCCGCCCCGGCCCTGCTCCCACGGTGGAGTCTACTTCTTCCCGAATCTGAGCGATTTTATCTGCAAAAAACTTTGCAAAATCATTGCAGGAGAACATGTGGCCCGTACTGGGCCCCGATGTTGCAGGTGGTTCCGCTAAATTGTGAACCACCTGAAAATTTAAGGACTACTTAAAGAAATACTGTAATATTATTGAATGTTGAAGGGGGTTGGATTGAAACTAAGTGGTCTTTAGCTGTTATGGTAAAAGAATACAGAAGAAATGTTTTTCTTTTTTTCTTTTGTTTAAATAATGTTTAAGTTATAATAATTTAAGAAGTTGAATAGAAAATAAGGTGTTAACTAATTGTGAAGCTAAGAGATTAGGATTTGCTGGATAAATAATTTGAACTAGAAAACAAGAAGGGGAGGTATGAGGAAGTCAAGGAACTATGGTTTTGAAATTAGGCTTTGAAAATTTTGTGTTTTTAATATTTTTTTTTCTTTATGTCTTCTTTTTTTGTTTGTATAAAATGGAAAACTTTAATAAATATTTTATAAAAAAAAAAGGAAAAAAAAGAGGCAGTTGTGCTTCTTCTGCCCAAAACTGCTCGATACTCTTACCTGCCCATTGTGGAAGTGCCTCTTCCCCATCCCCAGGGAGAAAGAGGTGGTGAAGGGGAGGGAGCCAATGCTGTGAGTGGGCAGCAGATCGGAGAGCAGGGCCCAGAATCTGCAAACAAGCAAGTGAGAAAGGAGTCGCGCTGAGAAGCCTTCCACGCCACTGTGAAAACCCCAAGGGAAACTTGGGTCACTGCTGCACCGTTGTGGGGGCTTGTCAGAAAGACCCTCCCATAATAGGCCACAGGGGGCCGGACAATCCCAGGCAGTCAGGCAAAGTGAAGCCAAGCCAGGCAGGCCCTCCGGCAGAGTCCCCTCCCCTCCCAAAGCCCCTCCATCTCCATCCTGCTGGACCTTACTTGTCCTCGTTGTTCAGAAAGTCGGTCGGGCCTAAGGTCTCATATACCCAGCCAGGTGCAAAAATGGCCACCGAGAGGCCCTGCTCCCGAATCATGCGCAGGGACTGCAGGGACACAAGGAACGCCAAGTCACCATTTCCGCTTGTGGGGAGGCTCCGGAGTGTGGGCAGCCAAGGGGTGCTGGGAGGGTGACAACTGCCCTAGCCCCTCCCTCTGTAACAGGGGAGTCAACCTACCCAGGGCAACAGCTTAAAAGGCTGTCTTAAAAGGCTTCACTCCGCCCACCCCAAGGCAACCACGACTGCCCTCTCCAGCTCTCAGTCACTGTGGGAAGTTCCAGCCTGGAACTGTGAGCCACAAGGGCAGCAAGCCTCCCACAAGCCGCAAAGCCTGCCTACCTTGTTTGTGTCAAAGCCGCTGCTCACCACAACCCCACGGCCAAACACGTCCACGCCCACGTAGATGTCCGCCCGGCGGTCGTCGGCCATCTCTCGCGTACGCAGCAGGTGCTCCTCCGTCCAGTTGTAGTTGGTGAAGAAACCGTCACAGGCGTCAAAGTAAACCCTGCATGGGCACGAGGAACGGAGGAACGTCTGGGATAGCTCAGATGGAAGAGTGCAAGGCTCTTAATCTCTGCGTTGTGGGTTCAAGCCCCACGTTGGGCTAAAGGTTCCTGCATTGCAGGGGGTCGGACTCAATGATCCTCGTGGTCCCTTCCAACTCATTCTAGGACCATGAAGAGGGTCCCTTTCTGGCGTCCAGGAGGCCTAAGGCTTTACAGGCCCTTCCAGGTAGCTCTAGCTGGATGGATCCTAGCAGCCCTGGCCCAGGGGATGCTTCAGCTGTAGACCATGCACAGCTGACAAGGACCAGGGAAAATGCATTGTGGAAAAGGGGGGAGAGAGAATTCCTGTCCCTTTCCAGGATACTTTCTACACCGCCTGGGGAAGGAGAGGGAAACTTGTGGCCTTGGTTTTTGCTGGTCTGTAGCTTCCATCATCCCTGTGCCCACTGGCAATGCTGGCTGGGCCTGATGGGAGTTGGAGACCTGGAGATTCCCCATCTCTGCCACAGCACTAGAGACAAACCCCAAAAGGATACAGTCCCCTGAGTCAAGTTTGGTCTTCCAGCTAGCTGGGATTTAGCAGGCATGGTATTTCCCTTGCTCAGCAATGCCGGTCAATCTCTCGCATCTTACCATTCGCTGAGGCCCATGCTTGGTTTTCTCGTTCTCTGTTACAATGTACTAGTGTTTCTCAAACTTGGGTCCCCCGCAGTTGTTGGACTACAACTCCCATCATCCCTGACCACTTGTCCTGTTAGGTAGGGATGATGGGAGTTGTAGTTGCAAGAACAGTTGGGGACCCACATTTGAGAAACACTGCACTAGTGCATTGCAGCTGTTGGTTACGGTAGATCTTGGCTATTTCGCACCACACCTGAGCTCCCCTCAGCAGGCAAAGTGTATCAGGGAGATGCTGTAGGGCAGGAGGCAGAGGCTCCGTGGGGCTACCCTCAGGTTCGGATGCGCTGCCCTTCTTCCTCTGGTCCCCAGGGCAAGACCCACTGCCTGTAGAACAGGGAGGGGTGCCACTCACCGGTTCTTCTCGTTCAGCTCATTCTGCCACTTGAGCTCCCCGTTCTGCAGGACACTGTCATACCACACCACCTGCCCTCCCGGCACAGCTCTGTGCACCTGGGCCGTCAGATAGCGCAAGAAGTGGACCAAGTTACGCGCTGCCGACACCTGCCATGAAAGAATTGCATCAATCAGCCAGTGCGACAGGTCCTTGGGAGGCCGTTGGTCCATCATTCAGCATGCCAAGTGATGTTATATGCATGCTGCCCAAAGCCAGGGAGTCTGACACACCTCAGTTTGGGAAATATATATTTTCCAGGGGACAGGCAGCTGGGTGCCAGCAGATACACAGAATTCATCAGAGGCCCAGAGTGGGGATGGAAAAGGAAGGATGGGAAAGAAGTGTTGGAGGAGAGGCCCCAGGAAATTTATGAAAGGGACAGGGGAGGAGAAATGACAAGGCAAGGAAGGTAAGAACAGAACTGGAGAGAGGAAAGAGGTTTGGGGGCAACTCTTAGGGGTGAGCCAGTAAGGGAACAGTGTGGACTAGCATGGCCAGGTAAAGGGAATCACTGTGCTATAAGTAATTTGGGGAACAGGCAGCAGGGCTGGGCAATATAGCATCCAAAACCAGTTTGAAGTCCATATTGCGATATCAGTTTCGTAATTTTTGACCTGGCGATACATCATGAATCATGATGTGTATGCTATACGAAAATCACAATGTGGGGGGAAACCATGAAGCCAGCCAATGGCTATGCATAGCTCCATCCTTATTTCAGACATCATAATATATCAGTATATCATGATGTTCAGTGGGTGAAATATCACGGGGTTGAAAACTAGGTATCGCCCAGCCCTAGCAGGCAGGCATAAAAATAGGAAAGGGGTTCTGCGACATAAAGGGGGTTTTCAAGCCCTAGGGGTAAGGGGCCTACCCAGCCAGTCTCTGAAGGTAAGAGGCCACCTGGGGTTCTGAGGATCCTAGGGACCTAAAGGAAGAAATTCTGACGTGGGGATACATATCACAGCTGCATTGTGATACTGAGCATATCCCTAGGTATAGCTCCTGCTCCCCCTGAGCAATGCCAGGGACTTAAGGAACACACATACGGCCTGTGTATGGATGAACCCTAACTCCCCTCCTAGGCCAAGGTGGGGAGGTGAAATGTTGCTTGCTTACACTCAGAGAGTTCTCAATGTTGACCAGCCAACCATCAAAACGATAGAACTGTGCAATCGCAGCCAGCTGATCAGCCACGGCGCGGTATGCTTCCTCGCTTGCCAAGAAGGACTCACACATCTTTGCACCATCTCCCCACTCTGTGATGAAGGTCCCTACAGGTATGGAAGGAAACGCAGGGAAGAAATGGAACAGCTCATCTCCTAGCCCATCCAAAACCTCTGTGCATCAGGAGAACCACAGTATCCTGGAGCTGGAAGGGGTCCCGTGGGTCATCTAGCCCAACCCGCTGCAACGCAAGAATTCTGCCCTTCCCTGGGTGGGCGCGAACCACCAACCTTCTGGTTAACAGCCAAGCGCAGTGAGCCACTGCGCCACAGGAAGGCAGGCGGGTTAAGAGCTGAGCCTTCCCTCCAGGGGGGAAAGAGGAATACCCAAAATGCAAGCAATGTCAGAGGAGTCGGCAATTTCCTGTGCCTTGAAGCATGGCTATAAAGAGTGGAACAGCAACAGCAGCTGTTTGCAAAAACTCCCTGCATCTCCCAGAAAGCAGAGTGCTGTGGGAGATTAGCAGGAATGGAGGCTGTGGGTGGCCCCAGACTTTCAACAGCAGAGAACCTACGGCCCTGCAGAAGTTGTGGGACTCCTCCCATCAGCCCTAGCAAGCATGGCCAACGTTTCAGGGATGATGGGAGCTGGAATCCAGCAACAACATCTGCAGGGCCACAAGTTATCCACCCCTGATAAGTGGCAGCATGTGTCAAGAATGCAACTGATAGGAGGAAAGAAGTACCACCCTCTGCAACTCCTGCCTCTTGCAACTCAGCAAAGGGGTGGAGTAAGGAAAGGACGACTTAGAGAGTGAGGCCCTCCCTCCCACAGGCCCCAAACACTATGTGTATCATATGCTCCAGAGGATGGCCCAGTGAAGATCACCTAGCATGAGGACTCCATTGCGGTGAGCAGCATTAGTCCAGACCACAGGTGGGATGGTAACGTTGTGATGACTGAAGTAAACAAATATGTCAATGTAGCACCAGTGGTAGAACACAAAGGGGTCATCCACCGATGCACCTTGGATGAACCTGCCAGAAGTAAGAGGAGAGAGTGAGAGAGAGCGCATTATACCCAACAGGGTACAATTAGACTCAGCATGGCAGACCTCATACAAAGTAGGTATGAATCATATTTCAGGTCCTATAATCTTGCTCAGAAGAACTAAACCAGTCCAAGCTGTTGCGATTTCCTGAAGCTAGGGTGGCCCAGCCACCACCCTCCCTCAAGAGAATCCAACAAGAAGTGAAATTCCCCTGGTTGCTTGCAGAAACCAGATTTACTTCCCTGATCTCTTTCCCTGCTCTTAATTTTGCACGTTCTTAACCCACTGTAACTGGAGTGCAGGAAGGACTGAAAACACCATCCTGGTGAATGACCTCTGCCAGGAACTGGACCTGGCTAGTATGACTGAACCTCTTAGTGACAGCGATATCCTTCTATGCTACGGCCGCGATCAGGATTGGTGGTGCTGCCTTTGTGGAAGAGGTTTTCACAGTCCAAAGCACCCCTATATAAACATACTGCCAATGTTAACACATAGTTTGGGTCTGTGAACCAAGAAGCTAGCAGCTGAAATCTCATCTCATCTCTTCTTCTACTCTGCATGCACCACCTTCAATGCAGTGGTAATAATAAAGGTCATACATGGCCAGTGTAGGGATCAATGAGCTAATGCAGTAGTTTCCAAACTTATTTCCCCCTGGATCACTTGAAAATATCTGAGGGTCTTGGTGGACCACTTAAATTGAATTTTCTGCCTGTTGTAACAATTGTAATGCACTGTGCTAGGTGCTAAATGATTTTTAATTGTATTTTTACAGACCAACTGCAGACCACCTGAATGAAGTTTGGCGACCCAGTTCAGGGGGCATTCAGTGCTAATCCTACTCAGAGCAGGACTAACTCTGTACGTGGGGCCACCCCCATCGTTCAGCCCGGACACTGAGATCCAGCACCGAGGGCCTTCTGGGGTTCCCTCATTGCGAGAAGTGAGGTTACAGGGAACCAGACAGAGCGCCTTCTCGGTAGTGGTACCCGCCCTGTGGAACACCCTCCCTTCAGATGTGAAGGAAATAAGCAGCTATCTTCTCTTTAAAAGACATCTGAAGGCAGCCCTGTTTAGGGAAGTATTTAATATTTAATGCTGTTTTGTTGTTAACACTTGATTGGAAGCCGCCCAGAGTGGCTGGGGAAACTCAGCCAGATGGGCGGGGTATAAATAATAAATTATTATTATTATTATTATTATTATTATTATTATTATTATTATTATTATTATTATTATATTACTAGCACTTACGGACCTTGACATAGCTTTGGTCACAAATCCCAGTGATCAAATTCAGAGACTTCTGGTGGGGGCTTTTCTGAGCATTAGCAAGGAGGCATGAGGCCTTGTTGCCAAATTCATAGGATGAGCTACGCAAATAAGCAAGGGCCTTGCAGATGCAATCAGTTTCTAGCAGTTGCTGCTTTGCCCATGTTGTTTTTAGTGCCTCTAAGGAGCTGGCTGATCCCATATGTCAATATTCAGCACCTGTTGTTTTAAGACCAAAGACACCACCCTCTGGTGCTGTTATCTTTTGCCCCAATACCCTCCCCTATCGCAATGTCCACAGAGCATAGACTTCATCGTGTCCCCCAGCATGGGGTACTTATATCCAGGCTGACATTCTCTGCAAAATAACATTTTAAAGCTTGTTTTAAACATAATTAACGGGGGGGCGCATTTATTTCAATGGGTTTACTCTGAGTTGGACTTGGTTGCACGCAACCCCAAGTATGTGAAACATTTTAAACATCCAAAGTGTGATTTATAACTAATATTGGTACAAGTTAATCACTCTTCAGATCCATGTGGCTGCAACCAAGGCAAACTCAGCCAAGACCAGATTGAGCCAATTCTGGTTAGTTTGGCAAAAAATTATTGTTTCTGAATCTGGAAGCTCTCCCGTTTCAGCATCTGCCCCAGTTCCAACCTGTCTTCCAGGTAACCTCCCTTCATATCGTGGCACACCAGCGTGCGGGGCCTACGGCTGTTGAAAGGAGGCTCGTGTTTGGCCAGTGGCTCTGTGGACACGTTGAAAGCATCATCACTAGTGGGCTTCCAGGAGAGCAGCTCTTCCAAGCCAGAGAGGTAGAAGCTGATTGGCTCAGTGGTCTTTGTGTCGTACTGCCTAGCTGGGAGGAATAAAGGCAGACTGTGAATACCTACAATCGCAGAGTGGTGATAATCATGGCTCTTCACCCAACACCAAGTCTTACCAGGGAGAGGACTGGGCGCGAAATTGACCACCCGGTGGAGAACGGATGTTCTTTGGCTCTCCATATCCAACTGCAAGCTGAAAATAAGAAAAAAGGAATCAGGGAAAAAACAACAATCCTATTTGGGAACCCTCTATTCTGTGCCCCTTCCCCTGCCATCCAAAAAGCCCACTGTACTGAGGAAGGACTTCTTAAAAGTAGCCAGGCATACATATTTATTTACACACATTTACAAATGCATTTTTAAAAGGAACAAATAATGTATGCTTGGCTGCTACAAAAAATAAAAAATCCGTACAAAAAAGACACATAAAACCAAACATAATAAGGCCAGGAATTCAAAGCAGTAAATTAAAATAAGCCTAACAAAGTCAAGGTTCCTTTGTCCTTGGGACCATCCTGGTCACTTCAACCGAAAAGGAAATAAAAGTATTCTCTGCTTACTGTACAGAATATGCAGAGGTACACCATTAAAATACAGCAATAACAACAAGTTTAGCACAAGAAACCTAGGTATCATAGAAGCTTAGAAGCCTGAGAAAACAAGAATATCTGGCCCTGAAAAGACAGAAGTGTAGGCACCAAGAAAACATCTCTGGAAGGAAATTCCATGGAGAGGGTGCCAACACTAAGAAGGCCCTCTCCCAGGCTGCCACCCAGCTCACTTCAAGCAACGGAGGACTTCTCTCAATGATCTCAACACACAGGCAAGCTGATGTCAGAACAGGCATTCCTCCAGGAACACAGATCCCGAACCATAAAGAACTTTAAGAAGTAAGTCCGACACTTTGAATTGTGCTGATAAATGGACTGGCAACATATGCCATCACATGGATGGGAGTCCTGGGGCCCTCAGACTGCAACTCCACCATCCCCAGCTGTGACAGTTGGGGTCCATCATCTGGAGTTACCCAACCCTGTCCTGGCAGTTTCAGGTTTCCTTTTCTAGCCCAAGGACTGGCAATAATCCACAGGAGAAACACTGGCCAACCAGCACTCCGGCTGGTGTTTCTGCACAGCCCCAACCTCACCACAACCCTGTCCCACTCCATCCAGGCTAGCTGCAAGGATGCTGGCATCCAGGACGGCCACTCCGTCCCACTACTCCAGCCATTACAGACACCTGTGGCCATGCATGCCCAGCAGGGAGGAATTGGAAACATAAGCACTGATCTGCTGGGCATTTGTGGCACCTAAGGAACATGGGGGGGGGGGGGTGGCACCAGACTGCAAAGTTCTAACAAACAAAAGGTGAGAGATACAAGTTGATTATGCAAGCCTAATGTCTGCCCAGCCCTGATCATTTAACCATTTTGAAGGGCTGGTGGCCACCCCATTTTTTAAGTGATGTTCTGTTCAAGGGGGTGGCTTTGAAAAGTTGGGAGCTGCAGGCTTCTCTTCTTTCAGAGCCTGGAAGTTTTCAAAGCCACCCCCTTGAACAAAACATCACTTAAAAAATGGGATGGCCACCAGCTCTTCAAAATGGTTAAAAGATCAGGGCTGGGCAGAAGTGGTTTACCCAAGTGAAAAAAGCCCAATGATAAGTTTGTTGCCATCAAAATGAGACAAGAGAAGTATTAACATTGTGATACCCCAACCAGCAGTTGGCTAGGAAATGCAGCTCTTAGTCACAATGCAGGGCTGCAGCATCAAACCTATTTCCAGACCTGGGATATTATGGCTGCAATCCTATACGGACTAACTTGGGAGCAAGTCCCATGAACTCAATGAAACTTTATGAGTGATGCAAGCACACACACAGAGAGAGAGAGATTCTCCAGTTCATTTTCCTGGTTGATCTACTTTGAATGAGTCAGTTTGGAGGCGGCAGCTCTGATACTCTCAGTGCTGGAGGGCAAGGCATTGCTGGTACAACTGCAGCATCCTGCCGAACAAGTGCTCCTTCCCTACCATATCAGATCCCAGGTTCCTATGAAGACTGTGAGCTAAGCCCTGCTGGATCAGCGCAATGGCCCATCAAGTCCATCCTCCTGTTCTCAGATGCTCACAGGGAACCTGCAAGCACAAGCCTGAGCAGAACTGCTCTTCCCAGCAATGGACAATTCAGAGGCATACTGTCTCCAATAGCCTTCCTAGGCAATCCAATCAGATGGGCTGGGTACAAATAATTTAAAAAAAAAATATTTTTATTTCTGGCTAGCAGCCACTGACAGCTTTTTCCTCCATAAACTTGCAATTCAATTAAGAACAAGGTGAGCTACTGTCCCGCCTAGAACTGAGCTTCTGCAGCGCTAGGAAACTTAGGGAACTTCCCAATGACAATGTTTTGAGGAAAACATGCAGGACAGGCCCAGCTCGCCACCACCTTCCCGAGGCTGGACAGCTTTCGCTTGCATTGCACCCAAGTTTATCACCTTCCAGGACCGCTCTGCATCCCCAGCCACAAGCTGCCCACCACCAATAACAGCAAGAGCATCTTCACCAGGGTGGGAAGCCTTCAAGCTTGTGGGTAGTTGTTGGGTTTAAGTTTCGGGTTTTTTTACTAGAACCCCCAAGCCTCCCCTCACCACCAAAGAAGCCCCGTCCCTTCTTGCACGGGCTGCAAGTTCTCTTCCAGAAGAGGCTGGGACTCTGAGAGGAGCGCACGGGCCTGTTGTGCAGCCCAGGCTCCTGCTTCTCGCAATGGTCAGCCGGGAGCCTCTCTGACAGAAGTCCGGCTTGGGGGCGGAGGGCGACAGAGGCCCTCCTGGCTTTTGCTCGGAAAGGGAGGCGGCTGCCTGCGCGCCTGAAGCCGGGAAGCAGAGGCTCCGGCGGTTGCCCCCTTTGCAAACAGGCAGCCTCCCCACCAGCAACCCCTGCCCCTCGCGGCGACGGCTCCCAGGACGCGCCTTACCCCAGCCCGGGCCTGAAGCGCCCCTTGGCCGGCCTCGGCTCCTCTGGACCTCCATGGCTCTCGTCGTCGGCTCGCTTGGCTCCTCTCCTCCCTCCTCCGTCCTGCTCCCTTCCCTCCATCTCCCTCTCTGTCTGTCTCTCTCTCCTTGCGCCTTCCTCCTACGTCCCCCGTCACATGGAGGCAGAGGGCGGCCGGGATCCGGCCAATCCCCGCAGCAGTTCCAGCCGCTGCAACTCCCTGCCACCAGGCGCCCGGGCAGCCCCGGCATCGGGCGGGCAGCCCCGTCTGTGGAGCGGGAGAAGGCAGCGCATCCGCGGCGGGAGAGAGGCAGCCAGGGTCGCCGGCGGCGCCTGGGCTTCCTCGGCCTGCTCTGGTAAAGAAAGTCGACGGAAGTGCTTCTCGGGGCTGGTGCTTCCCACCCACCCGCTAGAAGCCACGCCTTTGGCGCGAAAGTTCCCTTGAGTCTGGCTGTGGAGTGTGAAGAGTCGGAAAGGGGAACGCGCTCTGCACATTCTCAGAGGCGCTCTCTTCCAGTTCGCAAAAGATTTTCAGGGACTGAAGGGAGACGGTGAGAGAGCCAGTGGTTTCAGCATAACTCTCTGCTTCCAGACTTTCCATCCAGGTGTGCTTCCTACAGTTCAATAGATAAATTGACCACAAACTTCCCACCCTTTCCTCGAACCCCGAGCCAGCAGGTCTCGCTCATGGTCCGTCCGCGACAGGTAGCCGAACCTCGTTCCTTCACCATTGCTTTTACAGGTCATCTGATCCATGCGTTGTTGTTTTTCGCGACAGTTAACTGAAGAAAATACTGTAATCCCAGAAGCTCAAAACAGCAGGATTAACTTTATATACATCCATGCACAGGGATACACCCTATACATCCCCCCTTGCTAGATTTAGCAGGATGTTGGATTCCTGCACCCTCCTCAACCCCTTGGCATCCACCACCACCTCAAAATCTGGTTTTGTAGGTTCCTTGAAAGAAGTCAAATATGTGGAAAACAAAAACAACCGTAAGGCAGAATCTCCCTGCTAGTTGGCAGGCAAAAACAGCAATGTGTCAGGAGCCAAAACAATATACAGTACATTGGACAGGGGAGAATTAAATTACCTGCAAGTTATACTGTGGCAGTTTGCTTACCCAGAAATATCCTGTTAGGAGACTACTTGGTTATAGCTGGGGCAACCCAGCCAGATGGGTGGGGTATTGTTGTTATTGTAATAATAATAGAAGCAAATGTGGTGTGATTTTGGGAGTGGAGGTACACAACTGAGATGCTTTTTCTTCTAAAATGCGGAACATGGGAAAGTGAAAGAAAGATATTTCTTTGCTATCACATTGTGAAAGTGATGGACAGCAGCAGCATGCAAGGCCAAGGAGTTTGGGGGAGGGGGCTCTGGGTGCCCTGTGGTTGGACTGTTATTCACTGTTACAGTGGTACCTCAAGTTAAGAACTTAATTCGTTCTGGAGGTCCGTTCTTAACCTGAAACTGTTCTTAACCTGAGGTACCACTTTAGCTAATGGTGCCTCTGACTGCTGCCGCGCGATTTCTGTTCTCGTCCTGAAGCAAAGTTCTTAACCTGAGGTACTATTTCTGGGTTAGCAGAGTCTGTAACCTGAAGCGTCTGTAACCTGAGGTACCACTGTATTACCTCACTCCTGACTGTGTCATTCTAACATTCTGTTCCTAACACTGTTGATTTCAGTGTCGGTTTATCCAAGGAACTGTCTTCTGCATATAGTACTGCCATTCTATTGTCATTCGATTCTGAACACTATCATTCAGATTTAATTCTTCTCCAGATAGGGTTCGCCCCCCCCCCCCAGGCTGGGAATTGTCATTTCACAGTTATCCACCTTTGAAGACAATCATTCCATTGTTCTTATTTGGATACTGTCCTCTCCCCGCCCCCCGCCCCCGCTTTGAGGACTGTCATTCTGTTCTGAGCAATTAATCTCATCGTCCACCCTTATGACCCTAAAGCTGTTTTGTTCCATAAAGACCCTTATTTTTGTGTGTGTGTGTTTCTTCTTGTACCTCCTAGCACTTTTATACCCCTTCTAGTTTTCACATTTCCCTTTTTTGCTCAGATGTCAGTCCCTCTAATAATTCTCCTGCTTCCCCTTTTAGTACAGGATGGTGAAACCTTTTCAAAAGTACTGCAATGTACTTTCAAAGAGTCCTTAACAAACACATCCTCTTTTACCCTAGAAATGGTGGGGAGGTCACCCTGTAAGCCAACTTAAAGGGGCTTGGCAGAGCCCCTGCTTTTCCACCGAAACTGGACCTACCTAAAATATTCCAGCAGCTTAGCAGCTGCCACAATTTTCTGAATTACGGTAACTGGTGCTGGAAGTCTCCTGGAGGGGAGAGATCTGACTGAGATGCCTGAGCCACTGTTCTCCTATCTGCCCTCCCAACTCTGCTGCTCACTGCCTTTCTGTAGCATCATTCATGCAACTAAATCTCAAGACTCTATGCCTCCTTCAGTCATGTATTATTTTCTTTCTTTTTGACACTTCAGATGGTCCTTAACATATCTCATTCTTGTCTGCCACCTTGTGAGGCCTATGCTGGTAAAGGCAGCCTGTACATACTTCTGTTTGTTTATTTAAAGTATTTGGACAGGACAGAACATTACAGCAGTGGTTTAGCATGGGTTGACAGCACCTGGAGCCACGCAGAAGGGGTGAGTGGAAGGGAGGGAAACAGATGGAGTACACATGTGCATTCATCTGCCTAATGGACCCAGGAGATTGCAGCCATGGAGATAAGAAAAGAAAAGTCATTCCGTTGTCTGGAGAGGTCACTTCCTGGTTTGCATGGAAATGCCGTTTTCAACGGAGTCCAGTGGCAGAAGCATTCCAACACAAGATGTTGAAACTTTGTGCCCCTAACAATTTTGCACCCAGGGCAACTGCCCCACGCTATGCTACCGCATTGCAGTCAACTTAATTTTAAAAGTATGCTATTTTGATTAAGACTTGTACATTTATAGCATCTACATTTATAGCAGCTACTTTCTCACTTGCTATAGAACTGCATTCCCCAACTAGAGGTCCTCAGGATGCATTAGACTACAACTCCCATCCGCCCCAGCCAGCATGTGCTGATGGGAGCTTTCATCTGAAGCATCTGGAGGCCTCCAGGGTGGTCAAGGCTCCTGCTCTAAGACACCAGTTCTAGGAAATCACAGTTAATCCAGTCAAAAGATCTCCCTCTGTCTTCCTAGCAGAGGCACAGCATAGACTTCAAAAATTGTTGCAACTTGGCTCCAGCTGAAAACTGAGGGACTTGATAAGTAAAAAATATAGGTTCTCTGTTGACAGGAACTTGCTTATGAAACTGACACAACAGCCTAACCTCTGTACTTCTGGAGATTAGGCTTTGAGAAACACAAGATGAAACATCTTACTCCACAAAGGAAGGAAGGAAGACTGAATGACCCAAAGAAAGAAAGAAAGAGAATTGCCTTATTTGTGTATAAGATTTCTTATCTGCCCTTCACCATAAGGTACCACGGCAGGCTACAGCGATATGCAGTTATAAAAACAGATGAAACTATTACCAGCATAAAACTGTTCCAGGTTGAGCAGAACAATATCAATTCAATTCAGCAAAAAAGGTGGGTCCTACAGAACAGAACACCTTAGTGGTTCAAAGGCAAGGGTAAAGAAGCACATCTTAAGCACCCACTGAAAACTGTATCGTTAGATGCCAGGTGTACGTCTGTGAGGAGGGAGTTCCACAGTTTGGGGGCTGCTACAGAACTCCCTCTCCGCCATTCCCTGCATTTCATATTTTTTTTAAAGATATTTATTGAGATTTTACAAAAACATAAGTTTACAAAATAGAAAAAAGTCACCTAGAAAGAAAAAGATACAAAAAAGAAGACATAGAAAAATACATAAAAAAGAAAAAAGAAGAATAAAAATACAAAATACAAAAAACAAATAGATAACCAAGAATTAAAAACAAATCCGTTTTTAGTAACTTTAAACTCATTAGCTTGTTTCCTTGACCTCCTCACACCTCCCCTTTTTGTATTCCCATTTAAATAGTCAAATCAGCAAATCCTTACCCTCTTTCGTTTATCTTAACTCTATATCTTAACATATTTATAACTCTATATTTTCATCCATTTATCAATTCATTTTTGCATATTCTTATTAACTTTGTTGCTAATGCCACTTATTTTCAATCCAACATCATTTTAACATTCATTAATTTTACAGTGTTTCTGAAGATAGTCTTTAAATTTCTTCCAGTCTTCTTCCACCAACTCTTCTCCCAGGTCTCGGATTCTGCCAGTCATTTCCGCCAATTCCATATAATCCATCACCTTCATCTGCCACTGTTCCAGGGTGGGTAACTCTTGTGTCTTCCAATACTTTGCAATAAGTATTCTTGCTGCTGTTGTTGCATACATAAAGAAAGTTCTATCCTTCTTTGGCACCAATTGGCCGACTATGCCCAGGAGAAAGGCCTCTGGTTTCTTCAGGAAGGTATATTTAAATACCTTTTTCATTTCATTATAGATCATCTCCCAGAAAGCCTTAATCTTTGGGCACGTCCACCAAAGGTGAAAGAATGTACCTTCATTTTCTTTGCATTTCCAACATTTATTATCGGGCAAATGATAGATTTTTGCAAGCTTGACTGGTGTCATGTACCACCTGTATATCATTTTCATAATATTCTCTCTTAAGGCATTACATGCCGTAAATTTCATACCGGTGGTCCACAACTGTTCGCAGTCAGCAAACATAATGTTGTGACCAATATCTTGTGCCCATTTGATCATAGCAGATTTAACCGTTTCATCCTGCGTATTCCATTTTAACAGCAAGTTATACATTCTTGAAAGTATCTTAGTTTTGGGATCTAACAGTTCTGTTCCCAATTTTGATTTTTCCACCTGGAAGCCAATTTTTTTATCCAAATTATAGGCCTCTCTTATTATAACAATGAAGCCAGTCTTGCACTTTATCTTTTAATTTCTCAAAACTCTGCAATTTCAATTTGTCTCCTTCTTGTTCCAATATTTCCCAATATTTCGGCCATTTGGCCTCCATATTGAGCTTTTTCTGAGCCTTCCCGCTTCAGTGCCAAATTAATCCCTTTTTTCTCCTTTTAGTCCCAATTTCTTAAGCTTCACCTACCCACGGGTAGTTGTTTAGCAGCCGAATTGTCACAAGAAAAAGGTCAGTGCTCTCCGGCAACAGCTGTGCGGCTTCACCCCACGGAAAGAGCGATTGACTCTCAGCACCGTGCCAAGCTCCTGTTACGCTCTGGAGCCCCTTGCGGGGTTCCTTTGCAAATCCGGGGGGCGCTAAGGGTGCCCGCCGAGTCCCACGTTCACAGGCTTCTCCTGCCTGTGATTTTCGAAAGGGTCTCCGCTTCGCCGTAGCGGACAGACCCAATTTCCGCAGAGCTTCTCCCTCCAGACTAGAAAGAGACCGCCATTGCCGTTGGCGCCGCCTCCGGAAGTCCCATTCCCTGCATTTCAGAGGGGGGTGGGACTACCAAGGGAGCTGCTTCTGCAGATCCTAATGCCCAAGAAGGCCACCCAGACAGAGTCAAATATTCAGACTGACAAATAGATGTGCCTTTCTCACCTAACTTTCCCACTCCCTGGGTCTTACACCTCTTGTTTGGCTTCATTCCCCATTGCTCAACTGTTGATTCAGATAGCTTTCTGTCATTGGTTTCAGTTCCTGCTTGGGCAATGCTTGTATTTGTTTCGCCAAATAGCAAAGTCTGGTCTTCCCAGTAGCGATGTGTGGAAGTGAGAGCTGGACCATAAAGAAGGCTGATCGCTGAAGAATTGATGCTTTTGAATTATGGTGCTGGAGGAGACTCAGGAAGATCAAACCTATCCATTCTTAAGGAAATGAGCCCTGAGTGCTCACTGGAAGGACAGATCCTGAAGCTGAGGCTCCAATACTTTGGCCACCTCATGAGAAGACTCCCTGGAAAAGACCCGGAAGCTGGGAAAGTTTGAGGGCACAAGGAGAAGAGGACGAGATGGTTGGAAAGTGTTCTTGAAGCTACTAACATGAGTTTGACCAAGCTGCGGGAGGCAGTGGAAGACAAGAGTGCCTGGTGTGCTCTGGTCCATGGGTTCTGGTCCATGGAGTCACAAAGAGTCGGACACGACTAAACGACTAAACAACAACAAACCCTGTAGATGGCCTACCTTCTTTGCCCTGTGAGCTTATGCTTTGAAGGGCCATGGCTAGTTTCCATGCAAAAGATGCCAGGTCCACTCCTCTGCATCTCCTAGTGGAAAGGAGAGAGGTCCTGGTCTGAAACCGCAGAGAACTGCTGCTAGTCAGTGTAGGCAAAGGTCTGACCCAGTCCAAGGCAGCTTCTCTCTGTATAGGAGAACCCAGGGCTGCTTCCTTCTCTCTGACAGGTCCTCTCCAAAAGACTCTCCTCATGTCAACATTTAGAACTGGGTTGGTGCAAACTGATCTCAGACCCTGACTTGTTCCTCTACAACTAACAACCCAAGCATGGTCCCTTTCCCAGAAAATGGATCCTTTCTTCTCCTGAATTCTGCCTTTAAGCATATTCAGCAGGTTGCAAAGAGGATTGCTACACCTCCTTCAATGTGTCCCAATGAGAGTTACAGGACACCCCTTCTTGGCCCCCCATCCCTTTGGCCCTTTACCTCTTGGTTGCTGATTTTGCCGGACACAGACAGAGGCTTCTCAACTGCTGCCACCGCAACACCTCCTCACCTCAATGCCACCCACGGCTAATGCCACTTTAATAAAACATGTGGGCAGAGGGGAGGGTTGGAGGGAGGAGCCGGCTGCACAGCTCTTGTTCCTTCCAAACCTTAAACCTTAAACTCTGTGCCTTGCTTTACCTCCACCTGCCACAGGGACAGAAGCTAATTTAGAACAAGAGAGCATCTCCAGTCTGCTAATGTGATTTGTCTATGTAAAGCTTATATGCAAGCTTCTTTGCAAAGTTGCTTCTCTCATAGGCTATGATTTTTGAGCCTTGCTATATCCTGAGCCTGCCCTAGTTTCTGTTCATTGCACTATGCCATGGATGCAAGCTCAGTCCTGTCGTTGGAAGCTGGCTGCCCTGACGCTCAGTCAACGCTCTGGGCTTGTCCTAGTCCCGAGGTTGAGATCGCAGCAAGCGAAAGAGAGTGATCAACCGAGAAGGGTGTTACGGTGCCCCATGGAACTGCTGTCCATGAGGCATAATATAAGCCTTGTCATGCGCTAAAATGCTCACTTCATAACTCAGCCATTTGGGGGCTGATGCTCTCCTGCACCGCACAACACCTGGTCAGTAGGGTGTAGTTCCCACCTGCTCCTTCAGCAGAGAAAGTGCACAGATACCTTAACCCTGGCTCTTATTGCCAACCCTAGCAGGCACCGCTTGAGCCTCTTTTTCCTCAGATCCCCACGTAACTCCCTGGAACATGGACTGATGGTGCCATGTAAAACTAAAGATTTTGCTCATGGGAAATGAGTCAGGGCAGTCGTGTTTGCACGATTTGGGAGCTGCCCCAGACAGAAATTGGGGAGCAACTGCTACAAAGAAAGTGATGTTGTGTTCATCAACACTTTGCATGTAATCACTACGGCTGCCCGACGTCTGGAGCTGGGAAGGAGTTATTAAAAGACTTAAGTAAAGCTGAGAAGATTCCTCTTCTTGACACGCAGTTTATAGTTACTGTCTTTCTATGGGCTGCAGATGCCTCTGGGCTGGTTCTTTCAGAAGCGAACGACTGTATTTTCTTACAATTGCTTCCCAGGAGGCCACTCAAGACAACTGAAGTTTTTATCATTATGCAGCCTGCTTGGGCTATGATTAGTTCGATCAGCTTAGGCATGTTTTTCCCATACCACCAGAACTGGTTGGATCTGGGGAAGTAATAACGTTGATGTCACCAAATGCAGTGGAATATAGGACTCGTCATCCAATAAAATCATGCAGTCCTTTTCCTGAAAACTCTTCTTGCAGGCAAATATTGCACAAGTTACTGTACAATTGCTACTCAAAACTACCAAGCTACTCAGGGTGTTGTTGTTTTTTAAGTGATATAGTATTAAGTTCTGGGTAGCTTGTGCACTCTCCCTTCTCTTAGTGACAGAATGTTCCAGGCAGTCTTTAAAGAGTAACCTGACTTTTTGGACAGAAAAAGTACAGAATATATATTGTGGAATTATCTTTAGTACTGACATTATGAAGATACATGAGTGCATCGGTCTGAGACCTATGTCTTGAAAACCTGTGTGCAGTCCAATCTATGCCACAGATACATTTCTGGTCTTGACTCATATGTGGTCCTGCTCTTTCAGCCATCGTTTCCCCTAATTAAAATGTAAATAATGGTGACTTCACATGATACGTCTCAAGATCTCATTGTGAGAACAAGCCCAATAAACAGCGCAAGGAAGTTCTGTAGAAATGACTGTAGTAGTTCAGGCCTAACCAGCTCTCTCAACCTAGGAGGAAAAATGGTTTCGTCCCTTTTCTTTTGTAATGTTTCTGACAAATGTTTATTCTGTCACCTCCCTTAGGAGAGTTTAGAACAGTACTGGCTGGGGCTGATAGGAGCTGTAGTCCAAAACATCTGGAGGGCACCAGCTTCATGAAGGCTGATTTAGGAAGAATTTGGAGGGGGAGGGGAACAGACCTTGGAGCCAGATGTTGTCTATTCCCTGAATCATTCGGTCTCTTGCAGGCCTCAAACTTTTCTCCTTGGAAACCTCTGGATTCTACATTTTGGTGTCTTCTGACCCCTGGGCTGTGGTAGACAATGGTCATCTATTCTGGGGAGTATATATTTGTGTCCTGTGGGTGGGAGAGGCCCCTGTGGCATCCATGCCATAACTGTGTGTTTACTATTGGTGTTTTTCATGCTCATGTGAAGGCAACATCAGCAAGTGACATGGTGATTGGTGGGTGCTTTTTTTTGATTTTTTTTTTATTTTCAATGCAGAATCATAACAAAAATTACAAACATTGAATCCAAAATAATACTATACAAACAAAAATCCCTGGAACATATAGGAAAAAAAAAACAGAAAACGAAAGAAAAGAAAAAAAACAAAGGAAACAAGACTAAACTAAACTAAACAAAAACGAAAAAGCACACATCTACAGAAAAAAAACCATATCATTACGTACATAAACACAAATTGACTTCCTTTCTTTGTTCTAAGACCTCAAAAACTTTACTCTTACTGTGTTGTTGTGTCTAATTAGATTACTTCCACCTTGGTACTTTTTTTTTTTTTTACACCATTTTTCTTTTCCTTTAACCCTGTAAAGCATCATTCATTACATACCAATATACTAACTCCAGAACAATGTTTTTTCATATACTCTTTAGCACAACCCCATTCTTTTAATAATTTCTGGTCCGATTGTCCCCTTATGTAAGCTGTGAGTCTTGCCAGATTTATGTATTCACAAAATTTAATTTGCCAATCTTTCACTGATGGAATTTTTCTGCCTTTCCAGTTTTTAGCTATAAGCATCCTGGCAGCTGTTGTTGCATAAAGGAATACTTTCCTTTGATTTTCGGGGATATCATTTGTAATTAAACCTAAAAGGAATGCCTCCGGTTTTTTTCTGAAAGATATTTTAAACATCTTTTTGAGTTCTTCATAGATTTCGTTCCAGAATTGTTTAATAGGTCGGCATTCCCACCACATGTGAAACATTGTTCCTATTTCTTTTTTACATCTCCAACAGGTATTCGCTTTTAATTTGTAAATTTTAGCCATTTTTACCGGAGTTAAGTACCATTGGTACACCATTTTCATAAAATTTTCTCTTATTGTATAACATGCCGTGAATTTAATATCATATTTCCATAATTTCTCCCATTGGTCCAGCCGAATTACATATCCTATATCACATGCCCATTTAATCATAACTTCTTTTATTTCTTCATCCTTTAATTCCCATTCTAATAATAAATTATACATTTTGGATATATATTTTTTTGAGTTTTGTAATAATACTTTTTGTAATTTTGATTCTTCTTTTTCAAATCCTATTACTTTATCCTGGTTGAATATTTGTGCAATTTGGTGATATTGTAACCATGTGGTACAGTATTGGGTCACCTCATCGTATGGTCTTAGTTTTAATTGGCCCTGTTCTTCCTTTAGGAGCTGCTGGTATGTTGCCATTCTTCCTATAGTATTTATCTTTTTAACCGATATTACTTCTAGCGGTGAGACCCACCATGGGGTTTTTGGTTCTAACAACCTTCTATGTCTCATCCAGACCTTGTATAATGCATTTCTAATTACGTGGCTTAGAAATTCTTTATGGACTGCCACTTTGTTATAAATTAGATAGGCATGCCAACCATACCTGTTGTTCCATCCCTCCAAAGCCAAAATGTCACTGTTATCCAATTTGATCCAATCCTTGATCCAAGTAAAGCATGCTGCATCGTAATATAGTCTCAGGTCTGGGAGTCCAAAACCTCCCCGCTCTTTTATGTCGGTTAATAATTTATGTTTGATCCGTGGCTTTTTGCCTTGCCATATAAACTTTGTTAGGTCCGTTTTCCATTTTTTAAAACAATCATCTTTACCTATTATGGGAATCATTTGAAAAAGGAACAGAAGTTTTGGTAAGATATTCATTTTAATAGCCGAGATTCTACCCCAGAGTGTTAATTTCGGTGATTGGTGGGTGCTTTTGTGGCCATGTTTTGTTTCCAGAGCTACAGCTGAAGACGCTGTTGCTGTAAGTACACTGGTGCCCCTTTCAAGACCTTGAGCTCTGCATGCAAAGGTCTGCAGCAGAAGCACTGTCCTGCCCCGCTCCTTTTCCACACGTGCAATGTACAGTGGTACCTCTGGTTACGAACTTAATTCATTCCGGACATCCGCTCGAGTTTTTAACCCAAGGTACTTTTTCCGGGTTAGCAGAGTCTGTAACCCGAGGTGTTTGTAACCCGAGGTACCACTGTATATCTGAATAAAATCTGAAAGGGACTTAGGTTATACTAGCAGTATCCCAAGCACATCTTTGGCATTGTGGGGGACAATGGATTTCCCTGGTCCAGATCAGGAAACCAGCAGAATTTTTATTATTTTTTAAAAGTAGCGCGTTTACATCATGGGTAGGCAAACTAGGGGCCGGATCGAGCCCAATCGCCTTCTAAATCCAGCCTGCGGACAGTCCAGGAATCAGCTTGTTTTTACATGAGTAGAATGTGTCCTTTTATTTAAAATGCATCTCTGGGTTATTTGTGGGGCCTGCCTGGTGTTTTTACATGAGTAGAATGTGTATTTTTATTTAAAATGCATCTCTGGGTTATTTGTGGGGCATAGGAATTTGTTCATTTTTCTTCCCAAAATATAGTCCGGCCCCCCACAAGGTCTGAGGGACAGTGGACCGGCCCCGTGCTGAAAAAAGTTTGCTGACCCCTGCTTGATGTGATAGGGAGCAAGGCACCCAGTTTAAAATAACAAAAAGAGATACCTGAAAAGCAGGGGCCTCAAACAGAACAGCAAGCATTTGCTGGTCCATTTGTAGCATTGCGCATTTGGAGGGCAAAAGTGCTGCAAGAAGACGGCAAGTGAAAAGCCCTGGGCAATGCTAGTAACTGCTGGCAAAGGTAACATCATTTGTAACAAGATAAATTGGAAAAGCCAGGAGCAATTTGAGGTGTATCCAAGCATCTTTCCAAGATCACCTTGGCTAAAAGAAAAATTAGCACCCATCTGGGAAAAGCATGTCTCTCTGATGCCAAGAATGGGGGAAGGAATAAGAACAAGCACTGCTATTCCAGACAGAGAAGATGAGGGTTATGAGGATGCAGAAAGGGCAGCTTTGCATTCCTCGTTCTTGCTGTGATGGTGGTGACAGATCTTCCCAGTAAAGAGCACCCCTCTTGTTACACCTAATTTGAGAAGCAGTACAAAAGTAATCCAGTGTTGCAAGTGTGGTTTTAGAGAAAGGCTTCTATTAAGACACTGGAAAGTGGATGATGAAGCTAGTTTGAGATCTTGGTTCGCCAGGGCAAAATAACAAAATGAGGAGGAAGCTTAGCAAGCCCCCTACACTCAAGAGTTGAAATGCTAATTGGATTTAAAAAGTCTGCCATAACGCTTTAAGGTCCAAGAGAAAGCTACGTTTGGATCCAAACCTAAATGCTGCAGTCGAGAGGCAGTACTGCTAAAAAGAGCTGTATCTGCCTTAACTCAGATTCAGCCAGCAATCGCTATTGGTGGATCTTGAGCATAATCCATACACAGACCTTCCTCACACACACACACCTCACTCCCCTAACAGATTTCATGGGCAGCAGATTTAAAGTACTATTAAAACCTGGCTAGGTTGCAGCTCCTTGATGAATTATTGTGTTTTGGTTGCAGCTCCTTGATGAATTATTGTGTTTTTACTTTTGAGAGGTAGTGTTTCGATTTTCCATTTCAGGTGCCAAAACGTCTTTGGAATAAGTGAGGCTTCTTTTGACCCTCGTGTGTTTTATACCTCTGGTGTTTACCACTTCGGGCGTTTCTTCTGGAAAAAACAAGGTAAGTATGAATCGGGGTGGTCAGGTGTCCTGTTTTACATAGGATAGTTCTCTCTTTTGAAGGATTGACAGAGGACAGTCCTCTACCAGAGAGCCAGCCAAACTAAGTCTGATTTAAAGAACTGTAAGAAGGAAGACGCGGGTGGCGCTGTGGGTTAAACCACAGAGCCTAGGGCTTGCCGATCAGAAGGTTGGCGGTTCGAATCCCTGTGACAGGGTGAGCTCCCGTTGCTCGGTCCCTGCTCCTGCCAACCCAGCAGTTTGAAAGCACGTCAAAGTGCAAGTAGATAAATAGGTACCGCTCCGGCGGGAAGGTAAGTGGTGTTTCTGTGCGCTGCTCTTGTTCACCAGAAGCAGCTTAGTCATCCTGGCCACATGACCCAGAAGCTGTACACCGGCTCCCTCAGCCAATAAAGCGAGATGAGCGCCATAACCCCAGAGTCAGCCACGACTGAACCTAATGGTCAGGGGTCCTTTACCTTTACTTTTAAGAAGGAAGAGCAGGAGCCCTGAAGTTGCCCATCAACAGATCTCAGTTCCTGGTCAGCAGTATGGCACAAGCCAGCTGGGGGTCTTCCCCACTATGGTGAGATGTCCTGTATTTCTCCTTAAGTTATAGTAATTATTTCAAATGTGTGCTCATAAATAAAAATTTCTGCTTGCCGATTTTACCCTCATTTGTTCCTTTTCACCCCTTTTCTTTTTGCAACACTAATACAAACTGTAAAATATATTATAAAACCAGTGTACCTTTCCCATAACTGCTTGCTTAATTTCTCATATATCTTTGGACATTTCATTAGAACGGTGAGGTTTTCATTTGTTTTTTGTTTTTACTCTTCATTTCTTTTTTGGAAGATACAGAAAGTACATTCCAGCTGGAAGGGTTTGAGAACAAGACAGCCCAGGCTATTAGGGTTTGGGGCTGTTGTTGCTTCTGTGAAACGTCCTGTGGGGAGGAAAATGAAATTAAGCAAGTGATGGGAAAGGTGTGTTTTGGCAAGCGATTTTATGTATTTTTTTAAATTAAAAAAAAATAGAAGCCTGTATTGCAGCCTTAACAAACCCCGCTGATAGCAGCAGCCAATTTAATTAAGAGAAAAGCAGAACCTCATTGCCTTTCTGTCACGGAAGGGTAGAGGAGAGATGTTGGAGGAAAAAACTCTCTACATGTGAGAAACAGATATTGGCTGTATAGGAGGAACGAAGACAGCAAAGGCCATAAAGAATGTCTGAGTTGTCACAGCCGTTTTACCAGCAGCTCTTACTCATGTCACCCTGAAACGCCACCTTGGGCTCTGCCACTCCCTACCTAGGAACTAACTACATGGGCTGCTGATTGCCCCATGGTGCAAGGGGAAGGGGGGCTGATAGAGAGAAATTCATTGACCTGCCAGCAGGAATGCCAGCTTGGCCCTGCAACCATGGGTGCCCGGGGCTGTGGGTGCCATGTAGTGTGCATGGCCCTGGCACCAAAATTTGTGGGTGTCTGGTCCCTTCATGGGGAATTTTGTGGGTGCCTGGGCACCCAGGGCCCCAGAGAGTTGGCACCTATGCCTGCCAGGACCAGTAACAAGCCACAGAGCTATTGGGAAGGGCCAGTCCAAGACAACTCTGATGGCTGAGGGAGAAATTCCAGTTGGAAGCCCTCCACCCATCTTGTTATTGCTCCTGCTCTTTAGATTTGGGCTTCTGCGAGATACATTATCTTTCTTCGTGCCATGTAGGTTAGATGGGTAGCATATAAATAATAAAATTATTATCATTATTACATCTTTCTATCTCCCATTTTGCACCCGATGCCCTTCAACATTTCTCCGATGAAAATAGGGACGTCCTATTCAATCATCACCATCATAATTTCATTATTTATATCCCACCCATCTGACTTGGTTGCCTCAGCCACTCTGGGCGGCTTCCAACATATATAAAAACATAATAAAAGATTAAACAGGGTTGTTTTTTTTTTAAAAAAAAACAACCTATAAAGGGCTGCCTTCTAAAGGTTGTATATAATTACTTCTTTCCTTGGCTTGGTTGTTGCACAACTCCATAACCTCCAAAATGTCTCTGATGAAAATAGAGGCATCCTAAGGAAAAGCAGGGCACTCCAGGATCAATTTCGGCTTCTGTAAATCCAGGGCTGTCCCTGGAAAATAGGGACACTTGGAGGGTCTGAACTTCTAACATTGGGCAATTTGTGAACAAAATAATCTTTTAATCTTGTCTGGCAGCTCACCCGCCTGTCACTTGCTCCCAGAGACTTTACATGGCAAGGCCAGTCTATGGACATATGAGATGCTGTTTTACTTTATTCCAGATCCTTAACCGAATTCTGTTTATCCACAAACCTAAAGATCTGAGCTATTACATCATCTCTCACACTATTATCACAGGAAATTAACATGATCCACCATTTTTAGCTAGTTCAAACCAAGTAGATAGCTCTCTGTTACCCCCTCACCCAGTATATTGAATGTGTGGATGCTTGATTTTAAATATTCCTCTGTAGTTCTTTAAAATATACAGGAAATGCCCTCGTCCTAGTTCTTTTTAAAAATAAAATAAAATCATAATGTGACCTCTTAATACAGTAATATTTGAGCTTACAGAGTTCCTTTGAACTGTGCGTCATAGCATTATATTTCCTGGCAGTACTTTCACAATACCCATCCCACACATTGAATCATACAGATTGCAACTTCATATATATGTTTTGATCCAGCTCATAGATGGTGTCACTTTATAAAGCCATGCATACCAGTTCTGTGAACCGCCCTGATCTTTTCTGTGAACACCCTGAGACCTCTGGGTATAGGGCAGTATATAAACCCAATTTAATAATAATAATAATAATAATAATAATAATAATAATAATAATAATAATTTCCCTTAAATTCATTTTAAGGATCTGCATCCAAGCTGCCCCTTCACATGCTATAGTTTCCTGCAGAGTTTGGCCCCAGGCCTTGGAATATTCAAGTGCTTGTGTCTCCTGCTGGAACACCCCTGCTGTTTGGATTGGGGTTTTCAAAGCACCATTCCCCACCCCCACCCTTTTGGATTCACAAATATTTTCTATTTTCAAGAGGAGGCCTTGATGTGAGTTGGCGTGGTCTCTTTAAATGCAAACAATGGTTCCCAGAGGGCAGCTTATTTATTTTTTAATAGTCTCCATGGAGAATTCCTTTCAGGGTGGAGGAAGTTGAAAGAGGGTCTTTATAGGAAAACTAAACACGGTCAAATATGACCTGGAGGCAAATACCATAACTCTGTGTGTGTCCTAACAGCTTGGGTTGCGTTACACTTGTGGTTGGTTGCCTTAGGAAATAACAACATCCTCTGCAGCCCCTTCAAATTCAAGCCCTAGCTAATCTGCATTCTGCTTGTACCTTGTTAATTAGCAGATTTCCCGTTTGAAAATACTTTTTAAAACTTGGCTGCATTACATTTAAATAATGAAAATTATGGCCTGTTGCTTTTTTTGGATAGGTATTACATGTTTACAGTAAAGAGAGCTTCCTTTTCTGGGGTTACTGACCTGTAAAATACTACATAAGACTGAAGAAGTGCCAAGAGTGATCCCTGAAGGAGTCCTCAATGGCTAACGAGCTGCTTTAATTAGAAGAGATGGTCACATAGCTGTTGCTTCAAACATTCATGCTTTTTCTCACATGGCACGTTCCCTATAAAGGTCCAGTCATGACCAACTCTGGGGTTGCGGCGCTCATCTCACTTTATTGGCTGAGGGAGCCAGCGTACAGCTTCCAGGTCATGTAGCCAGAATGACTAAGTGCTTCTGGCGAACCAGAGCAGCACATGGAAACGCCGTTTACCTTCCCGCCGGAGCGGTACCTATTTATCTACTTGCACTTTGACGTGCTTTCAAACTGCTAGGTTGGCAGGAACAGGGCCCGAGCAACGGGAGCTCACCCCGTCATAGGGATTCGAACCGCTGACCTTCTGATCGGCAAGTCCTAGGCTCTGTGGTTTAACCCACAGCGCCACCCACGTCCCACACATTCCCTATACTGGTATACAAAAAGATGTAAGCCCAGAGCACACTGTCGTACATAAAACCTGCACGGAGATCTGTTTATGCCGTGTAGAAGTGCCTAGAAGCTATGATTTGCAGTGAGTTCTCAATATGTACTTGAAGTGATGGACATCATCATGCTTTCCCCTCTCCCCTATACCTGCGTGCACCTGGGTAGGCAAAGCACCTTGTGGAAGCAGATAACTACTTTCGTGTAACTTGCACGTTTTCTGAAGCCACCATCTGCTAGCAGGCAAAACATGAAACAAGACATGGCGTCTTCTGGGGCAACGGAACTTGTGCTCATTTGTAGATCTGGGAGGACTCTCACACCATGCAGGACAAGGAGATAGCAGAGCAGCATTTAAAAAATAGCAGCAAGGGCAGCAGGTCATTGAAATGCTCAAGTAGCCACTCTGAAATGCAGCCTCTGTATATGTGATATAAAACGGGCTCTTTCCCCCTCGCGGAGTTGCATTTAAGACAGATAGACAGACAGATAGATATGTTTATTGTTCAACCATTTATCACAATAGAGGAAGAAAAGGGCAAAATATATACAGCTTCTACTTGTTTGCTTGTTCCTTTTTTATTTTGGATCCATGGCTTCTCTGGGAGGCGTGTATACATATTGTTAACCATTGGTCTTTGATTAAATTGATGGCTACCAATGGGATCATTAACATTTAGGTCTTAGGTGGGAGCTATTTTGAAGGCAGGCAGAACGAGATTACAAAGGCATTCCTAGCTGAGGATGCAGCACAAACAACTGGGAAGTCAAAGCAGTGCTTATCCCTGCCATGATGCTATTGAAGTTGTCTATATGGTGTCCAGGGTGCAGTCTGGTAGCATTCACAGAGTTATGGGAGAGCATGAAAAACATAAAGCCACAGCCCAAGCTGTCACAACATACAAGCAACCAGCTCTCAGAGGAGAAGGCGGAAGTTGGTGGGGGGAAGGATACCACGCTTAATTTGCAGAAAGTGGCACTCTGGGACATAGCTCTGATTGACAAAGTCTAAGCACTTCACAGGTTTCCAAAATTATGGAGGCTGGCTGTGGTGACTTAAGAGGAGTATGCGCTCTGAGCCTGCTCAGAAGTATTATTCCCTTCAGGTTATCTACGGTTGCAGAGAAAAACAAATCCCAACTAATGAGTGATATGAAAATATCCTGTTCCTAGGTGAGTTCTGGCTCAAAATAAGCATTTGCCAAGCCTGTTTTGTTCAGCAGAAAAGCTACTGAGAAAAGGTACACTGTGCGTGAACTGTGTGTTACGGTGTCACTAGACTCATCAGCAAAGCTGTCTGCCCATGATGGCAAAGCCAGGCTGTCCCTCAGAAACAGCGTGGTATTCTGGGTGAGCTCTGTGCTTTGTTAACAGGTGCCACTCTGGGCATGGGACTCAGAAGCTGACCATGAAGGTCTGTCGCTCAGAATGTTTCCCTTGGCCGCCAAGCAAGTGACTTCATCCTTTCCTGGTTCCACAGCACTTCTGCCAATAATAGTATTAGCACATCTGCTTGGTGGCCAGTTCTGTCCCCACCTCTCCCCCATCTCTCTCTCCTGGCCTCCCCACTCCCATTCCCTAAGAATGTGACCTCACCTCACACATGTTCAGCAGGGGTGTTCTGGACAGTGTGTTTGGTTTGAACAAGGGCTAGGCCGAGGCATGGAGGAGACAGGGGTGAGTTGGGAGGTCCAAATTCTTGTGCCAGAGAAATACTGAAGTTAACGCTACCAAATTACAAAGATACGCATTCAATGTTGACAATGTTCTGAGGACACCTTCCTTCCACATGTTTTAAGAGCACCAAAAACAAAAACAAATTAGTGTGAGAATTTCACAACACAATCGTTGCGATTTTTATTCATTTGGAACTGTGGTACACACCATACATTTAAAGCACATTTCCTCAACCAAAGAGTTCTGGGAATTGTAGTTTGGTGCTGGGAATTATAGTGCTGAGGGGGGAAACTAAGTTCCCATGATTGTTTGGGGGGGGTATGTGCTTTAAATTTATGAGTCACGGGCTCATAATTTAAAACCCTTGGGGTCCCTTTCCTCATATGCAAAACCATACCCTTGTGGTACAAGGTACCAGCCCTTCCAGGAGTTGTGGAGTGCTTGTGTAAAAATGGAAGCTTAATTCCTTACATGAGAAAGAGCAGAGTTGAAAGGGAAGTTTGCCAGGGTATTGCTTAGTTGTTCTAATTGCTTCTGTTGGTTTAATGCAAAAGCAGAATTAGTGAATTCCATGGCACAAAAATGTAAAACATGGCGTAAAACGCACATCCCCCAAGTTGAAGGCCTAATCAGCAGAGCTAGCCAAGAGACTCTGGGTCTGGATGCCTGCAGGGTATAGCAACTTCCTGTCAGGCCCAGCAAAAATGATGGGGGCTGCCAGAAACAGAAACTGCAATTGCTTTCACCATTTTGAATCCATGGAAGTTTCCCTTCCAATGCAAATAGCAGCAGGGACCCTGATCTGGATTGGGTCTGCTGCAGTGGGTAAAGGGGTCAAGCCCTCTAATGACCTCTCCAGGTCCTGATGTGGACGGGTGTGTGTACATGTATAGAAAATTGGTGGGAAACCTGTTTGCTGTTGCAGTTTTCCATCCCCCCGCTCCCCCGGACCTTCACATCACTATGAAAGATGTGCTCAGGCCCAACTGCTCACAGGAGTGTTTGGTGGCAGTAGAATGCAGCAGGAACAGGAGGATTTGTTCAGCTTGGAAAGACTCCTCAAAAATAAATGCATGGCTAACAGGACCCTATGGTGCTCAATGCTAAACAATTGTATAGCTTTCTCCCTGTTTTGTTCTACAGGGACAGGTTTCTTATTTTACTGTGCCTGCCTGGAACAAGGATGCTGGCAGTAGAGGCAGGCCAGACATTGCAGGCCTTCCCTGTCCAGCAGGGAGGCTTGGATACCAACAGAGCCTTGTTCAGTAAACCATTGAACTCTGCTCACTTCACTCATGGTGTATGGCTAACCTCATGCCAAGGAACTGAGACGGCAGCTTGGGGTATGGAAGATAGAACTTGGTGAAATACTGCTGCCTTGGTGCTAAGCTGTTTGCAGAATGCAGTCCAGAAACGGGCAAATGTATAGACAGGAAGCATCTGAATGGATTGGCACCTCCTGCTCCCATATTTCCAGGAAGAAAAGGGCGAGTGCCCTTTGCAGCAAACCACACCATGTATTCCAAACTGGCTCAGTGAATAGGGCTGGGCGTTCAGGCACTAATGTGTGTCACGCTGAGTAAAGAGAAGAATATTTGCCAAGGTTAGAGAAGGAGGTATTTACAGATAACAAGGGAGGAGGTGGAAGGAGAGAGCAGATTAAGGATATTGATAAGGTCCGGGAAGAGGAAGCATGGAAGGAGGCACAGTTGCACTGCTGAAAACTCTTGAGACTTAAAATCTGAAATGAAACTGACAGCCTAAACGTCAGAGGTCAACAGCAAATAAAAGGGGCCTGATTAACAGGTGACATCAAACATAATTTTTAAAAATTGTTTGTCAATAAATAGCCTTGTAGGCCATTCAGAACAACTCATTGGGGATAGCTCAGTTGGCAGAGCTTGAGACGCTTAATCTCAGGGCCATGGGTTTGAGAAGATTCCTGCATTGCGTGGGATTGGACTAGATGTTCCTCATGGTCCCAACTCTACAGTTCTGAGATTCTGGGCCCACAAACCAGAGGTTTCCCCACAATGGGCATAAACAATGGAGGTCCTTGCCCAGCTGGGATCTAGTAGTGAGATCCAGTGGTGGTGGAGCAGCTGCTTTGGTTGCAGATCCCAGGTTCAGTCTCAAGCATCTCTGGGAAGGTCGTGGAGAGATGTCTTCCTGAAATTCTGGAGAGCTGCTTCCAGTCACTGTAGGTAGCAATGAACTAGACTAACCAGTTGTCTGACTTCATATAAGAGAGATTCCTATCTTCCTAAGAATGGCTGAACCAGGCAACAAAAGTGGGTTTTGTTTCGAGTCCGGAAGGATAAATACATGCTGTCTATTGCACAGTGGTCCGAGGTCTTCACTGCCCTGTTTATTTCATATAAGCACCAATTCAAAGTGGATACCTCCTTGGGCATCTGGAAGGCTTCTATCATCTTATATGTTTAACATTCCTCTTCTGATAGTCACTGTATCTACAATGGGAACTGTGTTCTACTGGTATTATTCGTATTATCTGCATATTACTGCTGTTTGTTTCCCCTTCTTTCTTTTTTAAATTTTAATTCCTCTTGATAATGAACACAGTACAGAAAGGACCAAGCCTTGAGGTCAGCGTGAACAGAAATTGTGCAATCCTGTTTTAAATATTTTGTGGAGGGGCAAGGGAGGATTCTAGCAGGACATGTGTTTTCAAAGGCTGAGAATGGCAAAGCAAGAATAAAATAAGAAAATCAGTCTAAGGACACTTGTATAGAAGAAGTGTCATTATTATCTAGGAGGGTGTGAGTCCCGGTCTTAGAGCAGAGGGAATGACTGTGCATGGGGAGTCAGTCCCATAAGAGCAGAAGTTAGATTAGTGTGACGATCTGACTGGGAATATTGACGCCAACTTAAGGCTTAAGACTTGCAGGCAGAGGGAAGAGAGAAGGACCAGAGGTTTGAAGCAGGGGGAAAACCTTGTCCAGGGAAAGTGGGGTGATTGTTTGATGAGGATAAAGGTCATATCAGAGGTCAAGGCTGGGTTATGGCAGATAAGTAGGGTTAGAAATCAGCAAGTAGAGAAACACTACAAGGTTAGAGCCAGGTGACGTTATTGGCCGTATTTTGTCCATCTGTCAGCAGATTCAAGGCTCAGAGTTGGGTTTGATTAAGTACCCGCTGAAAATAACGTATGTATCGTATTCATCGCTGAAGACGGCATTGTCGCGCTCACCCTTGAAGAGCCTCACCCAGATTTCATCCTGGTCCTGCAGCTCCAGCATGAGGCTCTGGCTCTGCATGATGCTTCGGTCGCTGGCCTGGGCGTACAAGATGGCCGCCTCAGCCCCATTGTGCATTATGTGCAGGTAGGTTTCCTTCTGGTTCCAGGTGTGCACATTGAGACTGAAGAAGTAGATGCCGGGCACATAGCAGTAGAACTTGCCCATGAACATGTTGAAGTGTCCATAGAGGTTCACGTACTCGGTGTCAAAGACAAGAGTCTGGTAGTAGTCATTGCTGTGCAAGGGTTTTCTTCGGCCCACTGAAAAGGCAGCATAGTTGGTCTTGGCCCGCTCCCCCGGGGCCCCTATGTTCCCCTTCTGCCCCTTGAGGCCCGCCTGGCCCCTGCTTCCCGTAGAACCAGCCTTGCCCAGCTTCCCTTGGGGGCCACGTTCACCACGGTCCCCTTTCTCACCTGAGTAGTGAAGAGATCATAGATGAGCATCATTTCAACGTAGGCAACCTTGGCCTCCACATTCAATCCAATGGGCAGGCCAGGGAGCAACTTATGCATTTTTATATAATGTACAAATAAATAGAATAATCATTCCACCCACGCTTGGGAAAGAAATCTAGAAAGGGAATGGTCCAGTCAAAACAGAACAATCACTTGTTGGCTGCATAAACATCATCATCTCACATTTAAAGCACATTACACTCCCTCCACCAAAGAAGCCAGGGAACTGTAGTTCTCCTCACAGAGCTACAATTCCCAACACCCATAACAAACTACGGTTTCCATGATTCCTGAGGGTGGGGAGCATATAATCATAGAAATGTAAAGTTGGAAAGGACCCCAAGGATCATCTAGTCTAAATGCATTGTGTTTATGCCGTGGTATATCATGTCCACCCTTGTGGTGAGGAGAGTTTTACCACAAATGATGCCCTCAGTTCCCCAGTTTTCAGAGTGGGTCCAAATGTGTGGGGAAATTCTCCTTGCTGCCAGGGTAGGCACTAGATTGGTGTCTGCCCATCTCGAAAACTTATCGCTTGGCAAATCTTCTTCTGTATTAAATGGAATTTAATTTTACCAGAATCATATCTGCAGGCAAAATCGGAGGGTTCTCCTTTGCAAAACGTATGAGACAAGAATGTAATTGGAGTGAAGTGAAATATTGAAATGTCTTAATTAATTCTATTGATTTAATTATGAGTCAATAAAATTGTATTTTTTAATTAAGTTAATTAAGTTAATTAAGGAATCGGAACCTTAGCTGTGGGTAAGAACATAAATCTACCTCCTCTAGGTCTTAAATATTGTCAAATATGCATGTTACATACACACACACACACACACACACAGAGCCATGTCTAAAATGTATTGGGAGGGTAGAGGTTCAGCAACAGAGAGGCCGCCTCTGATGACACAATTTCTCCATCTTTCATATTCTTCCCGGGAAATCAGGCCATGTCCTAACACAACCTCTGGAGTCCTGGGCTTGACTCAAGACTAATTTGGTGGTGTCACTTGGCCTTCTTTAAGAAAAGAGCTTGGATAAAATTATGATAACAGCTCCTCCAGGCCAGGAAATTTATTTAGCTTATACAGTTTCTTCCCAACCGGCCCCTCTGGAATCTAAAGAACCCAACATTTCATCCAAAGACAACCGCCCCACCCCTTATAACCAGAGCCTGAGGACACTGAAAAATCAAACTCGCTGCAGCTTTTGGAACTCCACTCCACGGCAGCTCTAAACTGCCTGCTCCATGCATACGGTTTTGCTTAGGCCAGAGGGCATTTCTGAGAACAGGGCAGATAAGAGACCAATGGAGAATGCTGTGATCTTGCCCCTATGTGGAACAGATGGCTGCCAGGGCACAGCCTGGAGATCCACCATGTGCCTTGAAGTTCTGCATTTCATCAGGCAACATGGCAGCTGCAGCTTCCTCTGCCTGTTCCTCTCCCGGCTCTCTCCCGCATCTGCAGTAATAGGAATGGGACCCAGAGAAGGAACTGGCAGGAGACACTATGGCTATGTTCGGACACAGGATGGGAGCATCTGACCTACCCTGACCTGGAAGGTTTGGAGGAAACGTCTAAGTGCATTTGGCCAGATGCGCTTAGAAAGCTCCCCTTGATTGGAAGCTCTGGGGCTTCAAAGCACATTCAACCAAGTTTACTTAGAAGCCTCTTCAGACCTTCCTGTCAGAAGTAGAGCAGGCATGCCCAAGCCATCCATCCCCAATTTGTGCCTCGTGATTTTTGAACACCCGAAGAGGACCATTGACTGTCTCCTAATGAGTGGGATGCTACCGAGCAAAGGCTTGGCATCTGAATACAGCATCCTGGGGTAGAGTTGGTGTCCCTTACCTTTCAGGATGGTAACGTTGATCTGAGGCATGGGCTGGTACATGGGGTATGCTGAAATGCGCTCTGGAGGATCGCAGCATCGCACGCACTCTGACCCTCTGGGCCGCTTGCTGTATTTCTCATGGTGATTCTCGGGCCTGGGAGGCAGAAACATCACAGGCAGGCTAAGTCACAGGACCAGGGAAAAGGGGGAAAGGGAACATGGTGACTCCCTTGGGAGAGATCTCGGGAAAAGGCCCTTGTTTTGTGACCACAGTCCTCTCTTTTTCCTTAATGTCATAGCATCACTAAAAATACATGGAAGAAAGAGTAAATGTTGCTGATGTGAATTACTGAGAGCCGGGTCACTGAGATGGGACATGTTTATTGCAGCCCCTAAATAAACTAGTTTCTCCCCAGTTGCTCCACTCTCCCAGGCCCCTTGTTCAGGACTAGGCTTTTTGACGGGGACATATGTCCTAAATTTGCAATAGGGGCTGAAAGCCACCATGCATCCCTTTTCCCACTGTCTGCCGCTACCTCAATCTCAACTCCAGCCCTAGCCTGGATGGGCTCTCCGTTTGCCCCTGGAACAAATCGGCTTGTAGCGCTGACACACTTTTCCAACGCTAACAATTTCCAGGATAATCTGGGCAAGGATGCCATATGGTTGCCTAACAACAATGGCCAACTAGGCTGGGTTTGCCCCTGTAACGGAGTTAGCAATGGTGCCTGATTGAGGAGTCCAGATCTGGAAACGCAGAAAGGGAAAGAGGCAACAGCATACTCTCAAAACATTTCGTAGGAGAAAACTGGGGTGCTTGAAACACGCTTCTTCTCATGCCACGTTGTGTCCAGCACTGACTTCAGAGCAGGGTGTGTTAGTAAATTGACCATAAGTTTCCTTACATTGGGACACGGATGGAGCTGTGGGTTAAACCACAGAGCCTAGGACTTGCTGATCAGAACGTCAGCGGTTCGAATCCCTATGACGGGGTGAGCTCCTGTTGCTCGGTCCCTGCTCCTGCCAACCTAGCAGTTTGAAAGCATGCCAAAGTGCAAGTAGATAAATAGGTACCGCTCCGGCGGGAAGGTAAACAGCGTTTCCGTGCGCTGCTCTGGTTCGTCAGAAGTGGCTTAGTCATGCTGGCCACATGACCTGGAAGCTGTACGCCGGCTCCCTCGGCCAATAAAGCGAGATGAGCGCCACAACCCCAGAGTCGGCCACGACTGGACCTAATGGTCAGGGGTCCCTTTACCTTTACCTTTCCTTACATTAAAAAGAAACAAAAACCTCTGTGTAAAAGTAGTTGCAACCCAAATACATTCAGCAAATGTTGGCTATCTGGATAGACAGTTATATGGAGATGGAAGGGGTGGTCTACGTTCATATGCAGTAGGTTTAGCCAAACACACACATATCCACTCAGCTCCTTTAGAGATCAAGAGTCTCCGAGGGAATGGGAAGGAAACCTGAATAAATTTACTCGACACATGTCCAGAGTGACACGTTTTTTAAAAGCATTACCCAGATCGCCTCAAAAGGCAAATACAGGCCTTAAAGCTGGGTCATTCCACCACCACCCTCATTTCAGAACAGACTCCATCGTCTTGCGACTGAGTTTCTCCCAGTTCACACCCCAGCTGCGTCAAATGTGGATGAGCAGAAGCCTGCGGTAGAGGTGCGGTGGAAACTTGGAAACAGAATAGGCTGCCCAGACTGAGGAAAGAGAGCTCAAGAACAGCTTAACCCTTTAAGATAAAGTGGTTAAGAAATCATGGGAAATTTGTGCCAGGTGCTCTGACACTTGAACTCAGCCTGCACACATCAGCACTGGGGTGATGCCAGTCAATTCAGTTATGCATGTGCCAAACATGCCATCCAACTGCACACATTAAATCAGTACGGTACCTTACTTTCTCACGATGTGCGGCACAGTTCCTGGCTTGTGCCAAATTTTTATCGTTACGGGAATTTTGCTTCTTTCAGGAACAGCATCTAGATCTAGCCAAGAGACTGGACAAAAGCCCCGCTTTTGCTGCAGGGAACTAGCTGCTGCTGACACAGTTTTCTAGCCTTAGTGACTACACTGCACCAATGAGGGAAGAGGGGTTTAAGTTGGGAGAGCTCTTTCACCGTGGTGCTTTCCCTCTTGTCTTCTAAAAAGGGGCCCCATAATTCCTAAGGAGACTTCTGTCTGAAATCCTAAACGGAGAGAGATGATTTGCAGTCTCAGCAGGGGAGTGGGAGGGAGGGAAACAGGGTGTGAGTATGCAAACATTGCTCACAGGCTTTTAAGCCAGGATTTATTTTATTTATTTATTTTAAACCATGTATTTAACAAACAAACGGGGGGGGGGACGACTACAAATTTTAAAACAACAGCACATTATACTTTCAGAATAAAGCCAGTGTTTCAGAGCTGGTGAGATTCATAGACTTGTAGACTCGTCAAATTGTGGAGTTGGAAGGCACCTCCAGGGTCATCTAGTCCAACCCCCTGCAACATAGGAATCTCAACATGTGGTCTCCCACCCAGTTTGGAACCATGGACCACTGGCTCACCCAGCCTCTATGCATCTTCAACTGTCTATCCAGTGGCAGGTAAGAATGCACATTACTGTTCACAGGAGATCTGAGAAGGATGGATGGGATTTCCACTCACTGGAAGAGGGAGCAAAAACTCCCTGTGTGGAGCGCTCCCCATCCCTATCAAAAAAGAAAAATAGGGATGCTCACAACACTTCTATACTTTCCAGCCATGACTAGGTCAGATTAAGGTTGGTTGAAGCCTTGGAACGGTGCTAATTTGTAGGAGACCTAGAAAACATGGCCCTTTATAGTACAAAGAATCATGGTGGAATGTTCAGTGGTTAAAAGAATCTAAATTTTATGCTACAACACAGCAATTAAGGCCCCTTTTGGAGTCATTTACACCTCCTCCAGAGCCCTTATCACCCAGCAGCCTCTGGCTTCATTCAAAGTGGGGCAGAGTGA